>NW_027526466.1:600000-1006166 GCF_048455015.1 Haemaphysalis longicornis | reverse complement strand
ATGGGAGATGCTGATGTCCAGGCCCTCTCTACCTACCCAGCTTCAGCGGGTGGACAGAACACAGGCCGCGCGAACTGCATATGGGCCCCGCAGAAGAAGGAATCACTCCCCAGGGCTGCACTCTGGGCCGTTCAGAAATCTGCACAGAAGTATTTCTTCCTCCTCCTTCTCAGGCGCAAGTCTCGTCGCCTCCGTCCGCGGCGCAGAGACGGAGAAGTCAGATCGTCTAACACCGGGTTGGAGCTTACTTTGATTTTATAAAAAAAAGTTTTCACTCTTGTGCTACTCCAATACAACTCAACCAAACACCGTCCATGCATCATGCATTGATTTAACCTTACCGAGAATATCTCTTTGGAGTAATAAATGGTGTGGTTAAGTGCATTTCACTTCTCTCTTGTTTTACTATTTGTAGAGCGATGTGAGTGATTTTAAGTGACGTCGCATGAGTAATCGTTATGGGTGCCGTTTACAGCTTTGCTTTCCAACCACATTCACGGGGTGGATTGGCGCCATTTTTTTTTAATGTCCCGGCATGTAGTCATGAGTAGTGGAATGTTATTCACCGAAACGTGCACCGGGTATGGTTCCAACTTCCTCGTCAACGGGAGGCGTCGACTCCAAGGAATGGCGAGCTTCAAGGTATTCCCTGTGCTGCAGGTATATATGGTCGCTTCCGTAACCAGCGCGCACCTGCAGCCAAGTGACGTCCTCTCATTTCGCAGTTGGTGAACAGAATCCACGCGGCGCCACTGGTTTGCCACACGGCGGGCTCCACAGCTCCGGACCTTTGTTTCCGTGCCTCCGGCCAACAAACTGCACGCGTAACAGGCACATTCGACGCGCCCAAGTGGATGGGTAGCCGACAGCATCATAAAAATTGTAGCAAGGAGGCCGCATAGCAACCACGGTTTTCCCAGCTTGGTCACGCGTCAAGCCGTGTATTACCAGCATCTTCGTTGCACAGTCTCGCCTTTGATGCCACCGGCCGGGCAGCACTGTGTCTCTGAACTGGCCGATGCCACATGCGTTTGCAAGCCTGTTGAGGCTGGCCAGAAAATTCTCTTTCCTCGTCCCGGGCACGCCGCAACCGTGAATGAAATTTGAAACTTGCGAGCGACGGCCTGAGGCGGAGTCGGCGAAAAATGCTTCCCGAGTATTTCGACACAGTTTTCAATTGTGGCCTCTGACGGCTTGACAGGCTGACAGAAGATTCCGAAGACGTATACGCAGCAGGGCCGCAGCGCTAGCTTTTCGTATTTTCCACGTCACTGAAAATGACATACTGCCGGGCACGCTGCCCGTATTCATCCCGGTTAGACTCCGGATCCACCGGCTTCACTTTACCGACCCCAAATATCGGAACGTACAATTAGTATATCGGGAGTGCTATCACACACAACATACAAGATCCTCGTGAAACATTGGTGTTCCACAAGGATCCTTTCTAGGGCCAATTTTATTTTTTTTATTAACATGGACGATCTTCCCACCTGCTTATCACCCATCACTAATTGCCTCTTATATGCCGACGACACCCCTGTTCTCGCTTCTGATGTAAACCTAGATTTACTAACCTCACAGCTCAATGGCAACCTCATAAGGGTCACCGACCGGTGCCAAAAAAAGGCATTAATCCACAAAAAAAATACGCATAATAAGGTATTCACCTCTACTAACAGAGTACGGTGTAACATCTCTCTGGTTTACGTTGACACACATGCCATCTACCCATCACAACACGGAAGCTTTTTAGGTATTGAATTAGGCCCTTTCCTCTGATTCGCAATTTGCATTAACTCGCTAAAAACAGGACCGCAATACCGCCTATAGTATCACGGTCCTAATATAAGCCCGCCATTACTTTTCGACACAAACTCTCATCACGCTATACTACGCCTTCATCCACAGTCTATTTAATTACAGTATGGTGTCTTGGGTATTAACATATACCTCTTTCATGTAACTCCTCTGCAGCATATACAAAATCAAATTCCCCGAATCATCATGTTACACCACTCTTCTTGCAACTTATTCTTTCACACATAGATAAACTCATCAAATACAATTCAGTGATCACCACATATCGTTTAAAGGGACACTGAAGTGAATTTTTCAAGCTCCCGTTTTTGCTTGCACTGCGTAGACTGGCTCAAATTAACGCGCTTTTCATCGTTTATCCGGCTGATAAGGGTAATTATTTTCTAAAGCCCGAAAGAATAAAAACCACCATGCGCGGTCTGTGGCGGCCGCACCAACTAAAGGCTGTGACGTCGGGAGGAGATGCACCGTGATTGGACGATGTCGAAGACTAGCATTCAAACAAGTTTCGGTTTCGGTTCTGTAAAACAACATGTTTGACATCCGACGTTATCGTTGGATGGGCCATAGCCTCCTATTGGCCGCGAGGCCCACCACTGGAGAGGCCGGCGCTGCGATCGTTTTGACGTCACTTGTAGGATCACCGTTCCTATCTTGCTGCTTGCAGCGCGTTCTAGAAGTATTTTGTGTTAATTTCCTTCGTTTGAAGTTAATTCTCAGTGCGTCAAGCGCAGTTCCACCTCATGGGAACTTTATAACCGTATCAACTGTGGTAGATCATCCGCAAACCCCATGAGCGTGGTGGTGTATTACGTATGCGACCGAAGCGTAAGCAGCAGCTTATTTCCCCGATCAACAATGTGGACTACGACGATGGCCGAGTGAAGTTTCTAGATTTCCCTTGTTTGCAAGAAATGTATAAAGCAGGAAATCGCGAAGCGTTAACTGCTCGCAGAAGCACACGCACCCGCCGTGCCTGCCCGCACGGCCGACCGCGACCGCGACGCAGGTCGCAGCAGCAGCAACTTGTCGCCGCTTTTTAAAATCACACAAGTCGTGGAAAATATGTTCCAGATTGGTGAAAGTGGATGTTAGTGTGATGAAAATTTCTGATAGGTAGTGTCATCAGCTGTGGTTTTCAAAGCGATGCTCAAATATCTGTCGCGATTTACGCCGACCGGCCGCGTAGGTCGGTCTCGGCAGCGCCGGCCCGTTCACGCACGGTGCGGCGAGCGGTCGAAGGGTAGCTATGCTTGCGCACAAGAATCGGTCGAGGCTGTGCAGGTATCTTGATCGTCGATCGCTTCAACGGAAATCACCGCGCTTACAGAGTTCCCAGCGCGGTGGAACGTTCTGTTAGGGACTGTCACTCGCAACTCTAACGGCGATGAAATATCTGCTGCGACGCCAAGCCTAAAGTTCCCAACATCCGATTACGTGCACCCGAAGCCGGCTGCGAGCTGTTGGGGACGGCCCTCCCGTCGCGCACGCGCGTGTTGCATTTGGGTTCCTCTAGCTCCTTGGGGGCCCCCTACGCTCGGTACTCCTATTCTAAATCTCCCCATTACCCGAAATCATTAACGAGGTGTATCGCCTCGTACGCAGCCTCGCCTTCTCTGAGCAGTCGTGAGTTTCGAAATTGATGCTTGAGAAAGGCCGGCTCACTGTAAACATACAAAACACGCTGCAATTATAAATGACCACACCGAGCACCTAATGAAAACTAAATAGAGCCTTGTACAAACCCGCTCGAAGGCGTTAAAAACTCGCGTTCATACCGTTCATACATTGCGGACAAGTTGTCGCCAAAAGTAAACATCATCCGTGCAGAGTACAGGCTACGGCAGTGATCGGTAATCAAAGCCGCACATGACTATAAAAACATCGTAGGGGAAATAGGCACTGATTAAGCCAAACTGCAGACCATAACAATACTTTTAAGCATGTGCGGCGAAGAAATCTGATCACCGTTCTCGCGTAGTCATTCATTTACCAGGCAATACGAGCAGTTCGCGCGGCGAGATCATAAGTGAGTGACGCGTTTCCGTCGCTGTTACAAGGTGTTTCCTTGCACACACATGTCCTTTCACAAGTATTTCGTAATGAATTTCCAGCGTACTTTTCTCGGCAACCGCTGCATCGTCCTTGGCGTTAGCTGGCTGCGTATGTAAGAGCTGTGGGTCGCGATGGTAGCAACTGCCTAAACGCGGCGGTATCGCCGGGAACAAGCGAGTCGCTGATTGCTGGCCTGGATTATTTGATTTACAGACAACTTTTTTTGGTAATTTCCATTAAATCCACAAGGAGGGGGCGAGACGGTGGCCACAACAAGAAAACACGCTTCCGCATATGCACGGGAAATGTGTTGCAGCAGACGACAACACGATTCGCCGTCCTACAAGTGACGTCACTCGTAGGTGGCGCCACGGTATGTCCTCGCGGCCAATATAACCTACCGTGCCTGCTATATCGCCCCGAAACCAATTGCGGCAGCCCGTTCACTGTGGGGGCGCCAGGTTCCCAGGTTTTTCGATGGCCATGTCGATGCGAACTGCTGTTTAAAGGAGCCATGAAGACAAAACAAGTTTGTTTTATTCGAAAGATTAGGTGTTTCACAGTACCCCAAGCGCTTTCCCGGAAGCAAACGATGCTTTATTCGCTGAGAAATCACGCAATTTAAGCCAAATTTTTCAAGCTCCCACTAAATTGTACATTTCGTGACGTGAACAATGGCGTCATATGATCCGTACATGAAACAGATACTTAGTATGTCGACTCCATATAGTACCCACACGCGGGAATCAAACAGGAACCGGACCTCGTGCCGAAACCGAGACGGCTGCCATTTTGAAAATACTAGTAAGACCTAGTACACCCGAAGCGCCGGTCATGGAATCGCCTGATCCGGACAACAAAGCTCTCCCCGAGGAGCTCGGGCTTGCGTTTAACAACCTCACACCACTTGAACGCTTAATGCTTCTAAGTGCACGAGCGGCAGGAGTTGTGGGATACACGTATGGACCGGAAAGCGACCATTCCGAGATACCCCCAACAGACGAAGGCCCAGCCGTCCGCACCGCTGCCTGTTCAGTCCCGTCGCGATGGACGAATACAGACTGGTACGTGTTGCCGTATTTTTATTACCGTTAATAATAGTTCAATTTCGGGTGCAGTATCGCTTATGCCAGTTGGCCGGTGTCGTATACGGAAAGCCGTTCGCGCGAGCTCTCTGCTCCGACCAGAAAGATACCAGCGTCAATGCGCGGTGTGTACGGTATTTTTTTTCCAAGGTCATAGCGCTTTGACGGCGATTTGACGAAGTCAGCGACGAGCGGTGGCATGTCCCAGGAGTGAGCTAACGTAAGGGTCCCTGCCGTAATCGCTTCCTCGGAAACGGAGCGATCACACTCGTACTTTTTTTGCAAAGTTCACAAAACGCAGCCCCTTGCTTCGCCGAGGTTCGTCTTTGGGCAGGGATGTCGCACTCCCTCGACGATTTGCATGGGCATTTCAGGATGCAGTAACGGAATTTCATTGTAAAGTACTCGAACAAATTGAAGTTTTCAGTGGTTGTAAACTGAAAACGAGCTCGTAGCGACAGCAGCAAGCCAACACGACCACCATTCCGAAACTTCTGCGACGAGCGACAGTATTTCGTCGCTGCTTGCTGTTCCTTACTCCCCTCGTTTCTATTTTTACCTTTGCTGGTTGGCGATATGACGACAACTTCCTGTCAAGGGATTAAGATACCAAGCTAAGTCACGGCTGTGCGAGCTAGAACGGTTCGTTGGCCCCGAAGAGCATCGAACCCGAACATTCGTCTGCGCGACGGCGAGATGCACAGCTCGGCCGGCGGTAGTTTCGTACGCATTGGCGTACATGTTTGCGTGTTCGTTCGGAACTTCAACCGTTTACTCCACCGTTCTTAGTGTCATAAAAAGAATGTGCAGTATGTTTCACGGGCATATAGCTCACTATGCAAACTGGTAAGCCATGCCTAACTTTCGTTTGCTTTTGCCGGCCTCCGCCAATCGCAGAGCATTCTAGTATGACATCACTGGTTCTGTTGCGGGAAATGAGCTAGTGGGTCGCAGGGCCATTCCCTTTTTTTCTAATTATGTAGCTTATTTAAGCGAAGTTTGCGTTAAAAGTGGTGTCAGTATGGTTCTAACGAGGCAATCTCTCGAATGAACCAAACTTGTGTTTTCTCTTCATGGCTCCTTTAAGGCGGAGGTGAACTAAAACGCACCTCGGCGTCGTCTACTACACGACGGCGTCTTGCAGCTACCAAAGTCAGCAAAAGGGCGAGCTTGAACTCGATGAGCCAGTATTAAAGACCGAAGCGTTATGCGTGGCGTCGCAGAACTACTAAAGTGCGTTCAGTGTACTGTTTCCGCCTGCACGCTCACCCTTTTGGGTTCGCTATGGCACTTTCCCAACAAAATGTATACGTGACCTGATGGTTGTCACTGCGATAAGAGCCAGTTAAAGGAGTACTGACACCAAATTTTGACGCCTAAAAAATGATATCATTGGCTTCAGTGGTTTGTACAGATGCCTCACAGAAATTTTTGCAGCGATCCGAGGCCGGAATCACATCTAAAACCGATTTTGATTGCCCAGGCCGCGAGCTTTCACAAATACAAATCAGCACCACTAGCGAAATCGCTTTCGGCGTGACGAAACATCGGCCTGCGTGTCTGGCCGGTTCAGGGTGACGTCGTATAGTCGTTTTCGGAACCGGAAACGATATCCTGCGCTGCTGTTGTCGGTGGTATTCGTTTGGGCAGGAGACGTGGGCGTAGCTGTGTGAGCAATGCTTGTAAACGTTGCGTGTTCGACGTCTTTGCTCTTCAGTTCGTGGCCGGCGCATGGTATTCCCTTGCACTGGTGCCGAAAACTGCGCGATGTCGACGGGCACCGCGGCGACGCGGCGGTGCGCGTCGCCCAGCTCGCCCTGGTTGTGGTATGGCAAGCTCGCGGTATGCGAAGTACTGCTCGTGGAAGCCTGTCCGAGCAAATCAACGACGACGCCAAGATGCATTATTTTCCACGCGACGACATGCAGCGCTAAACGTGGACGGAGTTCGTGCGCCGCGGCGGCCGCTAGAACTGTCGCCCAAGCCAGCGGGCTCGGGGTTGCACGGGTCACCTTGGGTGTTGGGAACTTTAGGCTTGGTATCGTTGGTGTCGTGGTGACTATTTGATCGCTGGTATCTGTACAACTGCGAATGACAATCTCTTACACAACTTTTCACCACACTGTCATCCCCTTTTTCGCATATGGAGCTTTATTTTGGGAATAATCTCTGTTTCGGCGATCGGTGACCAAGACATCTGGCGCGGCCTGTTTTGATTTTAACGCGCAGGTGGCGCCATCTTTCGGCCGCTCGCCGCACCACTGTGCCGGCAGTGCTGGGTCGGAGCGCTGAACCTCCGCTGCCGGTCAGCGTAGGCTTACCATCGCGGCAAATATCTGAACGCGACTTTTAAATTCAGCGCTGATAACAACACCTAGCACAATTTTTCAACACACTAACATCTACTTTCTCGCATGTGGAACTTCTTTTTCGCGATCAGATTGATTAGAAGAGTGGCGACAAGCTGTTGCTATCACGGTCTGCACCGGTTCGAGCCGCAGTGATATTAAAAAACGGACGACGGCGAAGACATCGCCAGCCTAATCGCCTGGCCAAATAAAGTCGTTCTGTCTGTCGGGTGGCAGCGACTCATCCGAGTCTGACGATTCAGACGACATGTCCACTGCGCGGGCGAGGGCGGACCATGTGCAATCGTAGCAGACGATGCGGTGAACGCATGGAGGAAAGAAAAACGTCCCTGACGTCACGGGTGAGACCGTGACGTAAGGCTGGCCCGCTTGCAGGCTGGCCATCGAACGGCCATTTTCCCGCGAGGCGACCAAATTAGAAATTGGTTGCAATAAACGTGCTATAATTAATTCTGTATTGGCGGCTGGCGGCTTTCGGTTCGATTTTCGTAATTACTGGGGAAATAGGTATTCTTTACAGCATAAAAACTGAAAGCGAGAAATTTCAGTCAGTACTCCTTTAACTTTTCTCCCGCTCTATAGGAGTTCATAAGTGAAAAATAATGATTCTTGATTCGGTGTTTAGTGGTAATTTAGTCATACTAATTAAATTTGGTTTCAAGAAGTCCAAACAGTTGAGCTCCCCTTTTTTACTTACGGCTAATTACGGTCCCCGAAAGGGTACGCGCCCACCGTCCTCCATCCCTTCCCTATTTCTCCGTCGCCCCTGGTCCACGAAATGTTGCCAGTAGATGTATTGACGACGCGGTAATCGGCAATGCCTGGCTGCTGCGCTAAGAATGACGACTTCAAGCTTTAGCTCAAGGCGATGCTCAGTATTTGAGAACCCCTATATACGCTTAGGATAAACATTCAGCATGCACTTAGCTTGTGTCTCTCGCTAATTCTCTCCGGTACATTCATCCTTCCCTCACCAATGACATACCGAATAACCGATCAATTCTCAGTGGGTCACAAACCCACTAGTAAGCTCACCCGTAACATTTCTGGCTGAATCGAGGGAAACGCAGACAAAAAAAAATCTTTTGCGTTAAATTACTTACGAACGAACAAGGTGGCCCGAGAAAGACCATCTCTTTTATAATTACACTGTTAAAAGTTCTAGCGTCACCCTAGCAATAAGATGGTTCATTATAGATGGTTTTATTTCTGGCTTCCTGAATTTCTATACCATTTTGTTCAAACATGGTTGCCCGTCAGTGCTAGAGCCAGCGTCGCCTTTATACAACACCTATTTTTTGTTTGCAAAGGGCCTTGACAACTTTTTTTTAAACCACTCATTGTTGCCAGGTGAGTAGACAAATGGTGGCCGTGCCCTCGCCACAACAGGAGAACCTGAGATTACGGCTCCACCAGAGAGAACTGCGGAATTTCTGGCACTGAGCGGGCACAAGGCGTTATAAAGGAGGCTATGGATGGGCATTCTCGATATCTCAATAATCGCCGTACCGCACTTCTGCCATGTTGTCGGCTGTGAACGCTAAAATAAGCCTCTTAGGACGGCTTGCAATCGTAGCAATTACTAGCCTCCGCGTCACCGCAGACGCTCAAATGTCATGCGCTTTTCATGCATGTTCGGAGCTTTCCTCACTCATGCCTATATTGTAAAAAGCGTGTTGGCACCAGGCCAGGAGTCTGCTGATTCTGGCCTGTGCCCACTTCCCGCAAGTAGTCGGTGCTTGTGGTAACAGCACGCTAACGAGAACTCGCTCGTGGAGCAGTGAACGTCACGGCCCAAAAATGGTGAACTCATTTTAGAAAACATCGGCCGCAAACGAAAAAAAGTCAACCAACAAAAAAAACATCCCCCCCTCGGTGATTCGAACTTGGAACTTGCAAAATAATATCCCTAGCGCTTCAGACCACTCAGCCACGAGCGAACGCTGTCGAGGTTGGATATAGAAGGTATATAATGCATAACCAGTTTACACTTTTATTTAGTTTTAGCATTTCAAGTATCTTAGGTGACTATTTGTTGTATAGCGCTCGTGCAGTAAGCGTCCCGCAAGCTTCCACAATATCGAACGTCTAGCAATTGCATTTCTTAGACGGAAAAGCGTTCGCAGATGTGTGGTCGTGCTGCTGACTGCTGTGCTTGTTCACCCAGCGCAAAAAAGTGCTTCCTGCTCCCTAGTTTTACGCTGTACTGTAAAAGTTTCAGTTGATTTTATTACCGTAGTACCTATATTGACTTCGCTGAGACTTCTCCCGCCTTCAAGTGGCCTTAGATTTTCCTACTAGCGTACCAGTCAGCGAAGCGTCGCATGTGCACTTGTGCAGCGTTTGTGTGGAGCGACCCGGACTCGGAGCTTGATACAGTGTACAAACTAACAAAGTAAAGAAAGGCACATTCTTCCATTCACAAACGTGTCGTTGCTTAGTTTCAACTGAGCGAGCGAATTGCGACGACCCGTCGGCGGCCGGCGGACTAAACGCTGGGCCGACTGACTCTGTCGGAAGGTCGACGAGCCGTGCAGTAGCGCAGCCAATTGCCAGCTCATCTCCTCCTGACGTCACGCGAAAACGCCACAGAAAATGGGCGAGGGTGCAGAGAGGAGGACGGCATATTCAAATTGATTTTTCTACTAAATAGAAGGTACTAAATATAACAGTGGGCACTAAATAGAACAGTGGGCACGGGAGGGCGGAAACCATGCGGACGCCGCTCAACACGCTCTTCCTTCTCGTGCAGGTGTTATCGATGTGCGTCGCCGGTGAACCAGCGAGACTGCATGTCGCGTTATCAGACCCTTGGTGCCGTTCTAGCATGCGCAGTCCAGCGGTGCAGCCGGAACAACGTTGCCCAGCCACATCGACCGAAAGCCCTTGGAACTTTGCCTCGTCCCCAGTGGTTCCAACATCGGCATCGTCTTTGACATCACCAGATATGTCGCCTATAAAAGCGAACCTTCGTCGTTCTTGGTCAGTGGGCAGGAGAGAGCAGCAACCATGCGGACCTGCCAAAACTTGTTTTGCATCTCGATGCAGGTCAGTCCCAGCCCTACCCTGCATTGTAAGCGATCCAGCAATACTTGCTTGCTGCTCTTTCCCTGCCCCACCACAATGCTTAGCATTGTTTGTGACTGTGTGCATGTTGTTGTTAAGGGGGGGGGGGGGGGGGGGAGGATGTGGAAATGAACCCTGGGCCTCCGAAGGAGGATAAGGGCTCCAATGCGCTCCTTTCTTTGATGAAATCTATTAATGTTAAAATAGACAAAAATCACGAGGAGGTGCTCTCAGAACTTAATGCAGTGAAAGAAATTCAGGTAAATCTACAGAAGCAAATGGCCGATATAAATGACAGGTTGTCAGCTGTTGAACAAAAACTGGCAGCTTCTGAAAACTGTGCCGAGATTGAAATCGCGCGTGCGGTAACTGAAGTTGTAGATAAAGAAACTGCCGGCATTCATAACCGTTTGGATGAATTTGAAGATAAATCAAGACGCGATAACTTGATATTTTATGGGTTTGCTGACGAGCAGAAGGAAACGTGGGCTGATTCTAAAAAGAAAGTTAGCGACATAATTTCCTCTGCGCTCAAAATCGAACTGTCGGACGAAGCCATATCTCGTGCCCACAGGCTAGGAAAGTTTTTTCCAAATAAATGCCGTCCAATAATAGCCAAGTTTAACAGTTCTAAAGTAAAAAGCGAATTTTTTGTCTCCAAATCTCCACTGAAAACAGCAGGTATCATACTTCTGCATTTCTACTCGCACTGAACGCAAGAAACTTATCGAGTTCGGGAAAGCTAGCGGTGAACAATTTTCTGTGCGTTATAACAAACTAATAATCAAAAAGAAATCTTATATGTACCACCCAGCATCTGACAGTGTCTGTGAAATTGAGTCCGGAACTGGTGCTGAAGAACCATCTTTTCATCCTTCCAACACGTCTCAAACTTCAACATAGGCCAGGCAGGGGGGTAGTGGTGCAGACGTCCAATTAAAGGGACACTGAAGCGATATGTAAACATTGCGGGATTACTAGCGCAAATTGTAGTCCGGAGTCCCCAGGCCATGTTTCGACCACTCTAGGCGCGTTTACGCGATTTTATTTAGTAGAAAAACTAATTCGAAAACGCTGTCCTCCTCTCTTTACGCTCGCCCATTTTCTGTGGCGTTTTCGTGTGACGTCAGGAGGGGATGAGCTGGCAATTGGCTGCGCCACGGCTGCGCTACTGCACGGCTCCCCGGCCGACAGAGTCAGTCGGCCCAGCGTTTCGTCCGCCGGCCGCCGGCGGGTCGTCGCAATCAAGGAGGTTAAAAAAAAATTGCTTGGTCGCAATTCGTTCGCTTAGTTGAAACGAAGCCAGGACACGTTTGTGAATGGAAGAATGTGCCTTTCTTTACTTGGTTTGTTTGTACACTGTATCTAGCTCCAAGTCAAGGTCGCTTCACACAAGCGCTGCACATGCGACGCTTCGCTGACTGGTACGCCAGTAGGAAAATATAAGGCCTCTTGAAGGCGGGAGAAGAGTCAGCGAAGTCAATATAGGTACTAAGCAAATAAAATCAACTGATATTTTTACCGTACAGCGTAAAACTAGGGCGCGGGAAGCACTTTTTTGCGCTGGGCGAACAAGCACAGCGGTCAGCAGCACGACTACGCATCTGCGAACGCTTTTCCGTCTACGAAATGCAATTGCTAGACGTGAGCTACTCTGGAAACTCGGGCAACGCTTACTGCACGATCGCAGTACAACAAATAGTCACCTAAGCGGCTTGAAATGCCAAAATTAAATAAAAGTGTAAACCGGTTGTACAATATATACCCTATATTAGCAAGGTATTCGCGTCCCGCTCCGTGGCCTAGCGGTCTGGGGCGCTGGGATTTCACTGCAAATGTTTTGCGAGTCACGGGTTCGAATCCCCGCGGGTACCTGCTTTTTTTTTTTTTGTAAGTTAACTTTTTTGTTTTCCGCCGATGTTTTCTATATTGAGATCACCTTTTTTTGGGCCGAAACGTTCATGGCTACACGAACTAGTTCACAAAACGCGCGCAGGCTGGCACTGGCGCGCTAGCGAGTTCTCGTTGACGTGCTGTTGCCATAAGCACCGACTGCTTGCAGGCAGTGGGCACAGGCCAGAATGAACAGACCCTTGGCGTGGTGCGAACACGCTTTTTACGATACAGGCATGAGGGAGGCAAGCTCCAAATATTGGGGAAAAGCGCATGACATTTGGGCGTCTGCGGGTACGCGGAGGGCGTTCATGCACTGCGTAGGTCTCGGCTAGTGAATGCTACGACTACAAGCCGTCCTGGGAGGCTTATCTTGTGCATTTTACAGCCGACAACATGGCAGAAGCGCGGTACGATGATTACTGAGATATTGAGAATGCCCATCCAACAAAGCCATTGGTTATGTTTTACAGAACCGAAACCGAAACCGAAACTTGTGTGATTGCTAACCTTGGGCATCGTCCAATCACGGCGCCCCTCCTCTCAACGTCACAGCCTTAGTTGGTGCGGCCGCCGCAAACCGCGCATGGTAGTTTTTCTTCTTTCGCGCTTTGTAAAATAATTACCGATTTGTCAACCGGATAAACGATGAAAAGTGTGCTAATTTGAGCCAGTCTACGCAGTGCAAGCAAAAACGTGAGCTTGACAAATTCACTTCAGTGTCCCTTTAACGGTTGTGTTCACAAACATTCGTAGTGTGTTAAAAAATCGGGAATCCCTAAGCGCAGTAATTGATTCGTGATCAGCCGATGTTATTGTATTAACGGAAACATGGTTGTCTAATAAAATACGGGACAGCGAGATTCTTGAATGTAAGAAGAAATATAAGTTTTACCGCTGTGACCGAGACGTTAGATCGGGAGGCGGTGTTCTAATAGCAGTCGACTCAAATATAGCATCATCATCGGTTAAGGTACCCAGCAATATTGAAATCACATGGGTAGCATTGGCGCTCAAGGATCGTAAAATCGTAATCGGAGCGTGCTATACACCCCCATCCAGTGACCATTCCTTTGTTAACAACCTTCATGATGCTGTAAACCTCCTTTCCGTCCGCTTCCCTAAGTCACCGATTTTTCCCTTAGGCGACTTCAACTATCCCAGCATAACTTGGACGGTTGATGGCCCCGTTTCCGGCGTTAGAGCTTCCGAACCACAGCTATTTGTTGATTTTTGTTCTGCGTTCCACTTCACCCAAATGGTCACTCAACCCACCAGGTGTACTGCACATTCCGCTAACACTCTCGATCTTGCTCTGACAGCGTCTCCTGACGCGGTCACCTCTGTGTCAGTTTTACCGGGAATCAGTGATCACTCACTGACCAAGTTTAGTTTAACTTTCCCGGTGTCACGTTTAAAAAAGCGTGTAAAGTACATCCGTGATTACGCTAAAGCAGACTACGACTCGATTAACGCGGAACTATCGTACTTTGTTGACGAATTCTTGGAACATTTCACAAATCACTCTGTAGAGGAAAACTGGAATAATTTCAAAGCAAAAGTACTTCAATTAACAGATAAGCATGTTTTCATGCGCACGATAAAAAATAATCGAGAACCCTGGTACAATAGGACACTATCTAAACTCGCCAACAAGAAAAAACGAATGTTTCGCGTTGCCAAGCGTACACACCAGCCGGAACGATGGCAAGCTTATCGCCGCGCGAACTCGAATTACATTCGTGCTGTGCGAGAAGCTAAAGATTTCTTTAAACGAACATTACCGTCGATGCTCCGTTCTAATCCGCGCCAATTTTGGCGAGTTACGGGAGGGAAAAGGAGGACGATATCAGTATCAGTCCTGTCGATGGCGACACCTTGCCTGCTTCTGAATGTTGTTCTGCTTTTAATGATTTTTGTTTCGAAATCCTTCTCAGTTAGCGATTGTTCTGCTGATGCAAATGTTAGTGATTCTGAGCTTTGTTCAATGCCTCCTATTGTTATTGACCCAGTTGGTGTTTCTAGAGTGATTGATACCTTAAAGCTGTCTTCCGCTTCCGGTGTCGTTAATATCAATTCAAAGTTTCTCAAAAACACCAAAATGTGTTCATCAATTATCTTGACTAAAATTTTTCAACAATCTCTCGAATGTGGCATTCTTCCAAGAGATTGCAAAATCGGAAAGGTGATTCCGGTTCATAAACTAGGCTCTAGGCAACACATCAATAACTACCGACCTATTTCTCTAACTTGCATCTCATGTAAAACCCTCGAACACATTATATCATCTCAAATTGCGGCACACTTGGACGGTAATTCCTATTTCCACAGGTCACAACATGGCTTCCGCTAACATTATTCGTGTGAAACTCGGCTAGCATGCTTTACTCATTCCCTCCATAGCATTCTTGATCGCGGCGCTGCAGTTGACTGCATATTTCTTGACTTCAGCAAAGCGTTCGACAAGGTCTCACATAAGCTTTTGCTTCTGAAATTAAGTAAGCTACACCTTGATACTACTGTACTTGCCTGGTTGCGTTGTTTTCTTACTAACCGCTTTCAATTTGTAACCGTTAATCATTTCGACTCTTCTTCGTCCCCAGTTCTTTCGGGAGTTCCACAGGGGTCGGTCCTCGGTCCGCTCCTTTTCCTAATTTATATTAACGACCTCCCATCTCGTGTGCATTCTTCTATTAACCTCTTCGCTGATGACTGTGTCATTTATCGTGAAATAAGAAACGCTAACGACTCCCTAGCACTTCAGTCAGACCTAAACGCTGTATCTTCATGGTGCAGCGAATGGGTGATGACTTTGAACATTAATAAATGTAAAGTAATGCATGTATCACGCACCAATGCACCTTCCTCAACCTATACCCTACAGAAACATACTCTTGACGTTCTAAGCTCTTACAAGTACCTAGGAGTCTATATTTCAAATAACCTTTCACGGGCTCCACATGTTACGTATGTATCAAACAATGGTAACCGCTTATTAGGATACTTGAAGCGCAACTTTTCGTCAATCTCTTCTAGCATCAAGCTACAACTCTATAAAACACTTATTCGCCCAAAGCTAGAGTATGCGGCCTCAATATGGGACCCAGTGCACGAATTTCTAGTAACAGGGATAGAAGCAATCCAGAACCGCTCGGCTCGTTTCATACAGTCTAACTATCATCGCACTGCTAGTGTGTCTTCTATGAAATCAACATTGTTTCTGCCTAACTTGCCGTTGCGCCGCAAGATGCTTCGATTATATTTGTTTCACAAAATGTATTTCCACGTGCATCTTCACGATTTTCTTTTATCAGCCCCATCTTACATATCACGCCGCGTCGATCATCGCTACAAACTTGCGCCGTTCCCCTGCAAAAGAAACGCCTTTTATCATTCATTTTTACCCCGCACTGTGAGTGAATGGAATCGCCTTCCCGAACCGCTAGCGTCGATACATGATAACAAGCCATTCAAAGCTGCCTTACTTGCGCATTTTTCTGGTGTTTCATAGGTATGGATTTCATGTTTAAAACGGTAATATTTTCTTGACTGTTTTGGACATGGTCTTATGTCCGCATCATATGCTGTACTACTTGTTTATTGTACAATTTTCCCCCACTCCCCTCTGTAATGTCCCCAGTGACCTTGAGGGTATTTGAAAATAAATAAATAAATAAATAAATAAATAAATTCGCGTAAACGCGCTCAGAGTGGTCGAAACATGGCCTATGGACTCCGGAATACAAATCCCGCAATGTTGACAAATCACTTCGGTGTCCCTTTAATTAGGACTCCTGGTAGTCACTAAAAATGTGATTGGCACCGACCATTTAAAATAACCCAACCGTCATGCGGTGTTCACGGCGGAATAACTTCTTCCTACCAAAAGTGCACACAAATTACTGCTTACAGACTGAGCAATTCACTACCATAAAATTTTGGAACACTTTGTCCCTCACAGTAAAAACTGCGCCAGCACTTCCAGCTTTCGAAACATTACTGCGGTCATACGTGTCTGAACAATCGTACGCCATTGAACTTCCTGTCTGTAGATTTTGAAGTGTAATGTTCTAGACATTAATTTACAATGGTGTACGTATAATGTTCTGCATCATGTTTTCACACCTTATTGACAGTGTTTTGTAGCATTAATGTGATTTAAATATGTGACTTCACCACTGACTATTATACGCAATATTTTGCAGAATGTTATTTTTTCTGCTTCTTTTTTGTATGACTTCTTTTCTATAACTCCATTGCGTTCCTTGAATAACACGCGGTTCATAACTTTCGCTACTTCTCAGAATTTTTCTTTTTCTACTCATTAACTTACAAGGGGTCTCATTACAGTGCTAAATTCCGGGACCTCTTTCTGTATAGTGTTTTTCACACATTGTATATTTTGTTACCAATAATAAAGTGAAACTGAAACTGAAACGGAGTATCACGGCGTACTGTCGCAGGTACCACTCACGACTTCCTTGCTGTCCCTTCCCAGGTGTTTCAAGGAAACTGGTGCGTCGTAGAGACGCCTATATAGGCACTGCTCACTTAAAGCTTTTAGGTCACGTAGTTTTTACACCCGCAGATCTCGCACGGGGTTTTAACTGGAAACCCCAATTTTTGCGATTTTATTAACAGTCACTGCGGCGACCTATCCGACACCACAAATTTACGCTCGCAAGAGCATTAAGTATGCTTGGTTTACATTTGCGGATGCTTCTGCAGTGTGCTTCAGAAAATACTCGCAGTAACGCCCTCCCTGCGCACGTGCGGAGATGGTTGCAGTGATGTGGCGCAGGGGCAGCTTTTGTCATTCAGCGTATTCCGTATGCTAACAGCTGTATGCACGCATTTCAATTAGAATTAGAGAGAGCAAAACCGCGCTTCTATGAACCGTCGGCCAACTCTGCCACTCCAAACCTAGGCATCCACAACGTGGGCCTTCGTTGTCTTCTCCTCTCTTTTCTGGGCTGCACAAAAAGAGCGGGCAGAGACAAAGTACGGCGTGTTCCCGTTACTTCCTCTTTCTTCGTCCGTCGCCCACTGGAGCTGTTTGAACAGGCGCGGACCACTACGTAATCCTTTCACTGCTTTTTTTTTTTGCACTCAGAAAGAAAGAAAAGCAGTCTTTTTTCTTAGTCCATTGCATCATTCAGAAACTAGAAAAAGTGCATGCATAATTGAGAGGGTTGAGAGGAACTCCCGCGCACGAAAACCTTTTCGGAAAAAGCCTGAGGCATATCGGAAGAGAAGAGAGGAGAGGAAGAGAGAGAGAAAAAAAATCCCTCTATTTCGAAGCAAGTCGGATTAGGACGGCGTATAGTGGCCGCCGGCCGAAGAATGGCGGCGACCATGACGGCTCAGTCATCTAGAGGGAAGTAGTTGAAGCCTCGGTCGCGAGCCGCCACTGCATCATGGTGAAGATGGGAGCAGGCCCGCAGGGAGCGAGTGAACGTGTCGAGGCAGTCAGTCACACAGGGGACGGTTGGGGAAAGAGAACCGAGAGGGCTGGAACTCGGGGACGAGGGGACGAAAGGCCAGGAAACCGGCCTGGTCATATGAGCTCACCTAAGCGCAGCCAGTCAGCCAGTGGATGCGTGCGCAGAGGGATAGCGGAGGCGGGAGAGACGGCAATGCTTGATGACTTATTGCCAGCACAGCAGTCGTTCGTGTGTCGACCGTACACCGTGGCTGGTAGCTGCGGTGAGCCCAGCAGGGCTAGTAAGTTCCCGTACTGCTCTGATGGCCACCTCGTTGCCTCTCACCCCAGGGTGGGCCAGAACCCAGATGATACCGGTGGTTGGGTAGGGGGATTTTGAAGCATTATGAGCGCTGCAGCCGATATGCTACCACAAATACAGTTTTGGAGGCCGTCTTCTAATCGGGAAGGAAGGAAGGAAGGAAGGAAGGAAGGAAGGCAAGCTGACGAATAAAGCGCGAGGCAAGCCGATGACTGGATGCGGATGAGCAATGCGATGAAAATATAGTCACGATTCACTTGCCCCCACGGATGACGATGATACGTTGATGATGCCTGGACCCGCAACGATGCCTTCGGGCGTCCTGGAGCGAAGTCGGACGAGAGGGCGGAAAAGCAGGGGTGGAACAGGGTACATGGGTTTGGAAGAAGTCCCGGGAACAGGCAAAAGTGCCGCTTGTAGAAGGCTTGGAGCAGCCAGAAATGCGATATAACACCATTGCACAGCATTATGGTGCCTCCCTAGTCTCTTTACAGGCCGCTGTGCAAGTCTCCTTCCAATTACGGTCTATTTATCTACTATATCAAGCGTTATACCATGCACTTGAACCTACTCCAGACGAGGAACGTAGTTCTTGTACGATGTCTGGAGGTTTACAAATTGCGGAGTGATCGAGCTTCGGCCCCGGCGGGCACGCCGCCTTACTACCGTTCACAGGTAAATTCCAAAGTGACCAGACGTCCTTATTTAGACGGGACATGTCCTGGTACTACGGCGGCGGTGCCGCTGTCTCGGCAGCCTGTTCGAGACGAAGCGTTTTGTCCTGCCTTTGGCCGAAAGTATGGAAGACTTGCATGAAGCCCTTGGTCACGAATGAAAAGCTCGAGAAATGGGAGAGCCAAAAGAAACCGTTTGAGGAACTTCAAGAGCACAGCGAAGACAACGAGACCCAGCAAGAAACACAACAGAACGCATGTGTTGTGTGTTTCTTGCTTAGTTCCAACGTCTGAGCTGTTTTCTTCAAGTTACAGTGTACCAACAACCCATTCCACTTACCGTTCTACGTTGGAGGAAGGGAGGGTGGACGTGCTTCAGCACTTCGGATCAAATGACGTGCGCTACCACAATATCAAGACAATTGTTCAGTACGCCATGTGCACGACAGGCAAAAACGAACCAGTGAAAGGCTGATTTCCTAGATGAACAAGATGTGGATTTCAGAGAAGAGGCAGCTTCATTTAACCCCACTCAAAGCAATGCTAATGACGTGAGGTCGGCACTACAGACACTTCAGCAAAATGAAAACTGATGAGGGCAATTCATTCAAGCAAAAATTATCAGTTACTGTCCAGGAAAAGACATGGAAGACCAGGAACGCCACGAGGAGGGCTTGGTGGGCTAGTTTGTAGGGTATCATGCAGGGGTTAACAGCGCGAAAAGACGAGGACACACAAGCAACAGAAGACAAGTCAAGCGCTTGTCCTGTCTTCTCTTTTTCTGTGCCGTCGTCTTTGTACGCTGTTAACCCCTTCATCACCAAAAAGGCCGCATGGTGCAGATGTAGTATTACAAAGTGCAATTTGTCATTTAAGCGATATGTCACGTTCTTTCTTACACACCGCCAATCCCCCGTCCCACTTTGGGGTCTGAGGAATCTGGTACCTTTAGCGGAACCTAATGCGCAGAGTCAAAAGAGATCAGATAACAGGCACTGCTTCGTGTCTGGTAAACGGCAGTGTTTATGCGAACTCACGGCGGCATTCTGTAAACCTGTAAACGGGACTACTTGGAGTCTCTAGGCCATGTTTCGACCCCTCTCGCTGCGCTTATGCTGCTTTATTCAGCCGTAAAATAAGTCCGAAAATGCTGTCCTCCTCTCTGCATCCTCCTTGCCGATTTCCTTTGACGTTTCGTTCGACGCTCAATCGAGATGTTTGGCTTGACTGCGCCACTGCAAGGCGCGCCGACCCTGCGACGGAATAAGTCAGCCAAGCGTTTAGTCGGCCGGCCGCCGGCGGGTCGTCGCAATTTGTTCGCTCAGTTGAAACTAAGCCATGACACGATTTTCCCCTGGAAGAATGTGCCTTTAGTAGGTTAGATTGTACACTGTACCTCCACGCGAGCGCAAATGTGCCGCTCCGCTGACTGGTACGCTAATAGAAAAAGCTACAGCCAATTAAAGGCGGGAGAAGAGTCGGCGAAGTTAATACAGGCACTGGCGAATTAAAATCAACCAAAACTTCTATTGTACAGCGGAAAACCAAGGTGCAGAGAGCACTTTCTGCGCTGTGTGAATTAGCACGGCGGTCAGCAGCACGATGACACATTTCATCGCTTTTCTGTCAAAGAAATGCGCTGTCACTAGATACGAGATATTTGTGGGAATATAGGAGACGCCTACTGCACGAGCGTTATTCAATAAATACTCATCTAAACTGCTTGGAATGCTAAAGCTGAATAAAAATGTAAACGGGCTGATTATGTACAGCCGGTAAAACGCTTGTCTATAACAGCGATTTCAACTTCAACCAGCTACATCCTAAAACTGCCGAAACATACTCGCTCCAAACATGTCGGAGGCAAAAGCGAAGGGCTAAGACTTCAGAATTCCGCGGTAGTTTTATTCAAATCCCGCTCCGGCGGGGCAGGTAGGGCTGAGAGTACGAACGCTGTGTTATAGACAAGCCTTTTACCGGCTGTACTCTATATTTCCGCTCCTGACAGCGCTTGTTTATGGCCGAGTGGCCGGAGTCTACTGTTTTGCAATTCGCGAGTTCCAATCCCCTATAGCGCATATTTCTTTTTTAAGTTGATTTATTTGTTCTTGGGCAATGTTTCCTATACTTAATAGACCATTTTTGCTCTGTGTAACGTTCATTGCTCCACGAGGGAATTTGCAGAACGTGTGCAGTCTGAAACTGACGCGCTGGCGACTTCTCGATGATGTCGTGTTGCCATAAGCGCCGACTGCTTGCGGGCACAGTCCAGAATCAGCCGACCCTTGGACTGGTGCGAACGTGCCTCTTACGACACAGGCACGATCCAGGCAAGCTCCATAGGTGGGGAAAAGCGCATTGCATTTGAGCGTCTCCGCTGACGCACGGGCCGTTAATCTACTGCGTACGCCTCGGCTAGTGATCGTTGCGATATCCAAGCCGTGCTGACAGGCTATCTGACGCATTTTACAGCCGACAACAAGGTAACACGGTATGCCGACTACAGAGATATCGAGAACGCCCAGCCAACGATTGGCAGTTTTAGTTTACGTGCGTACAGAGTTCACGTACGCAAACGGAAAAAGTATACGTAGCCCACGCGCATCTATAGTTTGACGCTCTTGTAGTTACACGTACGCGACGCACCGCGCACGTAGGTCGCCTCGATGCGCTCGCTCTCCGCCCATAGCCGTGCGTTATTCCCAGCGCCATCTACCAACAGGCAGAGACGCGGCTGCAGCTGCTCGTGTTCTTGCGAGCCGTTGCTTTGACGACCGCTTCTTCGTCAGGCTCAACAGCTGAAAAATCGCCCTTCTATTTGAAAAACAAAGGCAGTTTTTCGATTGAAACTTTGGTTGAGGGTAATAATGGGCAAACTGGAGGCGAAATAAATAAATTAGAAGGCGGTTTCGCATAAGCATTAGCGACGAAGCTGTTGTCGCTGCGAAGCGGGAGGGCAGGGCGCCGCCATGTTATAAAGACGGATGCAACGCAAGACCGCAACGTAACAATTCGAATCTCACGTACGTCGGTGAGACTCACGGCGACCTTTTGCGTTCTCCACATGCGTGAAAACTCTTACGTGCGTGAAACTAAAACTGTCTAATAGCGTCAGGTGCCAGGGATGTTGTTTGGACACCGCCTTGGACACGGTCCAATCAGCATTGCATCTCGTATGCGCGTCACTGCTGCTGCGGGCCCCCGCAAATGTCGCATTGTAGTATTTCTTCTTCCAAGCTTTACAACTTATATGCTGCTTTATCGACCGGATAGACGATGACAATTGTGCTCATTTGAGCCAGTCTATGCAATTCAAGTGAAAACAGAAGTTCGGAAAATTCACTTCGGTGTCTCTTTAATGCACTGCCAATTTTCGCAATTCAATTCAATTCAATTCTCCAGCACGCAGCATACCCGCTCTTTTTTAAACGCGTTGTACTCTTCCCAAAAACAACACTGCCTCTTTCGGTTATGTACTTTGTCGCAAAGACTGCATAAAGTGAACATGTCTGACCTGTGGGCCACGCCTTATGGTTTCAGTGGTTTGGAACGGTTTTCGCTACATATACTCCTTCTTAAGCAATTGTTTGAACGTTTGGCCGGGGGTAGGAATCCGGCATTATACGATCAACAAAGAGGAAGATCTCCTGGCGTCTGATGGAATAAGCTGACTTCGGTGGCACTGGGTACTGTGTACTAGCGCTGAGAACGGAACACAGGAGAAAACCATCGCACGAACGCCGGACTCTTAAAAAAAGCGCTACGGCCGAGTGGTAAAACATTCGTCTAGTAATCGGGAGGTACCAGGTTCGAATCCTGGGCTGCCGGAAACGCCCTCTGTCCTTGGAATCGATGTACCAACGCGGGAGACGTGGGCAGTTCCTCGATCCCATTTGGGCACGGCCTGGATCCGCTGGTCACCCGCCAGAATAAAATTAGGTACAGGCGCACCCGGTACGGGAGATCCACAGTACCGGACAACTTTCCACTGCGTCGGTTTGTACCACGACCGGCTTATGAGATACCGATCTGGCCATCGCTGCCGGCGACAATGGGCGCCAGCGTGCCAAAAAACGGCCGTGTAGGGACGGCCGGCTACGCCAGGTGGGGCTAGGTTTAATCACCAAACTTGCCAGCTTTGCTTCGCTCGCAGTGGTGCCTGCGACTGCTCGCATATATAGTTGCGGTCGTGCCAATCAGTGCCGATTGTACCGGTCATTACCTATATTACTGGCGAGCAAAGAGATTTCCCGGCTCAATCTAGATGGTTAAATCGATCTTTCTCTTAAATTTGATTGATTGTGGGATGTAACGCGCCGACGCTACACAGGCGATGAAGCGAGCCGTAACGGAGGGCTCCAGGGCTCCAGTTTGATACCTGTGGATCTTTAACGTGCGTCGAACACACGGGCGTTTTCGCTTCTCGCCTCCATCGCAAAAACCCGGACCTAAGAAAAGTCAAGTTAAAGCTAATGAAGACCACCGGCGCCGCTGCTTGCTCAGTCTTCGCATCTGAACTGCGAAGGTGGCAGAATTTTTAAGAATTTGTCCCCGTCCCTAGCCCACAATGCCTGTTTTGTAGTGCGTCGCCTGCAAGATTACTTTTTTAAATGGTCTGACAGACAGACATACAGGCATGCCAGAATTTCTGCATTCGCGTAGCCCAAGAAAGCTCCCTAAAAGTCGGGTTGAGCTTGGCTAGATAAAAATAGGTGCGACCCATGATTATTGCGAAAAAGTCAGGACTTAGTACAGAGGTTATGTGAAACCATGAGTAGATTGTCTTCTCTAAAAGTTCTCAAGCAATGCCCGCCATCAAAGATGGGATTACGGTGAGTTGGTTGTAGATCTCGACTTCATCTCGATTGCAGATCGTCCGCGGGTGCGTCGTTGCTCGAGTCCAGCACTGAAAGCAGAGCGTGACGATTCCCGTGAATGCAGTGGGGCGGTAGTTGACAGGGTTGGAACGGCCACCAGGTTGGTATTCGGGGATGGCCTTGATTATAGTCCAATCGACACGGCTGAGATGAAGTGCAGGATAAAGTGGAACCGACACTGCAAGCGTGTAACATTTTCCGGGAAGGCCTAGATGAATTTGCATTTGATACCTCGTTTAACTCCATTCCGTCGCCGAATGGCGCTGCTTTGACTCGAAAAAGTTCACAGGTATTGACAAGCACTAAAACGTTCGTATACGTCATGTCCGCCGTGACGCCATTAATGGTCGAGGTCTCAAGGGCAGTGTAGCCAGTACAAGTCACCCTGTACAGTCCGCGGGCAGCCTTCGGGCTGCAGGTTTCACATATGAATACATTGGAATATCGCGCTCGCCAGACGACGTCATGGGGCGGTATTCTCGTGTTTGTCCGTTTTGAGAACGTCCGTTTTGCGTCCCTTTTATTCTGACGTGCTTCCCTTTGCGCAACTGTTCTTGTAAACACATTTTAAACGACTAAACATTTTTTTAACTATCTTTTATGTGTTTATCGTCTGCCAGCGAACCAACAAGGCGACGAAAAATCGTCTGCTCCGAAAAGCCGCGGCTCATAGCTCCACCGTGCTTGTACGGCGTCATATCCTGGTGTTCGCTTTTAGCCAATCAGGGCTTGCTCCAAACGGACACTTTTGAAACGGACAAAAAACGGAAAAACACGAGAATATCGCCTATTGGCAGTCCGCAAATGTTCCGGGCAGATAATCGAGGAGCCCCATGTTTTAATCCTATGCCGGCGTTCAGGGCATGCGATCGAACAGAGGAAGATTGGTCATTACAATCGCAGAAGCGTGTTTATCTTCGTCAGCCTCTGTCAGTGGCCTCTGACAGCTTCTGCCTCTGTGTACAACGCTCTTGAGTCGCAGCTGTTTCCACTGACAGGTCGAATTTCCTTACCCGCATCGCACCACACTGACCACGCATGGTGCCGGGAACCTCCCTAAAGTCTACTGCGCTAGCAAAAAACTCGCTGTCTGTGTGACGAAAGGGGGAGTGGGACGCAGTGGAGGGCGCTCAAGTGCGTCGGCACAAATTTGCAACCTCGTGGTAGCCGGAAATTCACCGCTTCCGCCAGAATTCCGTAGCTGGAGATTTTTTCTCCTGCAATTCCCGCCTTGGCTGTACTTTTCAATCGAAAAATAACACAGGAAAAAGTTTGGGCCGTTGACATTGTAAACGCGAGAAAGTGGCCGGAGAGTCGCCACACTTTTATTGGGATTTTTCGAATGCGCCAAAGCGTACTTTGTGATTTGCTCCTTTTAAGATTCGCAGCTATGACTTTGGGGATACTCTGAAGGGATACTCTGATATTCGGGGATACTCTGGTTAGAATGATACCTCGGAAACATTTGAACACTCAGTGTCGGCTGGCAGGACAGATGCGAGCAGTTCTTGATGAGGCAAAAACTAAGGAGAAATACCCGAGTGCGTACAATTTGACAATTGTTGGTGTGGAGCGTCGGAACCAACGTTGTGGAGATGGCGTATGAGGGCGTGATTGTTCGCTGATTTTACTGCAGAATGCACGATATATCCTCGAAGAAAAAAAAAAGACGCTTTCAAAACGCCTGATCAAACCGGTGAGCGAGCCAGGCTGCCGCAACGCCCGTCGCGGCCCATTGAGCGTGGGACGGAAAATTAATCGAGATCGGTGTCGGCCAAAGCAAGAGAGGCCAGCCCGGAATTGCACTTGCGTTACTTTAGGCAGAACAGACTTCGCGAGTCGCTCATGCATGAACGATCCGCATTTACCCCGGGGCTTTCACTTGGCTGCGCGCCGTAAGAAAATACGCACGCTCGTTCCGCAACACACACGGCGCTCGTAACGGGCTGCGGAGGAGGGCAGGGGGGCGACAACAGCCGTAGGAACTGAAGGAAACACGCGTTTCGAGCAGCGGCAATGCGTGACACACAGCTTCCACGCGACTCGCATTCTCGAACACTGTACGGGTGCGGCGGTGGGTTTCACTGCATGGCACCGACGCCTCCGCCGGCCCGCAAAAAACAGCTGCTCCCATCTTGGGCATCCATCCCTTGACACCGTCCACTGCGTGCCGCCCACCGGAGTCGACGCGCGACGCCCCTGCGTGCTGAAAACGCATCCGCAGAGGCCGCAACGGCTGTCCGCTCACCTGGCAGTCCAAGGCGTCGATCGCGGTGCTTGCTGCTCAGAGCGCGGCAGCCGCGCTTGCATTCCTCGTGCGTGCACTCCATCGGCGGCACTACTCCGGGGAGAAACTGTCGCGGGAGGCGGTCGCACCGCTCACCAGCATCCGGCCGTGTCCAGCAGTCCGGTCAGGACAAACGTCCGCATCGCATGTCCGAGAACGTAAACAACTGCGTAGCATGTCACGGACCACTCGGCCACCTATTTACCACAACTTTGTGGAACGAACAACACCAAGCAGCGGTAACCGCGCGCAAGAGACTACCATATACATAACGTATCCGCTGCAGTAGCCGCGACGCAGCGCGATAGGCAAAAAATGAGGTAAAACATGTCATGTGGTTTGTAACTTCCCAAAAGGTAGCGCTCCTACATTGGTGGCTCAAAAGGTAAATCGGTTGTTTTACTGCAACACTTTGGACAAATTTGCGTCCAGCCACTGCAAAAAAGTTTTCCATGCCTTAAAAGTTATATGTTCGCGATTAGTACTTTCTAAGAAACCCATGGTGATTTACGTGGTGGTGTTAGTATGGGGCGGTCTGGGAAAAGCTGGTTCGGTGTATGCCACCCGCCACGCGTGGCTGCGACTCCTATTCAATGAAAGGAGAGAGGGCGCTGTGCACAGTCAGCGTGTAAAGCGGAAGCGGCGGCCCCTGCGGGAGCCGGGGCGCCGGGGCGGGTACGACCGCTCCGGGTGGCGCCTGCCAGCCGTGCAGACCGTGGGGCGCACGAGCACCTGCCCTCTCCGCATGGCCTAGAGAGGGGGAGTGTCTGCTCTCCCTCTCTCTCTCTCTCTCTCTCTCTCTCGCGCGCGCGCTTACCGCATTGATAAAACTACTTATCGGAAGTAAAATGGGATACAGCTGTAAAACAAGGCCTGCGAAGAGTTTCTTAACGTACTAAAGCCACTTCATGCAGCTTTTTTTAATTACTATGGTTAAATCGAAGCAAAACAAAAGTTCGTACACCCTGAATTAACGCTGAACTTCACGCAAGAATAAAAGAAAAGAACATATTATTTAGTCACTTTTTTCGGAACAAGAGATCTTAAACCTGTTTGAAGAATTCCAGGTTAAAATAAATCATCTAAATAAAAGCCCGAAAAGATCAAGGCGAAAATATCATAAAAGTATGTTAAGCTCAGTTTCCGGATGTTGAGGCGTTATGCGGAAAATGTTAAATTCTCTTTTAAACTGCAACGTTCCTAAGCTTTCTCCTCGTAGAATACATCTTAAGGGCGAGGGTATATTAGGAAAACCCTTATCCGACACTTTTAATAAAGTCTTTGTAAATATTTATAGAAGAATGACGCGCGTTATGCTTTCAGAATTTTTTCCTTTATTGACAGTTCTATTTTTTCTAGATCCGACGAGTGAGAGTGAAGTGAAACAATTAGTTTTGAGTTTGAACGACAGTGCCGCACATGATATTGACGGAATGCAAGTACAGTCATAAACCATGTTAATATGTTCTTGATGCCATATATAACGCATAGGTTTAGTTTTTGATTTAGCCAGCCCATTTTTTCCTTTAAAATACAAGTCGCACGTGTTACCGTCCTCTTCGAAAACGGCGATAGGACTGTCTTGTCGAATTACGGACCCGTGACGATTCGGCCAGTCTTCTCGAAGGGATCAGAAAAGATAATCTTGGGTTGGCTGAGGAAATCTGAAAAGAAGTTTCAGTTGCTTCACATTTGCAATATGGTTTCCACAAAGTCCTCGGTACGGAATGTACCCTCATTACAAATAACTAATATTACACAGAACAAAATCATTACACAGAACTCATTACACAGAACAAAATCAGCGCACAGCGCACATTTTGACGAATGGCGGACAGAGCCACACACCACAAGCGTCCTTCGTCAAAATGTGCGCTGAGCCTACCTTTGTATGCCACCACCAACTTGCCCAAGATGGTACCCTCTTGGACTATATTTATCAGCAATGTGAACACGGAAACCTGAAACAGGGTTTGTGCGTAGAGTTCGCGAAAAGTTTTGATGGCATTAATCAAACATTACTTATACAAGAACAGGGAACGATATGGTATTCGGATAACGGCAGGATCATTCACACATTCTTATTTTCAAACCATAATAAGACTGTTAGACTCGGTAGTTGCGATTCAGATTCTTTGTCATTTGTTGCAGGAGTTCCACAGGGTAGTGTTTTGGGATCTTTCTTCTTCAATGTTTGCACTAATACTATTGCAAACATTTCGTAAAATTTATACTATAGGCTGGCGATACGAATATATTTGTAACTGGAAAATCAATGAAATAATTAGTTACTAATTCAAATCTAAGGTTGATTAGTTTAGAAAAATGGACAAGAGGAAACGTTGCGAAGACTAATCCAGGTATTCTGATTACCTCCTCTCCTGGGCCCTCCATTCGAGAGAGAGAGAGAAGGCTCTTTATTGGAAAAACAGAGAGGTTTGCCGGCATTTACAGTCGCCTAAATGCTTTTCTGCTGTGGGTTGGGGATGGACGAAGAAACGGCCCAAGAAAGAGCTGGGCAGGAAAGAAAAAGAAAAAAAGCTGTAGTGGACTTTTGTGCGGTAACAGACTTACATGCATATTTTTGTTCTGAGCTTGGTTCACATAATTTACAATTTTGAAATTAGGACCATTTCATCCAAATAAGAGAACAAACTCCGTAGCCACAGCTTATAGCGCAAGGTATAGCTCTTGCTGTCACAACAAGACACGAATTACAGTTTGCTGACCATAAATGATGCCACTAATCTTTACCGCTCTAAGCAAAGGTGCACATCTTTTTTCCACTTAAACACACAATCTGCTTGCGGCAAAGTAGACGAGCTCGATGCGTTACTTTCATTGTTAGGTTTTTCATTTGATGTCATAATGCTAACCGAAACATGGTATCAAGAAGGACACGATATTCCTAAAATGCCCGGATATAACACTTTCCACAAGAACCGTATCGCCAAAAAGAGAGGTGGGTTATTGCTAATAGTCAAGCAGAATCCAAACTGTGCAATCATTAAAGACTTCACTCGAACTACGGAAGATTTTGAAATACTACCGCTTATATGTAAAGAAACCGTTTTCTGTGTCTTGTATAGGCCACCTGCGGGGAGCGTATCGGTCTTTCTATCATTTATGGAAACGTTCTTTGGGTGGATCAATGACAATCGTTTGAAACTTGTGTTAGGGGGGAACGTTAATATCAACATGTTGAATGCAACCCCAGCCCAACATCAATTTCAAAACTTGCTAGATTCAAATTCCCTTACAAACACAATTGCTACACCTACTCGCTTTACGCCCGATTGTGCCTCGTTAATTGATGTTTTTGTTACAAACATGGAAGCCCGCAATCTAGTATCCGGTGTGATTGGCGTTAATTTAAGCGATCATCTGCCCATATTTTTAATGACGGAGAACAAGACAACAATAAAAGCACCGAAGCATACTTCTGCAACATTTCAGGACATTAATCCGCTCACTTTAGAAGCATTTCGAAACGAGCTATCCACGATAACTTGGGAAACCGTTTTCAGTGCAACCGACCCCAATGAAGCCTATGATAACTTTTTGTCTTTGTTTAAATCAGTATACCAAAAATGTTTCGTTCGCAAAGCTCTATCCTTTAGAAAAGCCAGAAAACCATGGATCACACCACATTTATTAAAACTGATAAAAGCGAAAGACGCCCTTTATACGCGATTCATCCGTACGAAAAACTTTGACGACCTACGCGCCTTTAAAAGAAATACTGTGACCAGCTCCCTCAGGCAAGCTGAACGTGCTTACCTTTTTAATCTTTTCAACGCTGAAGTCATGCGAAAAACTGATGTTTTGTGGAAAAGGCTCGACAATGTACTTGGCCGACAGCAGGAACATGCGCAGGGTAGTGAACTAATTCTGAATGGCGCACCCACGTCTGGTGCGCAGCTGGCAAACGCATTTAACAATTCTTTTGTATCTCTTGATAACAGCTCTTGCAATGCGGGTATTTTGAACTACTTGCCACCCAGTAACAGTAGTAGCGCGTTCCTATTCCCAACCGATGCCAATGAAATCTTCCGCACGTTCTTATCATTTCGTAACAGTAAGGCATGTGATGCCGATGACATGCAAATCCTACCAATTAAGCGCACACTGGATATCACCTGCCCTGTACTTCAGCACGTGTACAACCTCGCTTTCGGAAAAGGCATTTTTTCAACACGCATGCAAATGGCTAAAGTGAGCGTTATATTCAAAGGTGGTGATAGAAATGAACTGTCTAACTAGAGACCGATATCAATCCTTCCCGTGTTTTCAAAAGGGCTTGAAAAACTACTTAGTGAACCCATGTCCGCTTTTTGTGAGAGACACCTTATAATAACTAATTCGCAGTTTGGGTTTCGAAAACATCTTTCAACCGAGTCTTCGCTTCTAACACAAAAAGAAATAATTCTGCAGGCAATTGAGAATAAACTGGTAACACCAGGAGTATTTGTAGATTTTTCGAAGGCGTTCGATCTAATTAACCATGCCATATTACTAAAAAAACTCGAGCATTATGGGTTTAGAGGTGAATATCTCACTTTCCTAGAAAGCTACCTTAAATTCCGATGCCAGGCTGTGGTGACAGACAATGAAATATCTGATTATAAGGCAGTTAAATTAGGGGTACCCCAGGGGAGCATCCTCGGGCCACTATTATTCTTACTTTATATTAATGACTTGGTAAATATCGACAACTCTTGTAGATTTGTTATTTATGCAGACGACACCACCTTACTTATTTCTGGTAAAGATGCTACTAAATTACTGCATGATGCAAACAATGTGCTAAATAAAGTGGATAATTGGAGCACAGTTAATTCATTAACGATAAACACTTCCAAAACAAAGGCAGTTCTCTTTAAAGCAATAAATTATAAAGCATGTATTAGCAACAGCCCATGCATTGGTACTTCCAGCATCGAAATTGTCCCTTAGTGAAAAGCCTCGGCGTTTTTTTCGACGAACACTTAACATGGAACAAACACGTCAGTAATATTTCCAGCAAACTTGCACGCGTCGTTGGTGTCCTCACAAGGTTACGGTTCTTTCTCCCGCAGAAAATAAAATTGCTTATTTACCATTCTCTTTTTTTCTCTCACCTAAACTACTGCCTCTTAGACTGGGGACGTACTACCGCTACTAATATTACTAAACTACATCTACTACAAAAGAAAGCCATGCGAGCCGTCTCTAATTCTGCTTATGATGCTCACACACAACCAATTTTCGTAAGCCTCGGGGTTCGCCCCGTTCAAGGTCTGCATGATGAAAAAAATTTTAAGAGCTACAATAGTGAAACAAGAACAAATTGTAATTTTATTAGAAAACTGTCAAACCTGACTCCACATCATAACTTTTATAACACACGTCATGCAGAAGCATGGTTTGTGCCACGCCCACGTACCAATTAGGGAAAACAATTATTGACCTACACGTTACCATGTCTGTTGAATTCAAGTAATCAATAATCAATGAACAATGTTGTGTTTGTATTTTCGGTTTTCGTAGTTCGTAATTAGCTTTATTGATTCTGTGCAAGCATGTTGTTGCAGTGTGTATTAAGTTTGGATTTATTATATTGCTGCCAAGGAATGTGAATTAGGTTTTTACTACATTGAGTTGTGTATGTATTTTTGTTTGCATAAGTACACAATTGTTTTAAAAATACATTAGGGTGCACGGACCCCGTCAAGGCGCTTCTGTTGGCTTTTTGTCCGCGCTCCTGACATCTGAATTTATGGTCCGTAGTAATATCTGTATTTCGATGTCGAATAAACTTGACTTGACTTGACTTGACTTGAGAGCTTGGCGCTGATTCGAGGGAGGAATCCATGGTCATAAAATAATTCTGAGAGTAATTGGTCCCTGTTCTATACGTTCAATGTTTTCAAGGAAGTGGGATCTCGGTTCCATGTAGGCCGCACATTCTAATAAAATGTGTTCAATTATTTCGACACAAGCACAATTGCCACAGTGCGGGGATATCCTTGAAATCGATTTTCGAATATAAACGCATTGCGGTATCCTCCACTTTGCCAAGTCGAGGGAATACATGGAGGCTCAGAATACGTGGAGGCTCAGAACACAGGCTCAGAATACGGCCATAAGACTACGTTATTTTGTTAAAAATAGAGCGTTAATTTTAAATCAAACCCGCCGCGGTGGCTGAGTGGCTAAGGCGTTGTGCTTCTGAACCCAAGGACGCGGGTTGGATTTCCGACCGCGGCGGCCGCTTTTCTGGTGGAGGGGAAAAGCAAAAACGCCTGTGTGTTCGAGATTTGGGAGCACGTTAAAGATCCCCAGGTGGTCAAAATTAATCCGGAGCCTTCCACTACGGCGCGCCTCATCGCCTGTGTAGCGTCGGCGCGTTGAACGTCATAATCAAATTATATTTCACACGTGTAGAGATGGTCTCTTTTAAAGTCTTAGGAGTAACATTTCAGGAAACATTGTCATGGTATCACCGTTTAACCACGATGCTATCTCAGGCAGTCGGCCTTGTGTACTCAAATAAGCACTTGCTTCCTTGAAATATCATGTTGTTAATTTACAATACATTGTTGTTATTAAGAAATATTTACTGACATTTAGTTTGGGCTGTAATTACTAAGGAAAACATAAAGTTCATATATTGAGAAGAGGCTTCTATAGAGAATGTCGCAAGCACTTTTCATACAATATCACTATTTGAAAAATATAGCGTAATGCCAGTAACAAAAATGTGGGATTTCTTTTTCAACAAGTGAAAAGTAAACACATACACAAACAACTGTAACCTGTTGACAAATTTAGTACTAAACCAGCCTAAGTAAAATACTCGAAAAAATCAGGTGTGGGCTGTTTGAACATTCAGAACCCACATGCGGAACCATTACTACGCTGTGACACTAGGCCGCTTTGCGTCAGAGAATCCACGTAAATTTTACCAGTTCTTAAAAAACAGAGACAACCGTAGTCCTGATCAAGTAATTATTGGTGGAAGCCTTGTCACAGATAAAAATGAAATTCCAAACACGCTTAATTGTTACTTTCACAGCGTGTTTTTATGGCTACAATGTTCAAGTCTCGGCTCATAACGATATTAGATCATTCAAACCGAATAATGTATTCTTGGAATGGCTGATAGAATTGTTATTGCGATTCGACGGGAAAAAATCGACCGGCGTTGATGGTATCCGAGCTATTTTTTTAAGATATGCGGGAATACTAGCTAAATTTCTCGAAATAATACCTTATGTTTCGATTAAAACTAGTGCAGTACCCGGCGATTGGCTAACAGCCTGTGTGACCCGTATGAGAGAAAGGTGGCAGATTATCAGTTAGCAATTGTCGACCAATCTCCCTTACTTGTATTTGTTGCAAATTACCTGAACAAATCTCAGTGAAATATTGAAATGTTTTTCTCGAACAAAAGAATGTAGTTCATTATCGCACGCAACATGGTTTCCAACGAGGATTATCTACTATCACGCACTTACCAGCAACCGTTAACGATTTCTCCAAAGTCCTGGACAATGCTGGATACGTCGATGTCATTTCTATGGACTTTTCCTAGGCGTTTGACAAAGTTCCTTATTTTAAACTAATGGACAAAATGATGGCTATTGGCATACCTCCGAAAATATTTGACCGGGTCATAGCATATTTAACAATCAGAAAACAGTACGTAGATGTATATGGTTCGAGCCCGGGTTATTTAGGGGGTGTTTTGTGGAGTGCCGCAAGGATCAGTTCTGGGGCCGGTATTATATAAAGGAGCCCTGAGCAGGTGTTTCCTAACAGTGCCTGCAGCGGACGACAAGGGCGCAGGCTATCAACTACACGCTTTATTGAAACTGACAAGATATATAAGGAGCGTGACAACAAAAAAAGGACTGGCGATTGCTATACTCTCTAAGGCGAAATTGGTGCGCAGCGCGAACTGCACTCTTCTTCGTCACGGCGCATATCTGCTCCGTCTCGGGAATTGATTGCGTGATCAGCGAACGCACGGCGGCGCCCGCTACTCTGCCGTTATCTCGCAGCGCGTCGCCGCCACCGAGCATGTTGTTGCAAATCGTGTTTGAACCTTCCGCGCAAATTTCACGTTGTTCGGATGAGCCACAAACGGGGGACGAGCGTCTGGTGAAAGTGTGACGGGGTGGGCGCTCCTTCACAGCGACACATGGCGGAAGTGTGAGGGGGAGGCAGCGAGACACACTGAGCCGTGGCGACGCGCTGGGAGATGACGACTTAGCAGCGCGTGCTGCCTCCTCCTCGCTCACGCCCCCCTCTTTCTTTCTGCCTGGGGTGTCTCGTTCGCTCGCTGGGTTACGCGGACATCGCCTTCGCCTTCGCCGCCGCCACCGCTGCCTCCAAACCCCTTTAGGCTTATACTCGTTGCTCTCCGTGGCCCTGGTGAATATGAAGCAGGGAGCATATTGCTTAGGTAGGAGACGTACATTGAGGCGATCGGGGGTGTCAATAGGTATGGGAGTTTTCGGTCTGTAATGATAGCCGCATTTAGCTGTAGGTGTTGAAGGAGGTGCCTCACGGGGGTAGTTTTGGTTAGGCGGCTTAGTTCGGTTATGCGGTGCGCCTCTATCAATTCTCGGGCCGTGCTGTACACCCCTGTTCCTTCTAGTCTGGCAGTGGAGGTGTTGCGGCTTTGTATATTCCGCGGGTAAGGTAATTGATTATGGCAAGATCTGAACTAGAGGGGAGGAGGTAGGGGAGAGCATAGGTGATTCGGCTTATAAGGGATACTTGAACGGGGCGGAGCCTGTTTCCGTAAAGAGGCTATATAGACAAAATACCAGTTGGTTTTTCTGGAAAGATTTATGATCTTTTATTAAAGCAGAATTATGTGCGATGCGGGAAGATCTTAGCACACGCAGCATTGCAAAAGCCAGCATCCAGTCTTCCCCACCCGAGAAAAGCAAACTGGCTGAAAAATCCGCAATCCCGCCAAAAGAGCAGCATCCCAATTATCCCCAGAACTCGCAACCCACCCCTTCCATACCGTCCCTCCAACAGATAGAAGAATTAATAACACGATCTACCGAATATATTCAAGCTACTCTAGAAAAGCACTTGACCGACCGCATGTTGCAATTCGATGCACGAGTGACGGCACGCATAGTAAGGCTAGAGGAACATATGCTTCCACTCGTGCCTCCTCAGCACTGGAACAGCAACCAAACCTCCCAAACGGCTGACCCTCACCAAGTCACCCCTCATTTCTCCCAGGATGGCAGCACAAGGATGCAGTAGGCAACCGAACACCCAACAGAAACTCACTGTGTGGCAGTGGAACTGTCACGGGTTCAAGAATAAGCACGGTTCACTCACCCATGCAATACCTTTCGACATCATCTACCCCGCCCGAAATTATCGCGCTTCAAGAGACTAACACCGAGGTCCGCCTTCCCGCCTTCATCACATACAGCACAGAAAAAGGCAATAGTCTTCATACCCTTATCAGCAACCGACTTGTCGCCATTCAACACCCCCTTCAAAAGTCACATTAGGAACGATCGAGCTAATTCCGAAAGCGGTTAAGAAAAATGGTAAATCTCGTGCCCCGCGCTGGACACGAGATCTAGCCCCCTCGTGGTGGCTCCCGCCCCGCAGAAGTGACGTCAAACTAAACTAGTCACGTGACTTTCTGTGACGTCACTAAACTTTTTTTTGCACAATCGAGGACGTTGTTTGACGGCGTGTGTGCGCCATGTGGGATACCGGCCGTGACTCCAACCGCAAGACTGCGCAACGTTACGTCCTTATCACCTTGCACAGCGGCTGCCTCGCGGCGCTTTTTTCTTGTTGGGAGGATTGTTTGCAATTATTTATTGAGTATTTTTCGTGAACTTGCTGCTGCTAGTCTTGGTAAGCATCCTATTTTGGCAAGCTGCTTCGTCCCGCTTTTTTCCGTGCTCCTTTTGTTGCCGTTAAATATGTTGCCAGCTTGATATTGTCTTGCAGTTCGCGTGCCATCGGCTTTATGCTCCTGCATTCGTTGTGTATTTGTTCCGATCGCTAGTTGCATTCCAAGCCTTGTATTTTGATTCTGGCGTAAAACGTGCGGATCAGTTTTCCAGTGCTTTGTGTCGTGGCTAACCAGGTAGCTGACTTTGATGACGTGATAACGCGAGCGACGCAGTGTCAGCGGCGTCAGTGTGCACGAATCAAGTATCGTCAGGTAGCGCAGAGCATCGTCGAACGCAATCCGTCCTTGCATGTAGCCTGTTCTGCAATTTTTCTCGCGGGGCATTAAAGAAACCTTACCTCCCCGCGGAAATGATCCGTGCACGCTGCATGCAGGGAGCGCAGCTCCACTTTAGTGGGTGGCCTGGTGAATGGGAGAGCCCAGCAGCCGCCCGTCCATGGGCAGCATAGGTACTCAGCTATCGCTGAAACCAGCCGCTCACTGGCTGGCTTCCTGTGCAAGGAGGCTCAAGCTCGAAATGTGCAAGTTCGGGAGAAGTCAAGCCGATAAATCGCCGTTTGTGCCAAGCTTGACACTTGTGTTAAATAGTACTTTCAAGATTGGTGTGCTCAAGGTAAACAAGTGACACTTGCTGTTGATCTATGTTTTTCGAATTTGTTGCTTCGAATAATACTATTGTGCTTTCATGAAAGCAAGACCTCAAATGAGCTGCGAGTTCGAAGCCATCTGTAGCAGCCATTATTGAATGCACAGGAAACAACGTTTTGTCTACCTTGAAATTTTCTACATAGGGTACGTGGAACTGCCAGCTAGCAAGTTTAATGAAAGCTTGTTATCCGCTCAATTATAGTAAAGAGGTAGCAAGGGATAGATAGGATAGCCCTCCCTCCTAACCAGCTAATCGTCTGGCAGCGTCTCATAACTTTGTTCACAATTACTGCATGGATGTTATTTCCCTAACATTTGCCCCACTGCCTTCTGCCTTCTTCAACCCGGTTAGTCAATAAGCCTTCATCCTGCATCTGTTCTGATTACGTATTTTGGTGCGCTAGTCTTTTGTTTACTCTTGTGTTTGGCTTGGAAGTCAACATAACCAACAACAACACTTTCATGCCCACTCAGTTGGATGGCCAGTAATGGTGTGAGCTTCTCTCGAAGGCGTACAGTGGATTCACGAATTCTGATTGACTGTGACATCAATGTGCCCATCTGGAGCACTCTGTGGAATTGAACTCGATGTTAATACTTGTGTTCACAGCTGGTAATTGCCTGCTCTGTGTTTGGGGGAGGGGGGTGAACAGTAAAAGTTTCTAATTGCAAGGAGATATTTCATGTTCTATTGCTTTTTAACTCTGTGCTGTGTAAAAAGTGTTTCGGCTAATTGCTTAAGTGAATATGCAGTGTCCCATATTTTGTTTGGCAACGATGCAGACCCAGCAGAGCCCAACTGCAAGAAAGCACATTCTCGGGTGGTGGTCATTAGCTTGAAAAAAAAAGGGGGTACTGAAACTATTTCTTAAGCTAACAAGCCTAAAAAACAGTTTATGGAGCACATCAACGAGGGAATGGTTCTTGTACAGCTTGACATTACCCTCTCCCGAGAGTACTTAACACCTTGTGCAGGAACTGGAGCCAAGGACACCTATGTGGACGTGAATGGTGTTTGTGAATATTGCAGTACAGCTGAAAGCTGCGTGTATCCTGGAAGGCTTCAACAATAAAATGACTCCAATGAACGTACTTCTGCTTTGGTGTCAATGGGCAGCATGTGAGCATTGATTAGTGCTTCGCTGTTGACATTTGTGTTACACAAAAACAGGCTTCATCAGGCACTGTAGCAAGTCTTTATTAAAAAACACGGGAAAGAAACTGGACAAAAAAGCTGTGAACACATGGACACTGTTAATCACACCACCTTTCCTTGTACTTCAGTACTGTTATTGTCGCTGTATTTTCCCTAATATATAAACCACCTCTCCCAGCTTAACACCTTCAGACAGAAAGCAAACATGGTGTTTATCAATGACAAGTGATTCTACCAAACTTCAATGGCTGTGAAAAAAGTCAGTGAGTAGCTCTACTTTCTCTGCACAGTCCGTGGTGTGAAGTTCTTTTTACAAACAAAACACAAGGGTTTCTTGGCGCAATACACAGAAAAAATTCCGAATAAGCAAGTGATGCCTTCTAGTACTACACTACAGTCCTGCAGGAAAGCCAAACCACCAAGGGATCTTTTTGCTTGAGTGCAAAGCTCTGCAGAGAAGCCAAGATTCCTTTTTTGTTGACACGAAAGCTCTGCTGGAAAGCCAAAACATGTGGCTTCTGTCACTGCTGATTAGCTGTAAGACAGGCATGTGAATGTATTGCAGTAGGGCATTTGTTGTATAGATGTCCTTCATACCAAGATAAATATGAACCAGGCTGGCCGTGTAACAAAAACGTCAAGTGAGGTTACAACAAAAGGTTTTATGTAAAATGTTAGAATACTGTTTGTTATAAATAGCAATAATGTTTTAATATGGTTTTGACAGTAGTTAAGTGGCCTGTTGGAAATCGCTGGCTAAAACTAAACAAAAGCAATGTTTCATACAGCTGCAATCGTGTGAAATAGCAAAAGAATGGTTTGGCACTAAATTCAGCAGGCATGTTCCAGCTGGGAATGTGTTTGTAGAGCACAACGATAATAAAGGCATGGGAAAAAAGGGTGAGCTTAGTTGAGTTACCCCCAAAGTATTGGTAGACAGTTAGAACGCTTACAAAAATTTATATTCACTTGCCCTGGTTTTAAGTTTATTAATACTGAGCTTAATGTACCCCACACAACACCATTGAAGAATGTTACGCCTGCATGAACACAACATAGTTTAAGGTATAACATAGTTTTATTTGAAGAGGTAAAAAAGAGAATATTGCATAATCAATCAATTTATACGTAAATTAGAAAAAGCATGGTTTTTAAAGTGAAGCTCGGAAGCATGTTAAATGAAAGGGACGAATGGCGAGTTGATGTTGTTACTAATCACAAATTTCAACTCAACCACCATGCCGGAAACAAACCCCTTCTATGAAGGGAGTGTGTGCAACCGCAAGATTTTTTAGAGAAACGTTTGTGAATGCACTGAACACTGTGCCAGGAGGTATTTTGACACCCCAGCCGAGGACTATAAGTCGTCAGCGCTCTTTTCTGCTGTTTTGATGATCAAGGGCTTCTTTTTCGGGAACCACCCTTTCTTCTCCCTTTGGCCACCATCTTTCTCAGTCACTGCATTTATGTGCTTGCTGAGAGAGCTAGCAAACATGAAGACCACCTATAGGCAGGGTTACCTCAGGCTCGCACAATTGCTGGAGAAGCTAAACAATGTTTTTAAGATCCCCAACTGTGAGCTTGCACTTTTTTTTGCGAAAAAACAAAGACATCTAGATAGGCCTTTGAGAGCTGTCTGAAATCACCAAAGTAAGTATTTTGTCCCCAAACTGGCCAGCTAGACCTCACTAGTCAACCTACACGTTGAATGCCTCGCATAAAAATCAATGAAAACCTACGCTCTTAACACTACAGACTCACTGCATTGGCTCATTGCATGGCATTGTGTGGGTGGGCTTCGGGTTTCCACCTATGAAGCCTGTTGGTTGTGTTACAGTGTCGCGTCCTGCTGTCAAACTTCTTGCGAGACTTGCACTGCCCTGGAGTGTACCACCGTGGATTCCTTGGGATTTATGTTGGCCATGAGAAATCCTAGTAAACCGTTACAAGCCCCTGAAGCTGGCTGGCAAGTGGGCATTTGCTTAGCGACCACTGTTTAGGGGCACAGTAGGCAGGCTGTTACAGAGGCTACGACGAAAAAATACAAGGTTTCTTCATTAAAAGACTTCTTTGCCCTAATAACAAATGAGATAAATTTTATTGAAAACTTCAAACAAATAATTGGTGTTACAGAAAATGTCTAAAGCAGTGGAAGTTCCATACACACTTTCCAGTGTGTATCCCATCATGACATCACATCATGTGTATCACATCACGACACATGACATCACAGAATCTTGTTTGTGCAATTGACGGCCACCGACCTAACCCTCCGCAAAAAAAGCATAACTGGGCAATTGCAGTGGGGCCTCCATTCCGTTTGATCGTATCACTTGAGTGCTAACGTACAGTTAACAAACAGATAACTGCATTTACAGTGTACGTCCCTATAACGTCACTCGTGACCATTACATCAATGCAGTTTGAAATTGGGATGTTTTTCACAATTTCTTTTGGTTAAACTAGCACCATTAGAGCCATGACCTTCGCCTATCAATTACATTTGCAGTGTGCTCACTGCTTATACCCATGGACACAAACAATCCGCTGAGGCCTTCACGTTCCAGGCAAATCTTAAGATTCTCTTTGACGTTGACTATTCAGCCTGTGTAGAACCCATGGGTTTTCATATGCTAGAGTGTATGTATGTGTATTAGACATGATGGTCGGCCAAGTGTATACTCTTCCTGTTACCGTCTGTACAGCTTCTTCTCTGACCCTATCGGCTGGGTGTCCTGAATTGAGCCCCTTTGCATGAGGGGACTCGGTAAAATCTGGTCAACATAGCATATATACCGCCAGATATTCAGAGGGACGTGAAGGTTATGCCAATGCAGCAGCTATGGCATGAAGCGCCCAGCTAGTGTACCTTTTGGGGGGCCCAGGTCCTAATTTGTAGTAGCATCATGTCTGTGCCAATGTGAGGAGCTGAATGCATGACGTCACCAGCCACAATCTGGGCCACGGGATACGAGACTGCCAATTTTCTCACTCTTTCACATCTATTGTATCGCAGATGTATTTCTGCCACATTTTACTGTAGTGAAATGGCTTACCACTACAGCTGCAATAATTTCTTCTGAAAAAGGTTTTCAGGCGCTGAATGAATATCAAGCATTTATGATGCAAGAAGCGCATGCTCACCACACTTTTCCGCGCACAAAACATATTTCAGGTAAAAACGACTAAGCCACAATTCAGTCCACTCGAAAATAATACAAAAAGCGCGACAAACTGCCGATTTTCGGATCTTTGCTAATCTCCTTAAACGGAAAACTACTGTGCTGGGTGGTACGCGGTGCATGTGTGGGAACAGCAATGGTTACCTTTTCTAGCTATCCGTGGTTGGCACTTGACATGCGCACATGCGACCAGTCAAATATCAGTGGCCGCGTCTAGCTTACGTCCTGAGCACTGTACGTCCGCGCTGCTGTCATTTTGAAAACACACCGCGATTCCAGGCCACCCATTTAAGCATTCTGAACTTAGGCAGATGTCGCCGCGCGGACATGCCGCAGCAGGCTCACATAATCACGCTCGGACGGTGTCTTTTCTTGCGTGGGACGTGGGTTATTCCAACGGGGCCACTCGGCTGCGCGATGTCGTTTAATGCAGGTACCATCGGCATACAGCGGCGGTCACAGGCCAGCATTAATCGAGAGCGGATTTCGCTACCGTGTGGAAAGGCTGGCTTGGTACCCGCGTACGGCAACGTTCTTGCACTTTCTGATAGTGCAGTGCAACTCTGTCAACTCTGCTTCATCTACGTTGTCGACCCAAGAAGTTCAGGGCTTTCGGATACGCCATACCGCCAGCAGTGGCAGCACCGGCGGCTTCCGCAAGAACGAACAAAAAAATTATTTTATGAAACTTCCAGCAAATGAGTGGCTTTCTAATTTTTATTAAAATGTAAGAAATGTGCGTTTTGTATTATAAAACGTGATATAATGACAATTGCTGTTAATATGACGTCACTATGACGTATTTATGACGTCACGTGGGACAGGAGCCTTTGCGAGGGGGCCTAATCTCGTGCCCCGCGCGGGGTTCCAGACGCTGCCTGAGAGAAAACGCACCCTTTTTCTGCGCAACATATACTGCAGACCGAAGAGCTCTCCACACGCCCTGAAGCAAGTCATAGAGCAAGCTGCCACCACGGCGGCCAACCATCCACTCCTAGTAGTGGGCGACTTCAACGCAGCCCACCCGGTCTGGGGATATACTTATACCAACCTCAGAGGCAGAGCGCTGCACGCATTTATCATTGATCAAGATGCCACCCTTGTAACTTAACCCCAACAAAGCACAAGAATAGGCAACAGCGTGACCAGGGACACTTGCCCCGACCTCACCTTGACCAAACTTGTCCCCCATGCCCGCTGGTCTCACTTAGGTGAGTACCTGCGCAGTGATCATGCCATCCTGGCCACCACCATATACGGAGCAGACTATCAGGCCAGGATAGGAACCGCCCACCTCACGGATTGGGCCAAGCTGAGAGAGGTTAGAGGACAACGTAGCCAACCCGAAGCTTCCCGCACCGCACCGTACATACAAGACTGGATTGCACAACTCCGCCAAGACGTGCAGGAACGCACCAAACAACTACAGGCCACAACTACCACCCCGTGCATCGACGCTCTGCTTCTCCAGATGTGGGAGGCCCGCCGCGGCCTCTTAAAGCGGTGGAAAAAACAAAAGCATAACCGCAAGCTTAAGAAGCGGATCGCACAGCTCACTGCCGACGCAGCGCAATACGCAGCTATTCTCTGCCGAGAGAATTCGCTCACGCTCTGCGGCGGGCTAAGGGGTACATTTAGCACCCTCGAAACTGCTTCGCTGCCTCATCAAGACAGAATCACAAAACCACATGACCCGAATCATTCAACAACACCCCGGGACTATGGAAGATCTCCTCAATACCCTCCGGGATCAGCTCCTCCCAACTCACCCGTCATAGCCGCTCCCGCCATACACTTTAGCCCTAACCCCCTACTCGACGAGGACATCTATTTACATGAGGTTGCGGCAGCCGTTAGCGATCTTTGAAGGCACACGGCACCGGGCATGGATCCAATCTCGAACAAAGTTCTGGTCAATTTGGATGATCAATCTCTATTACATCTCACCTGCTACATCAACCAGATATGGCGGGCTGGTGTTCTTCCAGCTGAATGGAAAACGGTGGAGGTCCGCCTAATACCAAAACCGGGAAAACCACCTAGCATAGAAAATTTACGCCCCATTTCCCTCACGTCCTGTGTGGGGAAGCGTCTGGAACATATTGTCCTCAACCGGCTTCAAACGTACCTAGAAGACACAGGAAATCTTCCCGGGACCCTGGTAGGCTTCCGCCCTAATCTTTTCACGCAAGATATCCTACTTCAAAGTAAAGAGGTGGTAATGGCACCTGCCACGCGAAATTCTCCTGCTGCCATTTTGGCACTGGACATAATGTGAAGCACACCGCCATCTTGCTTCGACTCAACTCCTTTGGCTGTGGCGCACGAGCCTACCAGTACGTCCGAGACTTCCTCACCAATAGACAAGCCATCCTCAAGGTCGGGAACCACGCCACTGATATTTTCTCTGTGGGTGGGCGCGGCACACCTCAGGGGCCAGTCCTACCCCCCTGCTGTTTATTTATTTACAGATACTGCAGGTGAAAACTTTGACCCAAGCAGGAGGGGCTTATACGAAACATAGGAATGAAACGAGTACGAAAGAGAACACAGGCAATCAGACAGAAATAAGAGTTTTTTTTCTCCACTTTCTTTCTTTCAAAATTCTTTATCTGTTTCAATGACCTACCACATCCTCCTCTTTGCTTTCCGAGGTTTTCTTGACTGCCAACTCTTATTTCTGTCTTGTTTTCAACGAGCCCCTCATTTCCCATTCTGATTCGCTACATGCATAGCGAGGGCCTCTGTTCTGGCAGTCTTGGTACCATAGGAAGCTTAAGAGGGTTCAACGCTGGTCGACCACTCTTGACATGTCGTAGACACTCGAGTCACGGCCCGGGGGTTAAAAAGAAGGTCCCCTTCACCCCGAGTAGTCCGAGTGGTGCTAGCTACCACCCCCAAGCACAGGAAACAAAAATACCTTAACATAAATACCCCAGAAAGTGGAGGGGAAAATCGCCCCACCGGTAGCGTAGTGGTTATCGCACCAGACCGGTATTCTGGAGGTCGTGGGTTCGGATCCCACCTGAAGGGCATTTTTTCTCCACTTTCTTTCCAAATTTTTTATCTGTTTCAATGACCTACGACATCTTCCTCTTTGCTTTTCGAGGTTTTCTTGACTGCCAACTCTTATTTCTGTCTTATTTTCAACCAGCCCCTCATTTCCCATTCTGATTCGCTACATGCATAGCGAGGGCCTCTGTTCTGGCAGTCTTGGTGCCATAGGAAGCTTAAGAGGGTTCAACGCTGGTCGACCACTCTTGACATGTCGTAGACACTCGAGTCACGGCCCAGGGGTCAAATAAACATCCCCCTCGCGAGGGACACGATCAAATGCAGAGCATTTCCGCGGGGGGGCGCGCCTGCAAGTCGTATGGATTACGTATTGGTTGTTGTTGTAATTGTTGTCTTCCAGCGTAGACATTGTCGATGAAGTCGATGGTGAAACGTGAAACGTGCCGGGAACCCCCTGCCGCGGCTATGACGCAACACAATCCAACACAATCCACTTTAATCCAATCCAATCCAAATCCAAACCAATCCAAGCCAAGCCAATACAATCGAATCCAATCCAATGCCCCTCGCGAGAGAGTGTTATAGCGCCGAAATCGCGCCACCACACGAACGCGTGATGTTGAAGTCACGATCACGCCACAGATGTTAGCGACCGGAGCGCGCGCGAACGACATATGTGGTTTAAGCGCGAACCCAACGCGGCGAGAGAGGGTGTTGCGCACGTCCCCACCTGTTGTGCGCCCGAACCGAACGCGGCGAGAGAGGGTGTTGCGAGCGGAGAGAAGGCGAGGAGGACGCGGGGGAGAGGGCGCACCTGTGGCCGACGGTTGAATGAGTCAAGGATATAAGGCGCGTTCGTAACCTTCCCTTCTGTGTCGGCTTTGTGGCGCAGTGGGTAGAGCACCATGTACCTTGCATTCCGCCCCCAGAGTCGTGGGATCGATACCTGGCGCCGGTAAGTATTATTTTTTTTATATAGTGTAGGGGGAGCGATGCGGACTACGGACGTCAACGTGGGTGACATCGTGAGTTACTGAAATGCTCTGCATTTAATAAATATATCAGAAACAATTCCTGGTACCCTGCATCTTATACATATGTATTAACATCGCCCTGCTTGGCCTTCCTTCGCTCCTAAACGACATACCGGGTATCCGGCACAGCCTGTATGCGGACGACATTACCATCTGGTCGTCCACTGGATCGATAGGGGAGATGGAGAACCATTTGCAAATGGCGGCGAACGTAGTGAACCGCTACGCCCAATCGTGCGATCTTAGTTGTGCCCCCCATAAGTCTGAACTGCTACTGGTCTCCCGCCGAAAAAACCAAACACCTGGATCTCCGACGATCAACATCCACAGGGATGGCCATACCATCACCCCCTCTCAACACATCAAGATCCTTGGTATGAAATTTCAAGCAGACCGCACATCCTCCAATCTAATCAACAAGTTAAAACACACCACAGAACAAGTAACCCACATGATCAGACGCTTTGCCTCCAAAACTCGAGGTATGAGGGAGGCGGACACGCTTCGACTAGTCCAAGCGTTCATCATATCCCGTATCACGTACTCTATATTGCATGCTCTTCTGTCCGCGGCAGAACTCAAGAAAGTAGACACGATAATCCTCCAAGCCTACAAGCAAGCCACCGGACTCCCAGCAAGCACCTCGACAGGCCGACTCCTCAAGCTTGGCATCCACAACACCGCCGAAGAATTAATCGAAGCCCACCTCTCAAGCCAAAGAGGGCGACTGGGAGCCACAGAAGCGGGCACAGCCATTCTTCACGCCTGGGACTTCAGTCCCACTTCAACAATCACCTCCTGACCTAAGAAGCATCCCACACACAATCCGTCAATTCCTCAGTGTTCCCCCTCTACCGTGCAACATACACCCTGTGCACCACGCGGCAAGACGAGAGGCCAGAGCGAGAGCCATTTTGAGGCAATACTTAAACGAATCCGACACTGCCTACACGGGTGCTGCTGCCACACACCCCGGGATTCAGGCCACGGCCGTTGTTGTAGTCATGAAGAAGCAACACCACACGAGTCTCACTATACAACACCACAACCGGAGCAAGTGGCGGAGCAAGTGGCCATCGCACTCGCCGTGAGTCAAACCACAGGTACTTTCATCATCACCGACTCGCAGGCGTGCCGAAATTTCACCAACGGAAGAATTCACCGCACAACCCTCAAGATTCTTGCACAACGCCCCCCAAACCGTTCCATCAAGATCATCTGGGCCCCCGCTCATCTCGACGTTCCGGGCAACCAGACCTCCCATCTCCTGGCTCTAGAGCTATCCCGCCGAGCCGCTGTTGCCGGAAGCGAGCCTGAGTGCATGCACCCGATTGTCACGTACCAAGAAATGGCACAACACTACCGACTAGAGCGACAGCATTACCCTTCAGCACACAAACAACTCCCCAGAGAGCTGGAGCGACTCCTCCGTGCCCTTCAAACGAACACTTTCTCCCACCCCACTAGAAGTCACATTTTGGCTCCTATCTGTTTCCCCCCGCAGTGCCGCTTCTGCGAGGCCCCCGGGACACTCCATCATATTGTAGGAGGCTGCGACCAAGCCCCGCTTCCCCGCCCCAATCCCTATCCCACCCATGAGCTTTGGGAGAGAGCCTTGGCCAGCTCCAGCCTCGAGGATCATCGTCAGCTGGTCGAGAGGGCTGTGGACGCGGCCCGAGCTCAAGGCGTCCTGGACTAGAGAAGCCACCCCGAAGACTCCATTTTAATTTATTGTTTCTCAATAAAGAAAGTTTATTCTCTCTCTCCACGTGAAGTGCGACAACATTTACGAGTACATTCTCCAGCAAGAGCAGTTGTTGCGAGCAGCATGTAGCCAGATGAAGTACTCCTCCAAGAGGCCTCAACCGTAAAGAAACAATGAATTTGTCTGGAAGATGCCGCTATAAAGAAAACTGATTTTGTTGCCTCCCTATGTTAGAGTAAGCTACCTCCCCCTCTTCCCCCTTCCCGACTTCCTTTATTGAAGAGTTGGTAGCCCTTAGCTGGGGGCTGCTGCCGTGCACAGAGTCCCTCCGTTCCGACAACGAGAAGCCGGAGGCCAAACTTAAAAAGTGCAGCAAAGTTACAGCAGACAAGGCTGCGGAAAAAGGCCACCATGAGCTCCCATTCCCGCAGAGTAACACTCTGAAGCTGTTATTGACGTTCCGGCTCAGATGTTTGCGGGTGCCAGAATTTAAGGAGCAATCCAGTACCGTCAAAGTTATGCGCACGGCAACACGTAGAGTTTCAGCGGGCGTCAAACAAAATATGCACTAAACAACCACTGTCCATGGCAAGCGCGTTAAATGCTAGCAGTTGCCTATGAGCGCATGCGGAGGCAGTCTCCTGAGCCTGAGGGACTGAACCAACTTATCCATGACGCTGTAGCACCTTCAAGAGCTTTGGTGGTACTGCACTTCAACATTGCCAACGAAGTGTTGACGAAAAAAACGGTTTCGTCTGTCCGACACCAACATCGAGATGCAACTCGTGCTGCGTTCAAACACTCTACTAAGTTGTGAATATGTATTCTGGACATTCTTTTTTCACTCATACTGCAATATTGGATCAGCATTCATTAAACGCCCATGTATTGTTCCTTTCGGTACGATTTCTTGTGCAAGACATTTATATTCGTTCAGGTGAGTAACTTTCGTTTTGCATATCTGAAGCGCATCCTGACTGCGCAGTTGAAGACCCACGTGTGCACCATATGTGTTGCACTTGTAATAAACGAGTGCCGCACGTGCAGTTAAACACGTCTGCAATATGTCCACTTCTCCCTGAAAAAATGATTCGTCTAGGAGCGTTTCTTTGAATTCATTTTTTCTCCAGATAATCTGCTGCCGGCGGTGTTCATATTCGCAAAATATACGTGGTTCGATGTGACTTAAATTGCTCACTTCATTTCGCCTTAAGATTATCAGACACCGGATTTTAATTTAAAAAATCAAATGTAAAGTTCATAACGGGCCTAAATAATTTCGGTACAGGGTGGTTCGGTACAGGGCGTTTCGGTTCGGTCTTTTCGGTGCACGGACATTTCGGGACACGGGCGTTTCGGTACAGGACATTATGGTACGAAAGCGAATTCTAGCGAGCATATGAGGCAGCAAAATTCGCGTGCGTTTTTAACATGGGAGTTGCAAGCACGCAACTCGAACCTGTTTAATATAATGGTTGTTGCTCGTATTTCTGCGTTATTTTAGGCCAGTAAAAGTTTATGTGGCCTTGCCAAGAAATGCCTATCTATTTGCGTAACAGCAGCCAGAAAAAGTATAGCTCGTTTATTACTTCGTCTCTTTAGCGACAGTATCATCATGTATTTTTTCTCGCTCATTTTATCAATAATCAGCGACAGTAACTATTTTTTGCACTGTACAGAAACTACAATAACAGCTGCGTAATTAAGCGCCACCGCAGAGCCAACTGAAGCCGTATCTTTCCAACGTAATGACGAAGATTTTACAATCTTTTGGCATTCCGAATTTGTGGAGGTTCCTTTCTCCTGATAATGCCATGGACATACCAAGTCGTTATCAATTCATTACCGAAGGCACCTGTTGTACATTGTCGCACGCTTCCCGTCCCGGCCTTATTATCGTTAGCAGTTACTATGCTGGGTTCACTGTTTTTTTGTGAATTGGAAGTTGAAAAGGCTCTTGTATAATATTCAAAGCTGTCTGCAATGTTTTCTGCAACCTACATAGATATATTTTTTGCGGGGTCCGGACAGTTTATCGAACACCGTTTTATCGAAAATGTTTTTCTGGGCCTTTTCATTTGATAATTAATTTGCAGTATGATTTTTTCGTTTCCTCTATGCTACGTAATCCAAAAAGATTGTCTCCACAGCGGGTCCTTATTATTTACCAAATTTTAATGCATTTGTAGCAGACGCCCTTCATTTCCAGCGTGCTTTTAATGTTTTTGGGATGCGGAAGGTTCCTCTCCTAGTGCCCCATCTGATCCGCTGCATACACGCCATTGTAGCGTATCGGCTATAATGCCCTGATATACTTCTCAGTTTTTCATGCGCCCCCTTTGTATCGCCACATAATTATTTTCCCGCGTGTGTTTGTGTAAGTAAGGCAGCCCCGTCGCGCTGGCTGAAGGGCTCAGGCGGTTTTAGTGGCTCTACGCTGTGCTGCTGAGCCCAAGGTCGCGGGTTCGATCCCGGCCGTGGTGGCCGCTTTTCGGAAGAAGGCGAAAAGCGAGAACCCCCGTGTGTCAAGATTTTGGCGTGCGTCAAAGATTTCGAAGTGGTCAAAATTAGTCCGGAGGTCTTGTCTTTGCCGAGGTCTTTCTTTGCCGAGGTCTTTCTTCGACGCGTTAAACCCCAAAATCAATCAAATAAGCGCTTGCACGTCCAATATCAAAACTTTAAACTGGACAGCTAGTAAAATCTTCCTCCGACTTCTGCACTACTAGCTCGTTATCTGCACGGTGTTTATTTCTAGAGGGTTACCAAGCCTTGTCCTACTGTTCTCAACGACTTGCTCGACTAAAACTAACGAGAAAAAAAAGGGTTCCAATCCACGCTGTGAAGGTGGTAGGACTGCGGAACAGTAAACAACACCCAGTGCGATTACCTATGTAACGCCACTCGAATTCACACACGGGACTCTACACAAAGTGCAACCAGAGACCCTGGCAGCCAGGTCACGTGATGATGAGCGTCGGCGGAAGGTGTATATTTGGTAATTTCAATCTAAATACACCCTAACACAACTAAGGAATTATTGTGCACGGGGTTAGGGTTTGTAATATAGTGGCAAATATTGTAATACAAAGAACTGGAATATACATGCTTGAGAGCTATCAATGAACATGCAAAAAACCTAAAGTCATAAAATAAACGTGCCCGAAAACAACGAAGGGGAGGGAAACACGTGTCAACATATATATGCAAATTGCTGCACATAATGCACGGCCAAGACAATGTCGAATGAGACTAGCTGCAGGTTGGGTTAGCGCAAAGTCCAGTTAAACGAAATAAACACTGTAAATTGCAGTGAAACCAGAAAAACCATACTTTCGATAAAATGGACGAAGGTAGTTCGATAAAATTACATTCGATTAAACGGCGTTCGATGAAACGGCGTTAGATAAACTGTCTGGGAACTATTTTTTGCAAGGAGTGGTCGCTTGTGATTTTCAGACGGTTCTGCTCGAAATTATACTTGTCATAATTTAGTCGGGTTTTATATTTATCAGAGATAAATGCCACCTGCAGCTCCCCACCATCAGTATTTTTTAAAGACGATAGTATAATTAAACGCACAAAATTTGGCCTATGTCTGCCTGTCTGCATGTTTCTCGATTCAGCCACCCGGCCAGAGTTATTGCAGAGGTTGAACGATACGTTTATCGGTAGCATTTTATAAACGCGTGGTTGAATAACGTGTTGTGGCTGTGTTGATCTCGCGTCATACGATTACTTGAAACGTATCGGGGCCCGTAAAGGCCGCGGGCCGTAAAGGCCGCGCAGTCCGCTCTGGTGCCCCCCTTATACAGTAAATCACAAAATTTTCAAAAATCATGGCAAGAATCTTCTCTTTTTAGTATTTTCTAAACCTTCGCTCCCCGTCCCCCCACAGATACAAAAAAAAGGTCCAGGCCCACTCATCACAAGTCCACTCGTCGTAGGCCAACTCGTCGCAGGTAAACTGGTCAGGAATGCCAACTCGTCACAGGGAATTTCGTACAAGGAATTCTCGTATCACCGGAATATTCGTCACACGGAAAACTAGCATTACGAGCTTTTTTTGGAACGTTAAAGCGATGTTTCCGCCTGCTATACGTCGCCCATTTAAAAATGATGTAGGCGAGCGAGTATTCTTTCAAAGTTTTTGACATAGGAATTTAGGTAAATAAGCGCCGTCATACCGAGTTAATTATATTAAAATGATAATCGCATGAGCAAATTTGTATTACATGACACGCATAAAAAATAAACAAATTGCTCTAAATGACGCAGTGAACAGGTTGTACATAAAAAAATGTTTATTGCACTCGTTTTGTACAGTTGTACTATTTGTACTATTGCACTGTTGTCTCGCTGTCTCGTTGTGTAGGCGTCTTCAACGCTGGCCCTCCAACGTTGTTCGCTGCATCAGTTCAGAAGCAGGTGTTGCGGGCAATATTCCGAAGCGTGTTGACTGTGGTTCCGCTGTCGTGATCTGCTGCAGGATTCTTGCGATGCGATCGTTGACATCTTGGTATTTGCGTACGAACTAGGGGGGGGGGGGGGGGGGGTGCTGTCCGACGATGACTACTACTACCACCGCAAAAAGCGACAACGGAACATGTTAACAAACAATTAGCCGCCGTGGTGGCGCAGTCAATATGACGTTGTGCTATTGAGCCCAAGGAAGCGGGTTCGATTCCCGGCCGCGGCGGCTGCTTTTCTGGTGGAGGCGAAAAGCAAAAATGCCCGAGTGTTAGAGATTTCGGCGCACACACATTAAACATCCCCAGGTGGTCAAAATGAAATCGGAGCCCTCCACTACGGCGCGCCTCATCACCTGTGTAGTGTCAGTGCGTTAAACCCCACCCAGTGGTTGTTGTTGTTGTTGGTAAACTTTATTGACACACGCACACGCACAAAAAAAATTACGCCCACCTCCCCTCGCGGGAACGCGACGCTGAGGGGGTTCAAGCGCAAGCGGAGAGCAACCGTCAACCGAAAGGCCGCCGGAGAGCGGCACACCGGTTATATTCTAGGCACTATATATGCGCAGCGCGCCCGAAGGAGAGGAAACCGCAGGGAGAGAGAGTACTGCACATGCGCAGTACCGCGCGCAGCGCCGCCCACCGGCGGAGTGAGAGCGCGCTGGGCAGCACACGCTCTCACCTGGGCACGCGCGGGTGCCAGTGCGTCTGCCGCGGCTATGACGCAACGCAATCCAACACAATCCACTTTAATCCAATCCAATCCAATCCAATCCAAATCCAATCCAAGCCAAGCCAAGCCAAGCCAATCCAATCGAATCCAATCCAATGCCCGTCGCGAGAGAGAGTTCGCTATCGGAGAGGAGCGCGGGAGAGTGGCTGCGGACAACGGACGCACGCCGCGGACAACAACGGACGCACGCAGGAAGGACAGGGCCGCCGACAAGAGATGCTCTGAGTGTCGCATCTAAAAAAGACCCCTAAAGTCCGGGGTTTTGAAGGGGAAAATAATGATCTATACAGACAGAAGGACCTGACGAATGTGAGCCACCAGAGCTCGGCACCAGGCCGCTCGGTCCGTTCCCTCCGGCGGCGCGAGCCAGACTTGGAGAGAAGAGGGAGGAGGTGAAAGGGATTTAAGATGAGTTGAGAGTGATGGTTGCGAAGCAGAACAGTCCCAAAGAACATGCGGCGTGTTGGGAAAGCCAGAACACTTAGAGCACCGTGCAGGGCTGCGATGGCCTTCTAATCGATATGTGTGGGGTTGGAAGGCTGTCCGTTTGCGCTTGCCGGATAAGACAAGCATCTGCTCGGGGTAAGAGGTGAGATGGAGACGGTAGAGTCTGCCAATTGCTGACTAACAGAGCACGGGAGAGCTGATGCACCAACTCGTTGCCCGGGACGCCTGCGTGACCAGGAACCCAGTCCAGCACATAGCTAGTACCAGTGTGTTTGGCCAGATGGGAGTGAAGTGCACGTGTCATATTGATGGGAAGCAACTGCTCCTGAAACAAGCGGAGAGCATCCTGACTGTCGCTGAGAATCACGTGGTTACCGGGAATGTCTAAGGATAAGATGGCGTCAGTGATTGCTTGAGCCTCGAGAGACAGGACGGAAGGAACGCCCGAGTGTCTTTTCTGCAAGGGCTGGTGAGCAGGACGAACAACTACTGTGACCCCGCGTGCGTCTTTAGTGGAGAAGGAGGCATCTGTGTACGTAGCTGTTGTTAGATCACCGTAGCGCTAGCGAAGAGTGCGTATTCGAGCTCCACGGCGTCCTGGATGTGAGGTTGCGGATACGTTGATTGGAATGGTAGGAACTCTTACGCGAGGGAGGGGATACCAAGGGGGGGGGGTGTCGGTGTAATGTCGGGTAAGGACGATACCTCGTAATGAAGTGAGGATAGCAGAAGACGGCAATGCCAAGTAAGCTGGAGACGAGTGTGTTGTGCAGCCAAATGAAGATCAACCTGATCTGACAGTGACGCGAACGGCTGAGCAGCCTCTAAATTAGCGAGAGGGGTATATCTAGGTACCCCTAGAGCCAGGCGTGTGGCAGGCCTGAGGAGCCGCTCGAGCTGGGATCGCTGCGATGGCGTTAATTTTAGGTATGGCAGGGCGTAAAGACTACGAGTATATATCAGAGAGTTCACAAGTCTCATAATATCGTGTTCTCGTAGGCCTTGGCGACGTCGGGTCAGCCAGCCAATTGTGTGAGTGAGTTGGGTGATTTGAACCTTACATCGACTGGGCCACTGAGAGGCCTTCCCATCATCCTGCAGGTCAAAGCCGAGGACGCGCAGCCCGGCCTTACGTGGGAGAGGGGTGGCATCAATCGTGAGTTCTACTTGAGAACGTTGGTCGCTAGCTTTAGCCCGCAAACGCTCGTCAGTGACAACGAGGTACTCAGATTTCTGTGGAGATATCCTACGCTTGACGCGAAAGAGTGGACAGCATCAATACCAGCCTAAAGTGTATCGGACAGTTCAGCTGAGCTGCCTGTAGAACACCATAGGGTTATATCGTCAGTGTACAGTCCAAAGGATAGAGTAGGAATGGAATGAAGCAGACGAGGCAGGGGTCGAAGCTCCAAATTGAAAAGAGTAGGGGAAAGGACAGATCCCTGAGGAACGCCCCTGATAGGAGTCCAGGGGGTTTGGCGGTAGTCCTCTAACACCAGAGAGTGAAGTCGTGTGGTCAGAAAATTGTGAATGTAGTTGTACAGTCGGGAGCTAGGCGTAAGTATCCGGATTTGCTCAAGAATGGCCGAGTGAGAAACTGCATCAAACGCCTTTTGGAAGTCTAGACTCACGATTGCTCTAAGTTGGGCTGCACTCGGATATGCGTACACCTCTTGTTGGATTCCCAGCATTGTATCCTGTGTTGACCTGTGAGCGCGAAACCCAGTCATAGTCCAGTAAAAGAATTGGCTATGTTCGAGAAGCCAAGTGAGACGATGCAGGACCATACGTTCCATCAGTTTTCCAACACAGGACGTAAGTGAAATTGGGTGTACACTGTTCAAAGAAAGTGATTTGCCTGGTTTGGGAATGGGGCGGATGTTAGCAGTCTTACATTCAGGGGGGATAGAGCCTGTTCGCCATGCTTCATTGATGAAATCTATAAGAAGTTCTACAGCGGAGTCCGGAGGGTTCCTTAAGTGGGAGTATGTAATCATGCCCGGTCCTGGTGTTGTGTGTCGTTTGCAATCGGTGAGTGCTGCGCGCAGTTCAGCAAACGTAAATTCTGCTTCAATAGGTTCCTGAGTGGGACAAGTGACAGGAGGTGGGGGAGGAGGCAAAGAAAGAAAAGGAAAGAAAGACGCTTGAAGTTTTCCAGCCAAATCAGCCAAGGTAAGTAAGACCTGTCTGCAGCCGCAACGATGTGATGTGCGTGGATCGTCGTGCCTGCCCAGACATAGAACGGATAAGTTGCCAAATTCGAGGTGTATGCAACGTTCCACTCAGGGAGTCACAGAAAGACAGCCAGTTGGATGTTTCAAGAGTGCGCGCATATTCTATAGCCTCGATTGTGAGGGCATCGATGCGTGCTTTGAGGGAGCGATTGCGCTTATTACTTCGCTTCCATCGGCGCATAAGCGCATGGCGCTGATCCCAAAGTAGTAAGAGATGTGCATCGACTGCCGGACGTGTGTCGGAGAGAGCAATAAGCTTGGTGTGGTGTCGAGAGGCGTCAAGAATGGCCTAATTCCAGGTACTTAAATCAGATATCGTAGCCGTAACGATTGAGTGCCGGAAACCACTACAATTAGTAAGGCGAGCACTTCTCGGTGACGGAATCGAAGCCCCATTCAAGGGTACAGTTGTGTGAATAATCTGGTGATCACTGCCTAGAGAATTATATTGGACCTCCCATATAGCCGAAGGTAAGCCTTTTTCCCAAGTGAGATCGGGCACCGTATCTCTTTGATAGCTATTGCCTTGTCGTGTGGGACTGGTTAGGCCATTAAGCAGAGAGAATCGGAGTTGCTGAGTGACCCGCCTTAAGAGTTGACCTGATGGTGAGGTGTAGGTGCAGAGCCAATCGGGATGTGGAGCGTTAAAATCCCCAGCCAAAGAACAACATGATTGCGGTAGGAGCGGAGGAGCTTCCCTACCCACCCCAAAGCGGGTCTCGCCTTAGGAAGCCAATACGAATTCATCACAACTAGTGGTGCAGAGCATCCAGGAAATTGAGCGAGAGTAAGGACCAATTCCGACGTGGTCGAGTTGTATGCGGAAATATCTGCCTGATGAGTTTGTAATGTGCGGAGGACATATGTCACAACATAGGTACGAGGATTGGGATCGCGGCAAGTCGGTATACTGGGCTGTATGAATGAATCGTACCCTGCAATGTTTTATACACCGTGGGTTTCCTGAAGGAGTATGATAGATGGAGGGTGTGGGGGGGATTGAAGGTAAAGCCTAAAAGCGGAGATTTTACGGCGGAGTGCGAGGCAGTTCCATTGCACTCTAAGTGGCGGAGCCATGTCCAGTTAACAGTAATTGTCGAGTCCGTAGATTGAGCGAAGGTCACGTACCCAGTTCCTGATAGTCTCACGAACACCAGGTGAGGGTGAATGCCGGGCGGCAGGTCCAAGGCCGCGTAGCTAAGCGCGGGACGTGACAAGCCGCTGAAGGAGTTCATGTTAACGCCGGAAATGTTGCTCTTGTGCTTGGTAGTGCTCTTCTTGTGCTTGACGCAGCGGTTGAAACAGTTGATGAAGCAGCTGTGCCACGCCCGTTGGTTGCATGGCTGCCGTAGCGGAAACCTCCTGTGCAGGTAGTCGCCCAGTGTACGGCTGTTCCCGCCGTGCTGCCCGGAGTCGCTTGAGGAGGGCGGTATGCCGCGCTTCCGTTTCCTCGAGCCGTCGTCGAAGGTCATCTGCTTCTTGCGCAAATTTTTCCAACTCGGCTTGAATAGTGGCTTCCTCTTGCAGGATGCCCTTCAGTGGAGGTTGTTCCTTCACACAGTGGCGTCGCTATAGCCCAGGGTCCCGGGTACCAACCGCCTCGGCAAGGGGGGGGGAGGGGTGCCACTCGGGCCTCTCCAGTGTCTTTAGTGGACGTCGAAAACTAGAAGCCGACTGCCACTAAACTGCCGCTGCCTATTCAAACTCTTCCATTTTCGGTATAATGGGGGAAGGCAAGGAGAATTGTGGCATTCAAAAATGCGTTGGGGATTATCCGATAATGTGCGCGGCGTGAAGAGTTACCGCGATGCCACCGGACGGTGTGGGGAGCAAGCTTGTTCCTTCCGAAGAGGGGGGGGGGGGGCGCAGTAAAGATGCATGTCCCCGGCGGCGCTTTGCTGCGCCGAAATCTCGACTCACTGGCGTTTAGCTTTCGGCCTTCATCTGAAAAGCAGCCACTTCAGCTTGGTTTCATTAGGCAGTTTTAGCATATCGTTACCGTGTTTGCGTTACCGTTTACCGTGTTACCGGAAGCGCTGGCGACGGTGAAGCCTGTGCCGGTAAGTTACCGTTCGCGGTAACTCTCGCGCTGCGCAGTCTACTCCCGCAAACACGGTAAACGGTAACGTAAACATGGTAACGATATGCTACAACTGCCTATTGTCACAAGCATTCACTTGAATCCCAGAGCTTCACGGCAACGCAGTGCGTCTGCATTCCATTGCGCATGAAGGCACGACGAAGGTGAGTCTCCTCTGGAATCTAAGAAAGGAAGACACACACGTTTCCAATAATTTCTGGGGTGCTGTCCTCTGCCCTCCGTGAGACCTGACAAAGATGTATGCGGGGAAACTTGTGGACTGTAGCGTGGGTGCTTCGCCTGCACGCGGAGACACCCCTTTCCCTGTTCTCTCAGGAACGCGTTCTCGAGGACAGAGGGAGAGTAAACCCTATTTCGACCTCCAGTTCAGGGAAAGTGGAAAATTTCGTTCCTCAATTGCAATGGACCTTTTTCCAGTATCGGTCCTTTTAGCAGCCGCCACGGCGAACCTAAACTGGCAATAAGGCATGTCCCAAGAAATGTTTGACTTTCGGGGGACCCGTGCACAAAATATCCTGGTTCTGCAACTTCTCCTGCATCCAACGTCACCCGTCCCTTTCACATGAATGTCACAGTAGCAGGCGCACGCTCGCGTGACTTATTTGCAGTGACCGAAGCACCCTTTTATCTTCACTTTTTTTTTTTTTTTTCATTTTCGTGTCTCCCTCACTGGTAGCAAAGTGCTCGCAGCGTTTTCAGCCTCAAACATTTTTGCTCATTTCCTTTGAACGCCTTTTTGTGTGCGCGCACGAACACTGCGAACTGCCCGAAAAGAGGAAATAAAGACGTGCAGCCCTAGGAATCATAGCCGCGGCTCCCCAAGCAGCAAGCTGAGGGGGCGCCCTTTTGTTTATTTCGCCCGAGGCTACTGCCAAGAATGGCGGACCGGCGGCCCGTGCATGTGCAGATTGCTAATGGGAAAAGGTCTGGCATCCCAGACAGTTTATCGAACGCCATTTTATCGAAAAAATGCCCGTTTTATCGAACGCCGTTTAATCGAATGCCGTTTTATTGAACCACCTACATCCCTTTTATCGAAAGTGTGGTTTTGCGGCTTTGATTGTAATTTTCGGGGTTTATTTTGTTTGACTGGCCATCGCGTTAACCTAACCTGCTTCACTCTACATTGTCTCTGCGGTGCATTGCATACAAAAACCTGCCTATACAGGGTGTCTCAGCTATCATGCACCAAGATTTTAAAAAAAGAGTAATGGCGTAAGTCGAAGAAAACCTAGTGCATAATGTTTGTAGTACTGTGGAGAAGCGGGTAGCATTTTTTTTTTCGTTAATGAGGCTTGACTATTTAATTGTAATTATTTATCTAACTCGCGAAGTACTGTCCTAATCCCTAATGTGTCAATGAGGCACTTGTAGGTACCCATGAGGGGCATCTAACTGCGGTATTTTCAGCGACGAACTAATTGCGTACACGTTTATTCTGACTGATAGAGAAAACCCGCGAAATATGAAAAATACCACGTGACGGCGCCTCCGTGCTCATCGTAAAGCAATGCCCTCAAAAAGGCTGCCTCTGAGTTAGCCAGAATGACATAAACAAAAGAAAGAAAGAAGAAATCGCGACCGAGTTTGTGCCTTATCTGCACACGCGCCCCGCGAATCTTGCTGTTGCTGCTCCTTCCACGGATGCCATTATCAAGGTGATGCGCTGTCTCTTCGGGCGTGTGACAGACGAAGCAGTTGCTTTCAACCGACTTATTTGGGGACGCTGCTTTACAATGCGCGCGGAAGCGCCGTCACGTGATATTTTTCATATTTCCCGGGTTTTCTTCATCAGTCAGAATAAATAAGTGCGCAATTAGTTCGTCGCTGAAAATACCGCAGTTAGATGCTCCTCGGGGGTACCTACAAGTGCCTGATTGAGACTTTAGTGATTAGGACAGTACTTCTCGAGTTAGATAATTAATTACAATTAATTAGTTAAGCCTCATTAACGAATAAAATGCTGCCCGCTTCTCCACAGTACTGCTAACATTATGCACTAGGTTTGCTTCGACTTACGCCATTACTCTTTTTTTAAATCTTGGTGCATGATAGCTGGGACACCCTGTATATGTTGACGTGTCTTTCACGTGTTTTTGATCACCTTTGTTTTATTCGAATTTCTAAAAAAAATTGTGTCTTCCTTGATTGCACTCAAGCATGTATGCCCCCCTTGTTTATATTACAGAATTCGCAACTATAGTAGTAACTATTATAGCAACCCCGTGCGCGATGTTCCTTACTTGTACAGTATCGGTGTATTTAGGTTGCTGTTTGCCAAATGCCCTGCACCATGGTTCATCATTATGTGATCCAGTATTGTCCTTCCACAATTTTTCACGTGGTTTGCACACGACTCCTACTCGGACCATGTGGTCACATTGTTTGTATTTGGAGAAATATCGTGCCAAGAACTTCGGAAAGATTACTGCTATATAAATGGAACAGGGGGAGGATGCGGGGTTCCGACAGTGAAATTAAGTGAGGCCCCAACAGAGGTGGTAGAGACTAAGACAACTCGTTACAAGTGAACCACGGCCAACTAGTCATAGGCGAACCCGTCAAGTAGGACAGGTCGTCATAGCATCTATTGATCATGCTCAAATAAAAAAATACAGGGTTTCGTATAATTTTCTAGTTATGCGTTGGCACTATTACGTCCCTCCTTCGATTCACCAACCTTACGTTTCTTTGGTGGCCTTGGAGGAACACGCGGACCAAACAGCGCATTTTGTTGGTTTTTGTGTGCTTCGTTCAGCTAATCGCACGGGCCATACTAGATTTTGTTTGCTCGTGAATTTTTTTTATTTTACTTTTTTATTTCCAGGTAATCAGGTGACGGCACTCTGTTGAGTAGACCTTCACGATTTCTCTCTTTTTGGTGTTTTTTATGCCTTATGATAAAAAGGTAAAAGACAATGGGCTAAAAACCCCAGACATGCTGGGGTGCAACGGGGCGGGGAGAGATGACAACGAACCAACCTGTAGTATGGTGACTAATTTTGTGACTAACTTTTTTCTCGTTAGTTCTAAGCACGGCATCGAGAGCAGTAAGACAAGGCTTGTTAACCTCTTAGCAACTGAACTCAGGGCCCATTAAAAATTAGGAAGGCAGAAATCGGGAAAGACTTTTGCTGGCGTTCCAGTTAGGTCTTTGACATTGGACTCACAAGCGCCAAGAAGTGCCTTACTGACGTAGAACATACGCGGCGAAATAATTACATTGTGTGTCGACACGAAAGCGGTGTATACAAGAAAGTACGATATCGAGGCATTCTGGTCTATACACCACAATATTGTGCTAGGCTTCGGGTCAGAGGGGAGACTAGCCACACAAGGAGATTCGTTATGGCAGTACCACCTGCGCAATGAACAGAACAAAAAAATTGTGGAGACAAATTTCGCGCATCACAAAAAAAAGAAAGCTGGCTGTAAATAAAAGCCAACTAGTACAAAGACTACAAATTCTGTTAAATAGGCTCGCTTCGGAGACAAGATTTGCAAATTACGTAGCGAGGAGGAAACTAAAAAACGTACTGCAAATTTTGTTACATGAAAAGGCCGGGAAAAAACACTTTCGATAAAACGGCTTCGATAAAACGTCCGTCGATAAAATGGCGTTCGATATAACGGCGTTCGATAAAACGGCGTTCGATAAACTGCCCGGATCCCCTGGCATCTGGAACCAGAAATACAAAAACAACAAAAATATGTCCCGAGTTCCACAGACGTAAGAATTTCAACACTGTATGATATCGGCCGGACAACGCAGTCCCTTGAATGAGCCATCCGCTTAATTAAGAACCCTTAATTTCGAATCCGATAAAGCGTTGTTTGCGCTGTAGCAGGCGTCTGAAAGATTTTAAATTTGCACCGAATGTATTTAGGCTACAAGGCCTGAGTCTCCATTGCCCCTAATTCCCAGAAATTTTTATATTCGCCTTAATATCCCCCTATACGACTATAGTTCAGTGAAACGAAGCTTTTTATAACGTAAAAGCAATAGTAATGCTCCACTAGTGATCCGCAAGTTTCCACTCCAACGAAGACCAACCATCACCACCAAATATTTTTGTTTGCTAATAACTGAAGTGAAGGCAAAACAAAACAGCCACGCTTCAGTTTTCCCGATGTCAAAGCACATCTCATTACGTCAAAAGACTTAAAATAATAGTACGCATTGCCCCAACTTCAAAAAAGAGAAGAGACATTCAGGTGGCGTTCTAAATAATGTTGCCAAAATCTTTGAATGTCTCTAAGTGAATCTTTTTACAAAGCTCGATCTTGTTTCCTTTCGCATAACTGCAGGCTATCACAAGAATATTTGTTTTGCTGCTATTTTACACCATCCACTAACGCGGGATTTTCTAATGACCTGCTCGGCGCACTATATGTATTTTATTACAAAATTTCCTAATCTTGCCATGTTTGTTTTTGCCAGTTTTTATTTCCCCCACATTACCTGGAAATCCTCTACGACTGTGACAACGCTATCGGAATCATCTACTTTCCGATCATTGTGCGCCTACTTTTACTTAAAGGGGCACTGACACAAAAATTTTGCATCTTGTTTTTTTTGTTGCGATAAGTAGCTAGTGACCTACTTATAACCTGTAGAAACCTCATCTGCTTCAGCGTGCGATGGTTGTTTAATTAGAGGCATTTTCAATGCGGCCAGTCGCAGTTTCGGTTTGAGCGAGTGCCGCGAAACGATGGATTTTGTGGATTTTGTGTGAACAAAGCTGACCACGTGACCGTCGGGGGGATATCACAGAGCAGAGCCGCCGTAGCACTGTCGAATCCGCATCGACGACAGTTTCTGCGAATGCCCCCCCGTACTGATCTCGTGAGGCGCCTAATTAAAAAGCGACCGTGGATGTGACGCAGGCGCTGCGAGTGCAAATGCTACCGCGGCTAACTAACGACGCGCGACGCTCGAGACGGTGGGTGGCAAGACGCGCGCTGGGAGCAGCCGGCCGGTCTGCCTACAGGTCCGCCTACAGATGTGTTCGGCTTAGCACTGCGGCGGATATTCGAGTGCCGCTCTCGTAAGCGGTGCAGATGACAATTTTTAATGCAACCCGCCATGGCATCATTAACTCCTTTCTCATGTAAGCCACCATGGTCGGGACTTGGGGACAATTTCGTGCAGCGGTAACAAGCTATCACTCGAGCTACCTGCGCCGGCGTGGGCCACTTCGCGGCCGTGGCCGCCGCCTGCACAGCGACCGTGCGGCTTGCTCAGTGGCCTTTTCGTGCCTCCGGCGCGTTTCCGCATCCAATGGTAATAAACAGTAATAGAAACAGAGTGCCTGGAATCGCTGTAGAACTTTGGTCGCGGCCAGCTGCCCGATGAGCTGACGAAATCACGGCGCCTCCGCCGCCAACGATCGGGTCGTTCGTTCTCGAGAGCAGAAGCTCCGCCCTCCGGCCCTCCGATTGGAGCGGCGAGCCGGCAGTGCGGAAGCGGCAAACACAAACTCGTGACGTGTTTGGATGTTGTTTATTTACACTTGCGCGTGGTCCTCTGCTGGCCGCTCGGTTGCGTTTCGCACACTTCAAAATTGATTTTAAATATGTTCTAGGCTGTATTCACCGCTGATATTTTGCAGATGATGTATATGTGTTCCCACCAATCTATCTCCGAAGTTATCTCGCCTTCAAAATTTTGTGTCAGTGCCCCTTTAACACAAGCGACTACCCAGCTAAACAGGACATGTTCATCTGCATGTTCGACCTAATACTAAGTGTCCCAGACATTGTTTCAAATATTAGCCACATGCCTGATATTAGCGATCTCTGTATTGTTTGTGTTGCTTTTGTCCCGTTGAATGTTCCATCTCATCATTAGTCTAACAAACCAAAAAGAATTTGCAACTATGGAAAAGTCACTTTTGCTGCTACTGAAAACCCGATTCATAAATAAATGCATAAAAATTTTTGAAAATCGTTTGGTTGACGAAAACTGGTACATGTTTAAAGCAGTTCTTGTATATTCCAGAAAAGCTCATTTTAATGAACCGTAGTTCGCATTTGTTTAATGCAATAATTAGCCCTCTAAAAACCAAAACAAACGGCTTTTCTGTAAGGGTAAATATTCAGGTAATCCACAAGCCTGGATCCTTCAGAGAAAAAAAAACAAGTATTCATCCAAAAAAAAACATTAAAAGAAGCAAAGCATGCTTACTTTAGCATCACTCTTCCTTCATCATTGCCAAAATATCCCCAAAACTTCTGCATCGTGGTTAACTGCGGGTGTAGCATGCCTCCCCATGTCGCATTTCCCCCGTCGCAGTTTTCCCGCCCCGCTTCCCCCGTGTTTCAAAATCCCACTGTCCATAATCCCTGTCTTTCTTCCTACGTGTTGCTCCTCCCCCTGCCGCGAAATCCCTCTCCTCGAGCTGGAGAGGGGAGCGACCATTTTAGTGGTAAGGAGCAGGGGAGCCCGATTCCGAGTCACCAGATCCAACTAAAATTGTGAATTTGTGACGACTTAGTTATGCCCTCTGTTTTTTTTTAATTGCGAAATGTATGCATATCTAATTCACGGTTGAGACCTAATTGTGGCCTGTACAAAATAAGTACCACTTCAATGGTGAAAAAATCTTGCAGTCAATTCGTTCTTACTTTCACTCTTAGACATTTAGAGAGTGCAAGTAGTTCATCAACTGGTTATTCATGGATGCTAGTAAAAAAAAAAAACCTATGAACGCAACGACCACCCAACCCCGAGAAATACAAGCACGCGCGGTTGCTCCCTTTGGATGTAATGGCTCGTTGGATCTAGTGACGCGTTGGATCTAAGGACTCGGATGGATCTCTTGACTCGTTGGATCAATTGACGCGTTGGATCTAGTGACTCAGTTGGATCTCTTGACTCGTTGGATCTTCTGACTTGGGCATCACGTGACCTAGTGGATCTCCTGACTCGGTTGGATCTCTTGACTCGTTGGATCTTCTGACTTGGGCATCACGTGACCTAGTGGATCTCCTGACTCGTTGGATCTAATGACCCGTTGGATCTAGTGACCATAAACGGGGAAGCCCCGCCTGGCATTGTGCGAGCTCGGTCCGCCTGGTGGGCAAAGACGGCCGTGCATCCGTGCTGCAAGTAAATAAAAAAGAACTGCAGCAGAGGAATAAAGTGTCTGTCCTTTGTGGTGAAATTTAAATGCTTCGTTCCGGCCGGGTCGTCAGTGTTAGGCCCGGTAAAGAGAAGGGATACTTAGGTTTTCTAGAATAGCACGGAGGCCGCGGCGGCCGATTTTCTGAAGAGGCGAAAACCAAAACAGTAACTTTTGCGCACTCGATAGGGGGCACAGAAAAAGATGACACGAAGGCAAGCGCAGAATAACAACTGAACTTTATTAAGAACATATCACATTTATACCCTCAACGTCCTTCCCATGAACACTGCGCATGGTCAGAATAGTGCACACATTGTCTAATCACTATGAACACTTTTTAATGAACAACCTACTTCATGCTGTTTAGCAAGTCAATCTCTTTTAAAGCAAAGCTTTCTACCTCTACCCCCCAAGGGTTCTTTCGCGACCGTTGGTGTCACCAGAAAACTCCCGCGAACAAATAAAAGAATTCACTGGCACCGCCGGGAATCGAACCTGGAACTAATAGACTAACAAAGCGAGAGCCCGTTGTCTTACCGATTTAGCTACGAGCCCACGCGAACACGAGAAGACAAATGGTGTACTCACCAAGCACATCTACGGGTTTACCCCCTGCCTTCTCGCTGAATGCCACGTGAAAGCGTCACACGACCACTCACGCCCGTCTAGCGGCCCTGTGCGCACCTTGCTCATGTGCTAAGAGTTACAAAAATTAAAGGAATCTCGCACCAATCCATGGAATCTCACTTTTAGTACGCCAATGTGCTAAAGCCTGTGGCCTCCAGTGTTCACGTAAAATATCACAGCTCCTTGTCGTCCGCACTCACGCCAAATCAAGGAATACATTCAAATACTCCTTGATGACCAGGCCATCACTCCAAGCCCCAGCATCAAGATCCTGGACCTACATCTCGAAAATACCCGCCGTGGTGGCTCAGTGGCTAAGGCGTTGCGCTGCTGAGCACGAGGTCGCGGGTTCGATTCCCGGCCGCGGCGGCCGCTTTTCTGATGGAGGCGAAAAGCAAAAACGCCCGTGTGTACGAGACTTCGGCGCACGATAAAGATCCCCAGGTGGTCAAAATTAATCCGGAGCCCTCCACTACGGCGCGCCTCATCGCCTGCGTTGCGTCGGCACGTTAAACGCCACAATCAATCAATCAATCATCTCGAGGATAACACCAAGAGTGACGTCTCCTTGCAGCGCCTAAAAACAGCATTAATCAAATCATACACATGATCAGGCGAGTTGAAACCAAGAAGCGAGGCCTAAAGGAATCTGGTAGCTTTCGATTAATTGAAGCTTTTGTCCTCTCGAGAGTCACTTACGTCAACCCCCTGTCTTCTTCTCGACGAGGAAGACATAGAGATGCATTACATAATGATTAGAAAGGCAGTCGAGCAGGCCATTGGTCTTCTTATGAGTGCGTCCACACTGAGGCTGCTTAGCACGGGCTCCACAACACGGTGGAAGAGCTGATAGAAGGCCATCTTTCTAACCAGAAGGTCCGACTCAGAACTGCGGTGGGTAACCGCATGCTTCACCAGATTGGCTGGGCAGCCCAGAATGTCACTCAGCTTGACGTACTCCCAGACTCTTGGTGACTAAAACTAAAGATGCTCCCTTTACTTAGAAATATGAACCCCTCACATGACGAGGGTCACCGAAAAGCACGGGCTCAAGCGCTAAACACCACCCTCGGTGGGGCTCATGCAGTTATCTACACAAACTTCTCCTAACATCGAGGGCAGCAACACGCCATCACCGTGGCTACCTCCAGAACCAACCTCCTTGCGTGTACCTTTCTTAGGACCCAACAAATGACGGCAGCAGAAGAGGCAGCCACCACCTTGGCTCTCACTCAACCAGGGGTTCGGAGGGTAGTCACCGATTCCCAGCAAGCCTACTGGAATTACCAGTCGGGTAGGGTGTCCTGACCTGCACTGTGCGTGCTAAAAAACCACTCCCCAAACGGTTCCATTCAGCTCATCTGGACACCGCCTCACGCTTCAATGGAGGGCAACAAATACGCCCACCCAACAAGCCAGCGCTTTTACCTCCCGTGCTATGGAGCTGCACGAGGACAGTCACCCGCTTGTCACGTCCAGGGAGATAATCCAGCATTATCGCCTTCTGACACAGACCGTACCTTCGCCTTACCCTGACCTTTCCAGAGAACAACAAACTACCCTACGGCTCATACAATCCGGACTGTTCCCACAGCCTACGCGTCTTCACGTAATGCATCCGAATCGCTACGACGCTGAATGTAAATTTTTCTCAGAAGTAGGAATACTCCGCCCCGTATTCGGGGTGTGCGACTTTAGCCCTGAGCACCCTCCTCTCTTTCCGTCAACTACCCAACAAAAGCAATGGGAGATGCTGATGTCCAGGCCCTCTCTACCTACCCAGCTTCAGCGGGTGGACAGAACACAGGCCGCGCGAACTGCATATGGGCCCCGCAGAAGAAGGAATCACTCCCCAGGGCTGCACTCTGGGCCGTTCAGAAATCTGCACAGAAGTATTTCTTCCTCCTCCTTCTCAGGCGCAAGTCTCGTCGCCTCCGTCCGCGGCGCAGAGACGGAGAAGTCAGATCGTCTAACACCGGGTTGGAGCTTACTTTGATTTTATAAAAAAAAGTTTTCACTCTTGTGCTACTCCAATACAACTCAACCAAACACCGTCCATGCATCATGCATTGATTTAACCTTACCGAGAATATCTCTTTGGAGTAATAAATGGTGTGGTTAAGTGCATTTCACTTCTCTCTTGTTTTACTATTTGTAGAGCGATGTGAGTGATTTTAAGTGACGTCGCATGAGTAATCGTTATGGGTGCCGTTTACAGCTTTGCTTTCCAACCACATTCACGGGGTGGATTGGCGCCATTTTTTTTGTGACAAGGCGATAGACGGATGGCTTACGCACCCTTCCGTTATTTTACACATGTGCCATGCTTCCATATTCTCCCTGGTAGTCCGATTTGGGTGAACAAACAAAATGGTCGTCTTATCAAACATCGCGTTGTACTTTCCTGAAGTACACTTCGCCCAATGCAATGCCAAATGTGTATGTGGGCGTCCTTTTAGGCTTGACAAATGCCCCCTCAGCCTTATGTTAACGCATCGGCCCGTCTGCCCGATATAGTGCTGCCCACACGTGAAAGGGATTTTGTACAGAACATTCTTTTTGCATGCTACAAACTTCTTTTTGTGGCGCATAGAACACTTTTTTGTTTTGCTGCTTACCCCTTCTTCATACAATTTATTCACCGCCGGGCAAACACGTCCCACTTTGTTTCTTGCCGAAAAGCGGCATTCACATCGTACTGAGCGGCGGCTTCTTTGAGTTTGTGGGAGAGGCCGTGCACATACGGGATAAGTGCTACTTTCTTTTTTTTCCCCGCTTTTTTCCTTCTCCTTGCCCTCCGACTTTATTCTCTTCGGTAGTCTTTCACTTGCTGTTAGCAGCAACGAAGTAGGGTACCCTGCCTTCTTAAGGCGCTGTTCCTGCTCTCTGAACGCTTCTCCAATCTTGGGTTCGTACGTCTTGGTGAGGGCTGATTGGAAGCATCCCATCCCTATTCCATTTTTTATTATTCTTGAATGGGCAGACGCGTATGGCAATAGGGGTTTTTCCATGCGCGGCGAGTAGCTCCAGCAAACATGCAGGTGTTGAAACCTGAATCTAACGTCCATAAACTGTAAACAGTTGCCTGTTGGCATCTCATACGTGAAGCTCAACCCTTCACCTCTTACCGTAAACGCATCTAACACCTTTGCTCTCAATTCTTCCAGTTCCATGTTACTGCCAAGGACCAAATAATCGTCTATGTATCTGAAGATTTTCAGCTCACTTCCTTCTAAATCAGTGTTCACACGTCCGTCCACCTTACTCAAAAACATTTTGCTTAAAGCAGGGGCTACTTTCGATCCTATGCATACTCCGCTTTTTTGAAGGAACAAGGAGTTTTTGTACTGTACAAACGTGCTCTCCAAATACATACACAGTACTTCAAGGAAAGTCTCCAGCGACATTCCCCACTTATTGCGAAAGGCTATCTCGTCGTTATCCCGTTCAACATACTCTGAAGTAAAGCCCCCTGTGGCAACGAATAATACAAGTCCTGTACGTCTACGCTAAATCCCGTGTGTCTCCCTTCCGCCAGGCCGGATACATAGCCTACTACCTCTTAAGAATTCGTGACGGAAAACTGGTCGTTCACTCTCAATGATGCAAGCACTTGTTGCAGGAAGGCCGACAGCAGGAACTGCCAGGAGTTGCGTTCGGAAACAATTGCTCTAAACGGATTTCCGGGCTTATGGGTTTTTGCAGCAAAAACACCTCAAGTGTTTCGCCCTTTTCGTTTTTGATTTGCGAAGCCATTTTCTCTAAATTACGAAACCTTGAAGCGCTAGGGCACAGGCACAAGCGAGTGGGACACACAAGGCGCTACTTCCAACCTCTTGTGTGTCCCACTCGCTTGTCCCTGTGTCCTAGCGCTTCAAGGTTTCGTCATGTCATACCAACAGGTCCAAAGCAGCACCCGCGTGTTCTCTAAACTGCACTTCTTTGGCAAATCCATTGCACGTTTCTTGGCTACCTGCGGCCTTATCCTTACTTTTTCAAAGCACTTTTGCATCACGTTCATAGCTCTTTCAGAGTACATGCTATCTCCCATAACTACAAGATACCCTTCTTTGTCTGCTCTCACCACTCGTAAATCATTTGAATGCAAATAGCGAGCTAGCGAAACAACACACAGTTGCTTCTTACACCTTCCCTTGGCATTGGCTACTACGTACACACAGTCTTTGATGCAAAAATCGCTCTCCTCTTCACTCACGTTCCTGGATATGTTCCTTGCCAGAGCCAGTCTCTCCGGCGTCTGAAGCAGTGGTTCAACGCGGAACTTAGGTCCCAGTCGTAGGATCTTTTTCCGATCTTCGTCCACAAGGGTGTCACCGAGAATCAACACATTTCCTGGCTCAGCGTTTGTCTTCTCTTTCCTTGGTAGAGAGGCCCACACCTGACGCCACATCACCTCCGTGAGGTTCACTGCACAGTCGCACCACCAACGGTGTGCTTTCCCGTCAAATCTTCCACCCGCTGCCTGTGAACTGGCCACTCGAAGACAGTCCTTGAGGAACCGACACTGCCTCTAGCCTCTGACCTGAGGATAGTGCACAACCTCCGGCAATGGCCAATCGACATTGGCAACCATCCTGTCGTGAACCGTAGCTCATCCGGGCAAGTCTTGTGTCTGATGTGCCACCCCAGAATGCGCGCTTTGCACTCACATACTGCAATCATTAGGACTATAACCGAGGGATCTACCGCTCACATAGAAAGAGAGCCCGAAAAACTCGAAATAAACTGTAATAGCATGGATAGGCGGGCTAGTTGGTTTGACATCTTAACGGTAACTTTTGCCCGTCATTTTCTCTGCCACTAACAAACTTTCCAAGCTGTGTCCGATGGTAAATGGTGGGGTCAGAGAAAAACTGGGCTTCTTGAAGAAGCACAGGGAGCAGTTTGTTCAGTGTAACGAAGGCGTTGTTTATACTCGCGCCTTAGACAGTGGCAAGACTTATATTGGCCAGACGGGTCAATGAGAGGCTGAGAGAACATAAGAACCTCGTGGAAATGACTTGTTTCGGCACACTTGGATTCGCACTGTATAAAATGTGCTTGTGTTCCGTTGTTCGGTGAGTTCGAAGTCATCACCAGAGAGAAGGATAAGCACGCACGCGAGGTTATCGAAGCGCTTGAAATCGCTACTTAGCGAACACTGCGCTAAATTGACATTGTCGAAGACGAAACGGTCGGCGGAACACAAGATGCACAAGACTAAATTCTGCCAATCTCGTAAATGGGAGGCGGCAATCACAATATTTCGATGCAGAATTCCCTTTAAAATTTTTATCTACACAAATCTGTTCAGGCTTTATCTCCTCAATGTACTTTCTGCAAGGCCCCGGAAAATATAGAACACTTTCTTTTAAATTGGCGCAGCTTTTCAGTGATGCGACGCACGCACCTTGAATACACGTTTAATCGGCGTTATCTTGTTCTTTCCTTGGATGCTTCGGTCCTAGGAGTTGCCACAGAGATATGCTCACCTTTAATTCACTCCTTTGTTGCGGCGACAGGCCGGCTGCCCTGCTAGACAGCTATTTTTCATTCGTGATTTTTTTCCTGAGTATTCTGTTATATTCCAAGATTTATTTTTTTGTCTCAGTATTTTTCTCCTACTTTATTCTTTTTTTTTCTCTCCGAAATAAACCATGTCACAGCCTAATCATTACAGCCAGCTTCTTGACCAATTCCCCGTGTGGGTTCATGATTGAAAAGTCCAACCAACCAACCAACCAGCATACCAAAGCGCAAGTATTAACTGTCCTTTATTTTACGACCCTATCGGAAAACATTGGGAACGTAAACATACAAAGAGAAACATTAAAAAATCTCCCACCTCCCCTCGCAGGAACCCCTGTGTAGATGGGACGCATAGGGGGCTCACGTTGCAGCGTTGGACAGCGGAGGAACGGTGCTGGAACTATGGAGCGGAGCGGCGCAGGCACCGCGTTTTATAGCGCGCATAACGGTGAGGGGACGCGCCGGTGCCAGTGCGTCTGCCGCGGCTATGACGCAACACAATCAAACATAATCCACTTTAATCCAATCCAATCCAAATACAATCCAATCCAATCCAAGCCAATCCATTCGAATCCAATCCAATGCCCCTCGCGAGAGAGTGTTCGCTATCGGAGAGGAGAGGGGGTGAACGGCGGAGAGCGCAGCTCACGCGGCGAGGAGAATGGGGGAGGGGCGGACGCCGACAACAACGCCGACGCCGGATGCAGGGACAAGGCGAGTGAATGAGATGCAGTCGCATCTAAAACCACCACACAAAACCTTATCTGTGTTCAATTCTTGATAGCTGTTATCGTCCCCTCCTTTTTTTTTCTAGCGGCGTCACCCAGAGCTGGGCACACGGGCCCCGTTTCTCTCACTCACTGTCACAACACGGGGAGCATCTTTCTGCAAAAGTTGAATTTCCTTGTTCTTTAGAAGCACCGATGGCTGGCTGACGCATGCGCCATGAGTCCCCGCTCCCACAGAGAGGAGGGAAGTTACAGACTGGGAAGGTTGTGAAATGCTTCACACTGCAAGGGACCTGCAGGTTCGAATCCGGCCACGGGAAGCTTCATCATCATCACCAGAGAAAGTTGGCTTTCCTGCAGGGCGTTTTCGTGTTACAGACGCCATCAGTGAGAACACGACAGGCTTCGCTTTAACAATACGGCGCTCACCTCGACACTCACGGTCCGAGTCCCTGTACCGAGCCATGCCGCGCGCGCACACACCACATGCGCTGGTTAGTCCGGGTCGTCGTTCGGGCTGTCTGCCTTTCGCTGCTTCCGTTCTGGCCATCCGCTGCCGCCGGGCATGCTGCACTCGTGAGAGCCGCTTTGAGGCCAGACTTGGTGGTTGCGCGCATGTTCCTGGTTTGATTCCCCGCTACAGACGGGTTCGTTGCACGCTCACTGCAGTTCATCGCATACATGACACATACGGGGCACATGGCGCGTCGGGGGCCGGCGTCCATATTCGGGTTCCACGCGCGCTCACTGCACTTCACGCGGAGGGCGCACTGCACGTGAGGCTGCGTCCGTATACAGTACAAAGAAGCCTAACAAAACTAGTACTAAACAAAGAAACGTAACAAAACTAACAAGCTAAGCAACAACGATAAACAATTAAGATGCTGGTTATGTTCGGTATCCGCACGTAAAACCTACTTTGCCCGAGCTTCAAAGCTGTTTTCATTGCCTGTATTCATTGTATTCATTGCCTGTTTTTATTAATAAGTCACAATCACGCTATGTTGATATGTTACCATGTATATATTGACCTGGGGCTGCTCTTTACCAAGTGATCGTTTTATGTTGCTCCACAAAGGTATGGGACCCGGGGGTAGCCAAATGGTTTGACTAATTCTGTTATTTACCGTGTTTGCACGATTCTAATGCGCCCACGATTGTAACGCGCAGGTGTGTTTGCGTAAAAAAAAAATCCGAAAAATAATTTGACGCCGATTCTACCGCGCAGATGTGAAAGACATGACACCGCGTACTTCTCAGGAGACACTTGATTAACAGCGAAGGTGTTGAGCAAATCGTTGGTGTATGGTGTCCGCGGTTTTAAAAAAATACCAAGAAAAGGCCGAGCGCTCGTGCAGGCGTGCCTCGAGCGCACGTTCGTCAAGTTAAGCATACCAACTTAGGGAGATAGGCCGACATTGGCCCCCAAAAAAACTCCAGTATTACCCGTATCGTGACAACACTTGCTCGGAACGAGAAAGACACGTCATAGCGTACGCCCTTCGTTCATTCGTCCTCGTGTCGTCGTGCGCATGCGCTCTGTACCGTAGAAGAGCCGCGACTTGAATGTCGAAGCTGCTGTAGGTGATCACTGACTCCACATGGCCTGGCCGCACTGCATAGTTCGCCCGGCCGAGGAAGAGGCCGCGCTTCGAGAGGCTCGGCGTCCAAAGCATCCGCTAGAGACGTTTGTAGAGGGGCGTACGACCAAAACGACGAGCTCACCATGGCCTTGCTAAACATAAGGTTATTGAAATGCCACGACACCACAACGATACTAAAACTCAACTTTGTATCCGTTAATTATCATCTACCACAGCTTCGCCCTTCAAGCCTTCCGTGCGAGTGGAAGCTTTCCTCATCTTTTTTTTTTTTTTTTTGACGGACGAAACTGTAGAGTAAAACTCTCTTGTAGCTCATAAACTTGCTTAGCCAGCTCCTGCTGGAACTTTGGAACGTCAACAGTGCCTGTAATTGCACGTTCCTTGACCTCCTTAATTTTAGAAATGAGGGCCGGCCGTTCGTTCATTCGCTGCTAATTTATGAATTCCTGAAAAAGAAAGACATCCCGGACCATCTCCGGTAATGTGAAACCTGGTGAGGGAGAAGGGTGCAGTGTATAAGTGTTGGCGCATTAGCGTTTTTGCCAACGGATATGAAACTGTTGGGGGTAGAGGTATACAGCTTGGCAGTAAGTCTCGCGTCTTTGGAGCCCGAAGCGTTCTAGCTAGCGCGAGGCGTAAACAAGTGTCCCGGTGTTTTTTTAGTATACGCGTGACATTCTAGCGCGAGCCGTAAATGATTGTCCCGGTGTTTTAGTATGTCAACTACATGAGACGACGGTTACGACGTCGACATCAGACGCCGACAGCCCGAGCTCCTCAGGGGCTTCGCCCCTAAAGCATGTGTCATGGGAACCAACAAGCCCATGCATACCTTACTAAGTTACGAATTCCACCTGGGAGTCCAAGTTTTCGAAAACGTCCGTACTCGTGGCCGGTAAAGACTTAGATGAAAATGTGGATCTGCTTTCGTTACGTCCCTCGCGCGCCAATGCCTCCGAGGTTGCCAGTGTTAGATGCAGAGCATCTGATTCACTCGCCTTGTCCCTCCGGCGTCGTTGTCGTCGTCGTCGTCGGCGTTGTCCACCCCTCCCCCATTCTCATCGCCGCGCCAGCTGCGCTCTCTGCCGCTCACCCCCTCTCCTCTCCGATAGCGAATACTCTCTCGCGAGGGGCATTGGATTGGATTGGATTGGATTGGATTAGCTTGGCTTGGTCTGGATTTGATTGGATTTTCATTGGATTGGATTAAAGTGGATTGTGTTGGATTGTGTTGCGTCATAGTCGCGGCACGTTGCGTCATAGCCGCGGCAGACGCGCTGGGGCCGGCGCATGTGCAGTACTCTCTCTTCCGCGGTTTCCTCTCCTTCGGGCGCGCTGCGCATATAACCGGTGTGCCGTTCTCCGGCGAAGCAACATCCACGCTTGGCTGAAACACCTAGAGTCCACGCCGCTTTACAAGTACGCCAACGTCGTCATCGACTGGGACCGGCTTACGCAGTCCCCTCAACGTTATGCGCGCTATAAAACGCGGTCCCTTCACCGCTCCGCCTATGCGTCGCATCTACACAGGGGTTCCCGCGAGGGGAGGTGGGAGTTTTGTTCATAATGCTGCTCGGTTCTCCCTGCTGTCGGTAAGCAAAATTAGCATGCGCTTGGCGGGCGTTTCATGTGGTATCACTACGGAGTCATGACGACTGAAACGAAAGCTGAATTATGTGCAATAGCTGGTTAAGGTATGTTAATTGAGGAACCGGTTAACCAAAAATATTCTCAGGTGATGCTGGCTGGTTGTTCTGTATCGAATTGAGTTGGATTTCGGGACGAGTTCGGGTCCATGGCGATGCTGATGGCGCATTAAAGCCGATTTCGGTTTTGAGCCTCATTGTAGCGCACGCCCAAATTCGAAGGCTAGTTTTAGTAAAAATGGGTGCGCTTTAGAATCGTGCAATTATGGTATATTGGACGAATAAAATAAATGCGTTAAATGACAAAATACAAGTTTGGATCATTCGACAAATGGCCCCGTTAAAATGACACTGGTGCCACCTTTAACGCAAACGTCCCTCATATAATTAATATAATGAGGAAAACCGTGAATAGGCTTGGAACTCACCAGCTAGTTTGCCGCACTCAACCTATGACGTATTTTAAGCCGCTTGTCGCAATTGGCTAAGGCCGACAATTTCAAACAGACATCTTACGGGGATTACAAGCTTGCAGAAAGAGGTAATCGCTCTTAAAACTCTTTTCATAGCAGTAAGTTGTGGGGAAGACAACGGAAATTGCGAAAACTAACACGCTAACTACATACGGCTACGCCGGACGACGCTGCCGAACACATCATTCGAACGCGTTCGGCTCATCTGACTGGTCAACTTGCCTGAGCGAAACTCCCCCTCACATGACCCTGGTTGTCGAGTCAAACCTGATGTGTCGCAAAACGATTACTATCAACCGTAACAAAAGTACGGCACAAAGATGACCGGTAAGTGGCATCTTCGCCACGTTTCGCGTCTGCTGTTCTGCGTCATATACGGTCACGTATTCTATCCCTTTGGCCTGGCTGCGGAATCGAGTAACAGACAGACGGACAGACAGACAATCAAGGTGTTCGTGTTTTGTTGAGCTCAAGAAGGAATATCGTCTTTAAGATGGAAGTTCTTGACAACCCCTTTTCGTCCGACCTGGTCGTTTATCAAAAGTCAGCGGGAGCCGTCTACAAAAAAAAAGAACGGTGTGCGTGTCTATTTCTCATAAGAAAAAAATTACTCTGCAAATGACCTCATTCTTTCTGAAGTTGATTACTACAAATACGTTGTGGAGAGCAAACGACCTTAACTGGACAAAGCACAATGACATCGTAACTTCCAAGGCTAACCGAAAACTATATTTCTTACAAAGGACTTCGAGACTTTCACCTGCATTCGTTCGCCTTCTTTCATACAAATTTATAGTGTTGCCAATGCTTGATTGCGCCGCCGTCATCTGGGATCCTTTTACTCAAGGTAAAATTTTAAATTACAAGGAATACAAAAACGAGCCGTTTGCTTCACATATAACAGCTATGGACGAACCTCGGTAACTGAACTGTTAGTTAGAGCAAACTTACCTTAACTCTCAGAAAGAAACCGTATATCACGTTTGAAATATTTATTTCAAGTAATTCATGAACATTACAAAATAGATATTGGAAAGATTGTTTCATTTTGTTCAGGCTACGCCACTAGACAACGCCATGATCGTACCTCCGTTTCGTAATAATTGTTTCATATATTATTTTTTCCCTCGAACTGCTCAGGATTAGAATATATGTTTAAACAACGATAACAACGAACAGTATTTAGCATCCTTCGCTGCTAACCTGGATTAAAAGAGAAATAATTTGGTTTTTGCTTTATCTTTTCGTAAGGCACGACTGGTGCCATGATTGTTTTATTGTTGTATGTCTGCTTACTTATGCAAACCGCGAGTGATGATGCTTTGTTTGCCTTGCGTTTGCTATTGTATAATGCGAGTGATTGCTTTATGTGTTTGCCTGGTGTTATATGCTTCTAATGACCGATGGACGAAGTTCTGAATAACTGCTAACGAGTATAATTCGTTTATCCTCAACAATATAGGTACCTTAAAATCAATAGACCCCAATCGTTCATCTTCTTATATGTTCTTGCTACTCTCTACCAACTCGGAGGTCTGCGGCCCGCCAACTCTGAAGTCGGCCTCGCAGTCGTGTCGTCGTCGTGTCGGCCTAGCCAACGAGCTTACCGAGAAGCGTGGTAATAAGGAAAAAAAGATAATTACGGCCGAACACGATAGCGTTAAGGGCTGCCGCCCAATCGCAGGATTTCTGCTCCGTGATGCACATGGGAGGAGCGATGACGTACATGCGGGAAGATGGCGGAGTCCAAAAACACGCAGTAAAGGCTGGGAACGCGGCAACAAACTTTTCAACGAAAGTGTGAGCTTTCCACTTCGCGTATTGCGCGAATGTTATACGCAGGCGACATTGTTCATATAGCTGGCAAGTAGACCGATATGCAACGGCACATAAAAATTAGCGGTCAGGAAGCAACCGACCTCAGGTTAAACTTTAGCGCAGAAAAATAGGGAATAATGGTTTTCAATAACACTAGCACTGACGCAGTGTCAATCCAGAATGGCGAATTATCCGAAGTGAAGAAATACAAATATCTGGCAGTGTGGATAAACGAAGAGTATAATTACTTCACAGAACTCACGAGGAGCAACTTAAGGGTAATGGAAAGTGAAACGCAGCTGTAATGAAGAGCTCTGTGGGGTATAACAAATATGAAGTACTGAAAGGAATGTGGAAAGGAATAATGGTTCCGGGCATCACATTTACGTATGGAGTACTCTGCTTAAAAGCAGACGCTATGTCATGCCTTGAAGTTAATCAGAGAACGGCTAGCCGTTTGGCCTTAGGAGCGCATGGTAAAACAACTAACGAAGCAGTGCAGGGAGAATGGGCTGGGTGTCGTTTGAAGTTGGAGAAGCTTAGGGTAAAATATCTTTTGAGGGGAGGTTGAGAGCAATGGTTCAACGTAGGTGGACAGCTAAAATTTTTAGGTACAGTCGTGGACAATTCAAATGCGAACCGCGGAGCGCATGGCCGAAGATACCGGTGCCGTCACCTGGCAGCGGCCGTGGAAAACTCACGGACATGCGCAGTTGAGATGAATGGAGCGAGGCTGCGTGTCCCACTCCGATATGTTGCCCTCTGCTCGCTCGCATTCTTGCTTTGTCGCCGCGCCGCAAGAGCGCTGAAAGCTGAGCTGTTAGCAAGGCGGCGCAAGATAGTAGGCAACTGCGGCTACTCAGCGCTCGGCGCCCACGATCGGCCGCTCCCCGCCTTTGCCAGCTTCACATAGCTGCGCGGGTAGCAGTACCGCAAATTTTCCCGCCATTTTTTTTGCGGGGCTACCTAGGTTGCCAGACCAGGACTGCCCTCCCCTTTACGGACCGCCTTTACGCCTCGGAACGCCCCTCCTCCTCACTTTCACCACCAGCATTACGACTCCTATGATCCCGAAGAAGTGAACCATAGCCCGGCGAAGTTGCAACGGCTCTCTTTTTCAATGTTCTTTCGCCCGCTAGACTGGCTTTTGGTCACCTCAAACGTGCCTCTACAGTGAGTGGACTTTCACCGCTCCTTACTGGCATTTCTTATCGCCCACTGCTCCGCAGTTACATTGGAATATCGTCATCAACAGCGACGTCCGGCCGTTAGGCCTAGTTAATGGGGCATGTCTTCTCGATGCCACCGGGGCTGTTTCGGCCGCCGTTGCTGGCGTATCCATGCCCGCCGACCAACCTGAATGACCCCCCCACGCCTCCGCAATCGTCTTCACAATTGCAAGAGCCCCCACCTACCACGCAGCCCCAGCACTCTCCAACGCCATCTGACCCGAGCCCTGCTAACCGTCCAGCCACACCGCAAGACGTCGCGATGAATGAAACAGAAACTGTTCCTGCTGAGGACACCAATCCTGGTCATCAACTCGGCTGGAATCATCAAGACGCCTCCAACAACTTCATTCAGACTGGACATCAAGGCCCCGATCCTCGTTGCAGGTCGGTCACGTGGAAGAGATCCTCCGCTGCACACCCTCCTGTCAACCAAACCGACCGGGTGAGTAGACCTCGCTATCTGCTCGTGCTAAGACCGCTATCCAAATTTAACATTAACAACATACCCAAACAAACTCTCGCTCACCTTATCGGTAACACCGCGCCCCAACCGTACCTTGCAGAACTAGCCTCTCATCGATACGATACTCTCGGAAACTGCCTGCACATCACCACGTACGACGAAACCCACAAGGACCGCCTCCTAACAGTAACTCACCTTCAGTTTCCTCAGTCTGGCACCACTTTCACCCTCCCAGTCGAAATAAAGCCTTCCCTCTACCGGCCCAACTCCTCTCGTGGGGTTATCGAAATCGAACCCAGTGACACCAATGATGAAATCAAGCATTGGCTACGATGTGAACAAGCCAAAATCCTCGACTGCCACCGCCTTGGCCGCACTAACAAAGCTGTCATTACATTCGATTCCCCCGTGCCACCCAAAGTGGTCAAATACTATATGGCCATTGTGAAAGTGTCCCCATACCAACCACGCAGAATGGTGTGCTTTAATTGTCATAACATTGGTCATATGTCAAAGTACTGCCCCTCCCAAACGGTGTGCCGCTTATGCGGAAAAAAGCACCCAGAATCAGAGGACTGTGGCCCGACGATTTACTGCGTGGTCTGTGATGAGTTCGGTCACATTTCGCTGAACCCAACTTGCCCTGGACGCGTACCCCAAACCACCCAGAGCTCCCCATCCAAAGATAAAGCTCAAGGAATTTCGTGGGTAGACCGTGTCAAGAACAGCAACAAAGAAATAGACTTTCCTTCACTTACAGTCCCTTTAAACGAAACAAGAAATGCAGCCAGGACCACCGACCAAAATCCACAACTCGCCGCCATCCTTGCTCAGTTGAATGCTCTTCGAACTGAAAATCAGCAACTTAAAGCTGAAATCGCTGAGCTCAAGCGAGCGCATGTCCCCAAGCGGAACCCCCCAAATAACCCTCCGTCAAAACAATCTGTGGCGCCGCTCACAGTTCGCGGCCGCAGCCCCAGCTCTAAGCGAACCCCTACCTCTCAGGCCAAAAATGATACCCAGATGACCCAGACGTTGCAAACAATTCGCACGGACATCCACCAAGAACGGCTTGCCCGGTTGGACGACGGCCGTCGCATGCAAGAATATTTTGAAGGTCAACTCAACCAAATCAGAGACCTTCTCCAGCAAGTCCTCAAATCAATGCACCCCCCGGAACCCATCCCCGAACCCCCAAGAAAAGTTCAACCTCGATCCAAACCATGACTCCCACATCACTCACAGCCCTACAATGGAACTGCCGAACCTTCTCTTCAGCGAAAACAATTCTGACCAGTAAAGTAAAGCAACTCAGACCAGCTTTCCTCCTCCTTCAAGAAACTTTGGATACACCGAAAATTTCTGGCTACAATGCTTTCGTAAATCCTTCCATATCACGAAGAGGAGCCACCCCCGGGTATGCAGCAATATTGGTCGACGCGTCGATTCCGGCTGTACAACTACAGGTTCCCGCCTCGAACTCGAAGATGCACGAAGTTGTGGCGATTGTCGCCCAGCCACCCCACGCTAAAAAGTTAGTCTTGGTGTCCGCCTACTATCAGCCATATACTGCCTCCACCGGCACTGGCCCCTTCACGTGGCTTCAATACCTTATCAATGCACATCCAAATACCCCCATTCTCGTAGGGGGTGACTTCAATGCACATCATACGGCATGGGGATACTCAACAAACTCGGCTCGTGGAACAAAGTTAGTTGAATTTACTGAAATGCTAAATCTTCAACTAATCAATGATACAATATACCCTACCCGCATCGGTCTACATCCGTCTCAAAAGGATACCACACCAGACCTTACGTGGGCCTCGCCAGGTCTTACAAATTCATGGGTACCCTGCTCTACAACGTGGGCCAGTGATCACTTCCCTATTATCATCACATTTCGTGGTAAACGAATCCGGGACGGGCGGAACAAGAAACAGTGCACCCACCTTAATTGGTCTTCCTTCCGAGATCATCTGCTTCAATACGATCCCCCTACATCACTTGCAGCAATGGCTGAAATTATACGGAAATCCTCTGCTGCTGCATTGGAAACTATTACATGCGATGAAGATTCCCCTACCTTCGACAATCACCTCGCCAACCTTTGGAAACGAATGGAGTACCTCACCCAGCTCTACCGCTCTACTGGAAAAAGGCACAACATACTCCGACGTATCCGACATCAGTACAAGGTCATTAACCAATACCAAAAAGAACTATCAAGCGACAACTGGGTAAATCTGTGTCACAACCTCGGGAAAACACCAGGTTATGTTTCTTTATGGAAACTTTACCGCAGCCTTGGGGACAAAAAACGCAGTAAGACACCAATAATTAGCACTATCATGCTGAGCAGCATGAATCCCGTGGATACCGAAGAGTTGCTGCTCAAAAGCTTCTTTCCACACGTATCACTAACTCTCCCACCCCCTTTACCCGAATTCTCGATCCCGGAACCGTGCTCCGACCTTGAAAGCCCCTTCACAATCGCTGAACTTTCTACAGCTATTCATCAAGGTAGACCGAAGTCTGCCCCCGGACACGACGGCATACAATGGACCCACCTCCGCAACCTTCCAGAACCAGCACGATATAAACTCTTGGAACAAATCAATGATTCCTGGGAAACCGGGCAGGTACCTCCACATCTCAAGCTATCCCTCATCTATCCCATACCGAAACCTAACAAAAAAAGCCGCCTGCATCTTCCCACGGGGGGAACTCGAGTAAATGCGTCGCATCTACTCGAGTCAAGCAAAGCGTCACGTCAAGCGAAAGCCAAGCAAAGACGCCCTTGACTGAATTCCGAACGCGCGCTCCGCCGCTTATATACGTTGAGGGGACTGCGTAAGCCGGTCCCAGTCGACGACGCTGGCGTACTTGTAAAGCGGCGTGGACTCTAGGTGTTTGAGCCAAGCGCGGATGTTGCTTCGCCGGAGAACGGCACACCGGTTATATGCGCAGCGCGCCTGAAGGAGAGGAAACCGCGGAAGAGAGAGTACTGCACATGCGCCGGCCCCAGCGCGTCTGCCGCGGCTATGACGCAACGTGCCGCGGCTATGACGCAACACAATCCACTTTAATCCAATCCAATCCAAGCCAAGCCAAGCCAATCCAATCGAATCCAATCCAATGCCCCTCGCGAGAGAGTGTTCGAATCCAATCCAATGCCCTTCGCGAGAGAGTGCTCGCTATCGCCTCGACTCGACGCGAATGCGCAGTGAGCGTGCGGACTACGGACGCCAACGCGGGTGACATCGTGAGTTACTGAAATGCTCTGCATTTAAAACAGACCTCTCCTAACGATTTTTCCCATCTTCGGCCAATCTCCCTCACACCTGTCCTATGCAAACTCATCGAACGACTCATTAACAATCGAATAGTGCACTACCTCGAGTATGTCAAACCATACCTCCACCCAGCGCAAACTGGTTTCCGCCCGAATCTCGGCACTACCGACAGCCTATGGCTGCCGCGACGCGTCATTAATCGCTCAAGCTGTTCGAGACTCCCGGACTATGTAATCGCACTGGACCTCCGAAAGGCCTTTGACTGTGTCAGTCAGAGAGCCATCCTCGATGAACTTGCTAAGGCCTTTCCTAGCCAACGAGCACAGACATGGGTCCGAAACTTCCTAGAAGCCCGCCCCATCAAGCTTCAAGGAACGTTTCCAAGTTGGACCCCTCGTACCTTCTACCTCGACAGAGGAGTTCCTCAAGGCTCGATCCTCAGTCCCACACTCTTTAATCTAGCCATGACCAGTATCGGCCGGAACCTTCAAAGAGACACTAGTGCGAGGTTTACTATTTATGCGGACGATATCACAATATGGACCGAGTCAAGGGACTACCCGAATGAACGAACTATGATTACGGCCCTGCAAAATGCAGTAGAAAGCATTGAATCTACCCTACCGGATCTCGGGCTTTCCTTAGCCCCTAATAAAACCGAATTTCTGTCAGTTTTTGGCCGCAACCCAGCTCCTGACTTTAGTCCGCCTTGCATCATCGTTGGCACCACACCTGTCACCGCCAAACTCGACCACATTCGCCTACTAGGCATCCCCGTCGGTTCCAAAAGTAGCCCGACTATATGGCTGAACCAATTAAAACAGAAATGGAATTCGACTCAACATGCCATACGAAGACTATCTAATAAGCATGGAGGAGCAAAGCAAAAAGCAGTGCAGACACTTGCCCGCGCCGTTGCAGTGGGTATTCTTACATATGGAGCCCAATCTTACACATTGAATTGTACCCAACGACGCGCTCTTAATGTCCTTCACAATGCGACTCTTCGTACAATCACTGGCTTACCACGCCATACCAAAATCTCTAACCTCCAATCTGCGGCTGCCCTTCCACCAATTGAAAAAATTATTCAAGAGCAAACCGACCAATACAACTTCAAACGGAAACTTACCCATCAAGGTGCCATACTCACGGCCTAGGATAAGCAAGATCACATCCCCTTACCTGATTTCCCGATACCTATTCCTCCGTGGCAACGACCTCTCCTGACCGAACCAACAACAACTCACCCCATCACCCGCGCAACGGCCATTCCTAGACAAAAACGTTGTCAGAGGCTATTGAGCGCAAAACAACCCGACGAAATCGACATTTATACTGATGCCAGCCTGACACCACCAAATGTTGGAACTGCCTGGGTTTCCCCAGATGACCGAACCATTATAGGAACCCGACACTCCAAAATTCCTGTAACACCCACGGAAGCGGAACTACTCGCCATTACCCATGCTCTTGACTACCTGATGTACGACCACCATCAACCTATACCAAAAAAGATCCGAATATTAACCGATTGCTACGAAGCATTTCAAGAACTTCGACGACCATTTTCAACGCACCCTTCCGTAAACCAAATTATTCGGCAAACAATGACCCTACAACTGCATGGCATTCAATTCCGCATAGATTGGACTCCTGGCCATGATTTGGCGGCACCGGGGAATCAGGCAGCCCACGAAGCTGCGCAGGAGGCTTGCTCTTTCCTATCCTCCGCTGACCTCGCCGTCGCCCAGCCTTCAGACCTTCCTGAATGCTTGGACACGACCGAAAATATCAGCGTACCCCCCGCCATTCGCATACACCGGTACAAACACGAAAAGAAACTCCGACTCAAGCAACTTACGCCGAAGGATCACGTTTCCAACAGGCCTTCCCTTACAAGAACCCAAGAAATATTTATTAACAAATTCTATACAGATGCATCATTTTCACCGGAAACAATTCGCAAATGGTACTACCCCCACATCAACCCAAAATGTCCATACTGTCAGCAAGCCGTCACAGCTGATTTGCACCACCTGGTCTGGATATGCCCCAAATTCTCTCGATACCGGAATTTCACTTCCCCAAACCCAGATCCCTCAACCCGTATCGATCCCCTCACATTAGATGAACACACCCTTAACCTTATAATACGGTTCGCCACTAAGAGCGGTCTAGCGCGAGTTATATAGCGATGGCCTACACCACTGAATGGACCATTCAATGCTGAACAATTGTCCTGTGGAAAACTGATGCCGCCTCCCGAAGACCACGAACTCATACGAGCCCCCTTCAACCATGAATCCTCCCCTCCCAACTCCCCCACAGGGCCTCCGGCCTTCCCTTTTTGAATAAAAGATTTAACAACAACAATTTACGCCTCGAGCGCGGCCTGTAGGGGGGCCACTGAAATCCCCCTAGCGGTCCGTTTCGAAAGCAGCCGCGGGAGTCTCCGGCCCGCTCCCCACTGCCACCGCTGCTTTCGGGGCCCGTTCACGACTGAGATTTACCTTTTGTAGGCGCTGGAAATACATGTTATGCGGAGCAGTCACTCTGTTCGCAAATGTGGCACATTTACGAGGGTGTGAATGTGTCTGACGCGATCTTAGTCTGGTACATTCGGTCTGTACATGCGCCAGGTGTGCGTCACAGGTCGGCGTCGCGAAACCGGGATTTGCATATGGAGATGATTGGGATTTCACTGCGCTGAAGTTTACTAACAGTGTCTCCGTAAGCATAGTTTTCTCAAATGGTCATGCTATGGCTGTACACCACGATGTAAATTAGTTTTGTGCGCTTATATAACCTAGCGGAGCACTCATACCTGACAGCACGCCAGTTATGCTCGCCAATATCATACCTCAGATATTGATCACTACCCTGGACATACATTTCACGAACATTCTACTAAATAAGTACGATGGATAATCTAAAATTATACCCGGAGTCAGCGCACGAGATGCTACATATATCCTCCACGAGCAGCGCGGCTATACCACTCTTCTAACGGCGCCTTTTATCAGTTTTGAACTTGTATACTTCAAAATATGCGTCCACCGAGTGATCAGCTGTTCGTTGAAGTCTAAAAACTAGAGCAATTAAGGTGGACGCGTAGCTTGTGTGTGTGATTGCTAAAACGTTCATTCCTTGATTTCGCTCCGCATTGGTATACAACGATAGTTAAGCGTCTCCATCCCTCCCCCCCTCATGTTTCGCGAAATAGGTAGTGCATTTCGCATACTAGTTGGTCTCGTGAGACCTACCCGGCTGAAGTTTAAACGAACGTCTTTAGCAATTCAGAAGCTGCACTGAGTTTTTTTCATTTCCGTACGAGCTATTCTGTTTCTTCGGGACTTGCAGACCATTTATTTTTCAGTAGTTTAACTTTTCTAGGTTCTTGCTATAAGGCATGCAAAAGTGCATACCTTTCACGACGCACAGCCTTGGAATATACTTAACATTTTCGCGTGGCTTATATTCTTATAAAAGGCACAAGTTATTCTCAGGTATTGGGTAATCACATCCCCGAAATATATTTTTCTACGACGTATATGTTAGAAACGAGGCCACATTAGTTGTCCGCGCTGCAAAACGAAACACCTCTCACTGTGCCAGTATCAGGTCTGAATGAGGCTGCAATAAAATTCACTTGTGCCACACGTATTCGGAAGTGACAGCGGTGGTATGGTGCGGCCGTCGCCGACGCCCGTAACAGCGGCCAAGAAAGGCGCAGGGCCGCGTTCCCGGATAGCAATTGTTGGCGTTTGAGCACCCTACGAAGGCGCACGTACTTCAAACACTATAAGAAGAATCACCAAACGGCGTCACGGCATTTCCGAACCTGAACGCTTGCAACTTCTTCATTCCTTCGTACTCTCTCGCTTTACGTTTTACCTCCCGTACTGCAAACTCAATGCCTCTGACAAAACAAAACTAGATTGCCTACTACGACGCATATACCGAGTTGCTCTTCCAATACCTCCCAGCGCCCCCACCAGCCGTCTATTAGCCCTGGGCATTTACAACACCGTCGATGAAATCATCGAAGCCCACCGCACAGCCCAGATAGCCAGACTATCGCGCACGCATCCCGGCCGCGCCCTTCTCGCAGCGGCCAACCTGACCTCCCCTTTCCCCTCTCCTATGGCCTCCCTTATTCCCACTACGCTACGCCAACTCTTGCATGTACGCCCACTGCCTCGCAATATGCACCCCCACCATCACCCCAATCGCCGACTGGCCAAAGCAAGACATCTGCTTCGCACATTCCCTCCCTCCCAGCATCATTTATACGTCGACGCAGCTAGCTACCACGATAAGCCGGCTTTCGCCACAACCGTCATTTCATCGCTCGACAGCCCTCCCTTGGACGCACTCACTATACATACAACATCAGCTACCACTGCGGAGGAGGCGGCTATCGCCCTCGCCCTAGTACAGTCTCCCACACCCAGAGTTGTCCTTTCGGATTCTCAGTCGGCAATTCGCAACTTCTCTGCAGGTCTACTCTCCCCAATCGCCCTCGAAATCCTCTCCCGCAGAACACCATCCCACCCCGTGGCTCTGCTGTGGACCTCGGCCCACCCGGGAACAGAAACCAATGAAGCGGCCCACCGTACAGCTCGAGCTCTTGTCACCCGAGCAGGCCCTTCTTTTGGCTCTACCCACGGCACCCCCAGCTTCCGGGACGCTCTAGTCTCGTACCGGGACATTACCCACCACTTCCGCCTCCTCCGCAGGATATATCCTCCCCCACACCCTTCCCTCACCCACGAAGCCGCTCGCCACTGGCGGCTACTTCAAACCCACACAACCCCCTACCGAACTCTCCTACACCGCATCAACCCCAATCTCTACCCTTCGCCTCTTTGCCCTCAATGTCTCCAGCCGGATACCCGCTACCATTCCCTTTGCGAGTGTCCCCACGACCCATTTCCCCCTTTTAGATGCGTCTGCATCTCATTCACTCGCCTTGTCCCTCCATACGGCGTTGTCCGCCCCGAACGTTCAAGAAGAAGGCGGACTGAGTGGAGGCGGTAGCGAAAGGCAGGAAGGAGGGGGCACTGATGCACGGTGACGGAAACTTAAAGCAAAGAAAAGGAAAATAAACCGTGGAACTAAAATTAGTTATATAAACATGCAAGGCGGCCGCAAGCAGGAAAAATGGATTGAGATACAAACCCAACTCGAGAAAGAAGAAATTGACGTGTACGCCCTGACTGAAACCCACCTGAGAGATATGGAGGAGCCACCAGTGATGGATGACTACGTATGGGTGGGGTGCAACAGGGCAGCGGGATAGAGGAAAGGTGGGGGCGTGGGCATGCTGATTAGGCGAGGAGGGAATTGGCAAAGAGAGAATCAGGGCTGCAAGGAGCACTTATGGATTTGTGGAACGGTGGGTGGAAAAAAGACACGGTTGGGAGTGGCCTACCTATGCACAGGGAATGACACCAGAGAAAAAAACAAAGAATGGGTGGACTGCCTCAGGAAGGACATAAAGAAATTCAAAGAATCCGGTGAGGTGATATTAGTAGGAGACTTAAATGCCCACATTGAGGATCTAGATGGATTTACGGACTATAACGGCGCAATAATTCTAGATATGTGTGAAGAACAGCAACAGGTAATTAGTTAACCGGGAGCATAAATGCGACGGGCAGGTAACGTGGCAAAGCGGCAATAGACAGTCTTGCATAGACTGGTTTCAGAGCAGACGTACGAGCGGTTGAACCAAATGACGATAGATGAAGAAGGAGAAAACAGCCTGGGCAGCGACCACAGGCGTATAATTCTGAAATTTGACAGTGGAGGGGCTAGGCAGGAAACACCGGAGATTGGGCTCCCGAAATTAAGCGAAAAGCATATAGCAGACATCGTCAATAGCATTGAAAGAGAATTAGAGGCCCAGCCCACGAAGGTGTGGGAATATGACGAGGTTGTGAGGAAATACAGAAGGAAATATACAAAGTAAGGAAACAAAACCGCTGGAGGGGTAAAAGGAAACCACGAAGCTGGTGGGACAAGGAAATTAAACTGGCTATTGAAGAGCGACAACGGGCTTCTAGATTGCACAGAAAGGCAAAACAAATGGGATATCAGGATGAAGAGGTGCAGTTACGGTGGAGCCGGTACCGAGAAAAGAAATTTGAGGTGCAAAAACTAGTACAAGCACAGATTAAAACTGCGAGTGAGAAATGGGTATCAGGTATACGTAAGAAGGATAAGAGCGCCCCCCAAAAATTCTGGAATCATTTAAAAGCATTGGGAACGACGACTAAAGAGGTGCAGACTCAAATACAGGACGGGGACGGTAACGTTCTCCTGGGGGATAGCGCATTAAAATACCTACATGGAGTCATAGCAAATACTTTCGGCCAAACACGCGAGATATTGGCTACTCGGACACAGGTGGCCAGTAGAAAAGCGACAGATAAAAAATTTAATATCGAATTTTTGCACTGGAAAAAGGCAGAACACAGTGTTCCCATACGGCAACAGGACCGGATGGTATCCCAATAGAGATTATCAACCATTTGGGACCAGCGGGAAAGACGCACTTGTATAGAGCCATCGAGCGCGCTATAAAATCCGAGAGGATTCCCACGCAATGGCACGAAAGCAGAATGAGGTTGATCTATAAAGGCAAGGGAGATAAGGACAAGGCGAGCTCTTACACGCCGATTACAGTCACGTCAGTGCTCTATAGATTAGCTATACAAGCCATCAAAACCGAGTTGTTGAAGTGGGTGGAAAGTAACGGTATTTTAGGGGAACTGCAAAATGGATTTAGGCCGGGTCGACGCTTAGAAGACAATAATTTCGTAATAACCCAGACCATCGAAATTTCGGCAGCACAGGGCAGACCAACATGGCTACTGTTTCTGGACGTAAAGGGAGCCTATGACAACGTAGATAGGGGATTGCTGTGGCATATACTGGAAGAAAAGGGGATTGGGTCAGAATTTGTGGGGCTGCTAAGGGCAATATATGAGGATAGCAAGGCGCATATTACATGGGAATGGCGTACAGACACACACATCCGAAAAGGTTTAAAACAGGGGTGCCCCCTTTCGCCATTGCTGTTCACACTTTACATTAGAGGAATTGAAAGACGATTGGAGGAGAGTGGATTAGGCTTTGACTTGTCGTACCGAAGCAACGGAGAGTTGGTGGAGCAACAGATTCCGGGATATCGTCCGGACGCGGACGATATAGTGTTGCTGACAGATAATGTGGAAGACCTTCAAAAACTAGCCGACATTTGTGGTGATGAGGCAATGTACCTAGGCCTACATTTTAACCCACAGAAATCTGGAGTCATGGTGTTCAACGAGGAAGCTCATACAGCACCAATAATAATTCAACAGAAAGCCATACCATTAGTAAATAAGTACAAATACTTGGGGATCTGGCTTGATGAAGGAAAAGGCTACCTGAATGCCCCTGAAGAACACCTCAAACTGAAAGGGAGACGAAATGCAGCAGTAATGAAACATAGAGCACTTTGGGGATACAATAAGTACGAGGTAGTGCGAGGCATCTGGAAAGGGGTAATGGTGCCGGCGCTCACGTTATCTAATGCCGTATTATGCTTAAAGTCCGATATCCTGTCGGGACTGGAGGTTAACCAAAAGGCAGTCGGCAGATTGACACTGGGAGCTCACAGTAAGACTACAAATGAGGCGGTATAAGGCGATATGGGTTGGGCTTCATTTGAGGCGAGGGAGGCACAAAGTAAAATACGTTTGAAGGAGCGGCTTAGACATTTAGATGAGAAGAACTGGGCAGCCAGAGTGCACAGGTACGTGTACCTTAAAAGTGTGGACACCCAATGGCGGAAGAGGACGCGAAAGCTGGCGAATAAATATACCTTGACCGCGGCAAATAAACAAGGGGGGGGGGCAGTTAAAAAGCAAGTGAAGGAAACAGAGACGCTCATGTGGAAAGAGAGGATGGAAAAGAAGGGATCGCTGGGAATCTACAAAGCAAGCAAAAAAGAGATCCGGAAAGAGAACTTTTATGACAACAATAAAGGTAGTGCGTTGCTCATTGGACGCGGACTGGCTGCTTGAGAACTGGAACTTACATGAGCAAATATTCATCACAGGATGAGACATGTGTTGTATGTGGCAGGGATAAAGAAACAATCGACCACATAGTAATAGGATGACAAAAGATTCAGCCGGATAGAATTGGGGGGAAAGTCCTACTTCCTGAGGCACTGGGCTTCGCAATTGATGGAAGCATAAACTGGTCAGCAGTAGATATTACTAAGCAGCGGCTAGAGTATTGGTGAAAAAAAAAGCAGGGAAGTCGATAAAATAATTATCCCAGCCAGGGGTAGCGGCAGGGCAGAATTAAAAAGAAATCCGAGTTGAGGGGCTAAATTTAAATTCAAACAACTAAGATAGGCTAGATGGCGCACGCCGTCACCCCGATTCAAAGGGGAGGCCTTTAATAATCATCATCATCATCCTCCCCTTCAACTATAAAAAAAAATAATAGTTAGCGGCGCCCGGTTTCGATCCCACGACCCTGTGGGCGGAACGCGAGGTACATGGTGCTGTTCCCACTGCGCCACAAAACCTTTTTTTTTTTCTTTATTGGTGCGCCACAAAACCGAGACAGAATCAAATGCTACGAACGCGCCTGATATCCTTGACTCATTCAAACCATAGAGTTTCATACAAATAACTAGAGGGGAAACTGGCGCTAGTGTCAACGCGAACAAGGCAGCGGCGCTTACGCTTCAACGAGAGTGCTCGGTGCAGTGTGTGTGAACGCGAAACTGCGACCCTGACCCATATCATGTGGGGCTGTGACTGTGCAGTGCGCGACGGTGGGGGGGGATAGACAGGACCCACAGGACCCGTACCCACCGGACGTGCGCGAATGCGTGGGCTCTGCGGAGCCCCAACAACAGAGGAGGGCCATCCAGCGGCTCGAGGCGGCTCTGGCTCTGCAAAGGCGAAAGGGGGCCCCGCGCCCGCCCGTCCCTCCCGGCACTCCGTCCTCCCATGCGGGAGGTGGGGGTCGGGGGCCGACGGTGGCGGCCGGGAGCGCTCCGAGTAGCTCGAGCGGACGCCGAGACCAACCGCCTCGGGGTCTGAGCCCGACGCCCTAGGACTTTTGCGACTTAGGGTGATTAGATAGAGGGGACGCGACCGAGCCCTGCGTGGCCGGGAATCGTGACCTTTGCACGCCGGATGCTTGAATAAAGTTCCATCTCTCTCTCTCTCTCTCTCATTGGGAATGATTGGTAGTTTTGGAACCGGATTGCGTAGGATCAAAACGGGCTTATGGCTGCGCAAATTGTGTTTTTTGACAAAAAAGCTCTTATTGCCCGGTTCTCCGTTTACAAATTACATGGCAAACAAGAAAGTTAGTGACGAAAAACTGGTTTCGTACGAAAAAAACGGCGCGTTTAAATAAAAAGCAGACGCGGAGTCGGGAAGGTTTGTGGAGCAGGTTTGCCATTTTCTGCCAACTACAGCAGGACACGGACTTCTTTAAAACTACTTGTAAAAGTTTCGGCGCTGGTGGTTTGTAATAGTAAGAGAAGTTTTGTGCTCATAAGAAAAAAGAAACCGATTACCTTTGGAGAAGTTATTTTTGCCTTAATTAGTGACATCCATCAAGCTTCGTTCCTATCAGCCGCCGGTGCTGCTGTTCTACGCCGTAGGAGCCGGCGTTCGCACGAAAGGTGTGGCTGTTCCAAGCGATTCGCAACCGTCGTCAGCTTTAACAGTAGATTGCTCTGCCGAATGAGCAGCGCCGCAACTCTTTATTAGCAGACAACTTCGCCGCACAGAGCGCCGTCATTTGTATTTTCGTGCTCGCTGTGCGGCAATGCATTGATAACCCACCCAGTTCGCAGCTCTGGTTATAAAACATTCCACTCAGGGCGGCGTCAGTGCACGCGAGGCATGCAGTTCAAGGAGAAACGTATTTTTGATCACTCCTCCCAACACCCCGCATAGGCAAATACGTTCATGTAAATCCAAAACGAAAACGAAACTGCCTGCAATCCATAGTAAGTTCCACGAGCCATCGAGCGCCAATCCGAATCCACAACTACCCATCACGCCCATTGAGGCGTACGATCGCAGCGCCAGTTTCCCCTCTAGTTATATTGTAAGAAACTCTATGATTCAAACTACGTCAAGATGCTACTGATACAACGCATGATGGGGCAATGATTAACACTTGCAATAAAAGAAAAGAAGCTCCCACTTACAGCAACAATGATGGAGTAAAGGTCGTTGCGACAGCGAAGCCTCAAGCATACCACTTCGAGAGATTGACCAAGATTGGCCAATAAAACATAATAATAACCATAAAACATAATAATCATACGCGTTCCCGACACGTTTCACGCGATTTCAGAATCAATCCAACGGAAACACCAAGTGAACCCCACGATGCGTCGCATCTACACAAGGTTCCCCTCGCGGGGAGGTGGGCGCAATTTTCCTTCCCCCTCACACTGAGAGCAGGCCCTGGAGAGCTCCGACCCGGAAGTGCAGTTGGCACTAATCCTCCCTGTTCTGTGAACCAACCGGGCCGCCCAGGTCGCGGAGAAGATCGCATCCTCCGCCACCCCTCTCCCCTAGACCCAGTTTTCAAAAAAAGTGTTTATCCTCCTCCTATACCAAGACGCAGCGGGCTTTTGAAGTGGCCTAAACGTACTATTTACTTACAGACGTCACCATAACAAGTTTTTTAGGGCGCGGAAGTGCAAAAAGAAGCGAAAGAGAACCAAAACATTGCATGAGCCCCTATCAGCCGCGCAGCACTAATCCCGTTAACGCCACGGAGAAGCGGAAGCAGGCGGCGCAGCGATCGCAAAGCTCGAGGCGTTTACGGGCCCCATACTTTTGTAGCAGCGTTGCCAGATGGTGAAATTCGGCACCACATTTTGAAAATCTGGTGAAATTTGGGGGTGCCTGGTGTTGATGTCCCGGAATGGCTACACCAGACGATATTTGGTGAAAACTGGTGAAACATTTGGTGACATGGCTTGCCACCTAAACTATTCAAATTTACGCCGTTTTATTAGCGGTTTGCTGCCGCTACATTCTTACCCACATACACACTCGGTTGCACTAGGAAGCGACCATCGGGGGACAATTTCCAGCGCGCATTTCAGAGAGGGAGACTCTCTTTCTCTTTCTCCCTCTTTCTCTCTCTCTCTCTCGCATGCTATGCGTGCAGACGTGAGTTGAAGGAGTGTGAGAAAAAAACTACATCACGTGACCTGTAAGGAAGCATGATGCATGGTGCCATTTTTTTTCATAAGGAGTGCGCGAGAGAGAAACAACCACGTGACCTGGCCATTAGGCACCTTGGCCCCCTTTCAGGTCGTCCCTTGGGTTATCAGGGCAGCGCCTAAGCGGGCCTAAGTTGCTCGCACACACTGCAGCGTACATTCAACCGGGACCGCGAAGAATGCGGAGCTTTGCGTAGCATGCTGCGCACTGGGGAACTGTTGCGAACCGCTTGAGCAAGCACTATACGAATTGTTGTCGCTTCTAGCTCCTAGCTCTCCGCGCAGTTATTGCTCGCATACGGTGTTGGTTATATTGCTCCCATCTGTTTCTAGCTATGCGTTCGGGTCGGTGCTTTACGTGTGCGCACGCGGATGGGCGCTCTCACGTGTGCTGATTGTGTACATTCCAGAAAGCAAATACTTTTGTGGCTGACTAGCGTGGGGTTGGCAAACGGAAGGCCACCGCTCTGCAAGCTCTGCCGTAAATCCCCCAAGCCCCATCGTGGAACGCTGCCACGACACGCCTAAGGAGCGCGACACAAGAATCATTGTAATAGTACACTCGGGCGATTGTTCTATCCGTTTATCTTTTTCCGTGTCCTTATGAATTATCAATCGTGAATGTGCGTGGTGTCAACGGATATTTTATGTCTGTGTGCATATGAATTACCTGTTATGTAACTGGATTTCATGCTTAGCATTTTTTTCCTGAAATCTTGACTTCGAAACCTTTAATGAACCGAACTTTGTCATTGTGTGTTTGGACTGCGTTCTTATGCGTTTGTTTTGCTTACTTCTAAACAAAAAACGTGTATTTAAAGTGTCGAACCTTTCAATGTTAAGAACTGTACTGTAGTACTTGTGTTTGGACTTCTTTCTTATGCGTTTATTATTTTATCGAGAAAATGATTTAATTTAGGCTGTAAGAGGGCAGTGAAAATAAAAAAAAAACAGTAAGAAGACGTGATTTGCTGCCGACGATTAAAAATAAGCGAAGTAGCCGGAAATACGTCATATCTGACATTTTTTATTGCTGGTGAATACTGGTGAAATTTTGGCAGGAAGCTGGTGTCGAAGCCTCTTTTCAATCTGGCAACGCTGTTTTGTAGTACCTCCCGTTGGGGAGACCGGGCTTACTGGGCGGTCGCCGAAACGAGCGAACGTGTCTCGCGTTGGCTCCGTAGATTATGCTTAATTGCGCAGTGCTAATTAGCCTCGCCGATGGAATTCCTTCACTAGTCGACGCAGCTCAGTGAGGGGCATCGACCGATACCAAAATTTGTGAGGTGCAGCGAATTTTCACCGGATTTTCTGTGTGTGAAAGTTTCCCAGCGTGGTTGTCCAGCTAAGCCTATCCGAGTCACCTCTCGGGCTCGGGGCCGGGCGGGCCGGAGTCGGCGGCCAGCGGTGGGAAATGGCTTCTACGGACGGCGAAGCGGCAGCGATGGACACGGGTGTAGGCCCGGTGGACGGAGACGATTTTCGACCCACGACAACGAACGTGCGCTACGACGATGGAAGGACAACGCTGGCGGTCCACGGCACCGAGTTGCTCTCCACGGACACGGAGGGATGGCAGGCGGCCGGCAAGCGACTTCGGCAGCGAGCGGCCAGCGCGGCAGTCGGTCAGTCGGTTCCCGCTTCCCATGCAGCCCCTAAGGTTAACAACGCGCAATTCGCAAAGAGGGTATCGGCTAGGATAGGCAGGGCAGCGCGCATGCCGCGGACGTTGCCCCGCGAGGAGATTAAGGTTGTACTTCGGCCGCGCGGTGGGCTCAACGTGGGCCGCACCGAAGTGTCCAGGTTGATGACCGCGATTTTCGCGGCGGCGGGGACTACGATGCAGGAGTCGAAAGAGGACACCATGTGTACGAACGTGGCGCAGAATATTATAGTCATCAGCACCCCGCACGAGGGAAGGGCAACCAAATATGCAGGGATCCGGTCGCTCCGGGTCGGGGACAACGACCACGAGGTTAACGCTTACTTGTCCGCGCCAACCGGCACGGCGAAGGGGGTCATTCGGGGGATATCCCTGGCTGATTCGAGCCAAGAGTTCCAGGGTAACATAGTGAACGACGCTAACCCACTCGCGTTAGACGCCCACAGGATCGGGAACAACACGACGGTGATTGGGGTGTTTGAGGGCAAGAAGGTGCCGAATTATGTGAAGTATGGTGCTATGCTCGTAAAGTGTAGTCTGTACAGGCAGCACTTTGAGGTGTGCCGCTGCTGCGGCAAAGTCGGTCACAGGACGGACGTGTGCCCTTTTCCGGACACGAAAGTATGCTTTGCGTGTAACGCGCCAAACCCTGGCCCAGAACACGAGCGGGAATGCAAGCCTCGATGTAAGCTATGTAACGGAACGCATCCCACCGGGGCGGCGGGGTGCAAAAATCGCTACAAAGTTCCCTACGTGGTCACTCGCCGCCGGTGGGAGCGTAAGCACGTGGAGGCCCAGCAGCCTCGATTAGGCTTAGAAGAGTTCCCGCAGCTGCAGCCGCGTGCCCACGTGACGGCACAGGCGCAGGTGGCGAGCGAGCGCGGGCGCCTACGTCAGCGCAGCAGCAGCCGGCGGCGCTCGGGCAACTTAGCCGCGAGCCGCAGCGCCAGTCGCAAGCGAGAGTCGAAGTCGAGAGAGCGTGTGGCGCGGGCCGACATGGTTAGACCGCAAACGCCAGGTCCCTGCTGATTGTTATGGTAAGGGGATATTCTGTTCCCCTGTGGATACAAGCGAGCCACGGATTTCGGCGACTCGAACTACGGTTTTCGTACCCGTGTCTAGTGTTTCGCGCCACTATGCGGCAGTTCCTTTAGGAACTAGCCCAGATAGACTGCGCGAAGATGTCTACGGGCGGCAGCCTGCCCCCGCCTTCGACCAGCGCATCGACCGCGCGGGAGCACATGTTACGTCGTCGCTCGAACAGTTTCGGGTGCTCCCGCAGCCTCGCGAGGCTCATGGCCTCCTACAAGGACATTCTTCAGCAGCAGCAGCGTGCCCAGCAGCTAGTGGGGATGCTTCAAGGCAAGCCTGCATCTGCGCTCGTCGCGCACCACGCCGAGCCGACCCAGGTTACGGCCGATGTTTGCGCTGCCACACCACCCCCCATGTGTGTCGGTGCTGTGAACTATTCGCAAGAAAACCCCGCCGCAACCATGGAGGAGCCAATGGACGAGACGGCGCTCCTCAAGCGCCCGCGGGACGTCTCGGATGGCTCGGATGATGAGCGCGGGGCCAACGACGCCATGCCGAAGGAGAATGGCCGAGTGGCGGCCATTGCTCGCTCCTACAAGCGCCGGGGCCGGCTCGGGGAAGCCGTCGATGCGTCACGAGCCCATGTGACCACCGCGGCCATCCTTGCCCCTCTCCCGTCAGGTGACATGGATTGCCCGGATGAGCTTCCACCGGCTTCCGCCCCCCCTCCCAGTGGCGCCACGAGCCACCGTGCATCGGCGTTCGCCTCAAGCACCACCGCCGCTGCCTTCCCTGCTGATCCGGCTGACGCGCAAGATGGCGGCACCCAGGACAACAAACAGCCGAGTGGGCCCTTCCCCATGGAGACCGCGACCTGCGGCGGCTCTTCAGGCGAATCCTCGGCATCGGAACTTTACCCCGGACATCGTGAAGGCCAGTGGACCATCCAGCAGAGCAAGGCAGTACGACGGAAGGCCAGGAAATTGGTCGCTCGGCGCCCGATTGCGCAGCCGGCCGCCGGCACCTGCCTGTTCCGTCCCACAGACCGAGCCGCCTCCTTCCTCACGGCATCGAGGGAGGTCATCGCCCGTGAGCTCGCCGCCACCCCCGGGGTGTCCCAGGTTAGAGTGAACACCCGGCTGAACGTGGTCGCGGTTGACGCTGAGACGGACGAGTGTTTGGCTGCCCTCCTGGCCACTCAGAGTGTGGCTGGGATTGCTGTCCGAGCCGGCCGCCCCGCCAGCCGAGGCACGAGCCGCGGTCTCGTTTTTGGTGTCGACCGTCAACTCACCGTCGAGGAGATCCAGGCCAACATCGACTGTGAGGTGGCGGTGAGGGGTGTGGCACGGAAGGCTGATGGGGCTGTACTGATCACGTTTGCGGCCCCTTGCCCTCCCCCGTTTGTGGCTGTGTACAAGCTGCTGCTGCCTGTGCGTGGTTGTCGGCCGCGGCCCACGCAATGTGCGCGCTGTGGTCGACTGGACCATGTGACAGCCTGCTGCAAGGACAAACAGAGGTGTGCTCGCTGCGGTGGGGGCCACACCGCGCAGCAGTGCCCTGCCTCTACCCCAAGCTGCACCAATTCAGTGGCCCGCACCCCGTCACCGACACCCGCTGCCCCCGCTGGCAGCACGAACGCAAGGTTGTCACAGCCATGGCACGCGCACCGCAGCCAGTACCCCGAGCGGAGGCCGCAGCGTCAGTCCGCACTGAACAGCCACCAAGCTACGCGGAGATGGCCAGGCGACGTTCTAGCCAGCAGCAGGCCAGCCGTCAGCTGCAGCAGCGTCCTGCCACCCAGGGACGCCAGCCGCAGCAGCATCCTCCAGCTACCCAGGGACGCCAACAGCAGCCACGCAAGCCAGCCGGGCGCCCACCTGCCCAGCCGTCCGCACAAATAGGGGTGGAGCAGCTGCCTGCAGCTTCAACCGCAACCGGTCAGGACCAGTTGGTGCCCATCCTTCTTGCCCTGGTGCACAGCCTGGTGGGTCACCTGCCTACTGAGGACCCCGCACGCCTGGCGGCCACTGCTGCCCTGGCACACCTGCGCCCCCCCGCCCCCTATCATGGCTAACAGACCCTGTAGGACCGGCCAGCGGCCACGCATCTTGCAGTGGAACTGCAACCACTTGGGGCCTCGCCACGCGGAATTGGCTGAGCAGCTGCTGCGGGAGCACTTCGATGTACTGGCGCTGCAGGAGACCAACGTCTGTGGCAGCTCCCTGTGGCTTCCGGGGTACGTGTGCCACGCCAGCGCAACCAGCTGCAGCCTGCGCTCTTGCACCAGCCATCCGTGCCAAGACGCCAGCCACCCACCAGGCAAGTCCCAGGCAGCTGTCTACGTTAGGGCTGTGCTCAACAGTGCTCCAGTGAACCTGGACTTGATCGTGGATGGCCCCATGGAATGTGCCGCTGTCACAGTGCGCATGGGGTCCACGGACACCACTGTGGCCAGCGTCTACGTCCGTCCAACGCGGCCCTGGGATGCCACAGCAGTGGGACGGCTGCGGGCCCACCTGGGCCCGGACGTTGTCGTGTGCGGAGATTTTAACGCGCACAACTCAGCCTGGGGCAGCCCCCGCACCACCCGCAGGGGACGAGAGTTACTCGATGCTACCACAGCCTGCGGACTGCTCGTGGCCAACACAGGCAGCCCCACCTTCACCCGCCCTGGTCCCTTGGGCACGGTCCAGCTGTCTCACATTGACGTCACACTGGTGTCCCAGCGGTGTGCCTACACCTGGGAAACCGCCACCAGCACCTGGGGATCTGACCACTACCCCATCCTGGTCACCCCCAGGGGTGATCGCAGGCGGGCAGACACCAGGGTCTACGCCGTTACCAACTGGACCGCCTACCGCAAGGAGATGGCAGAGCGTCTGGAGGACCCAGAGCCCGATTTCCTGGCAGCTGTCGTGCAGAGCGCCAACAAGGCGACATTGCGGGGGGAGGTACCCCTCTACACGGCACTACCGGACCTGGAGCTCCTGAGACTCCGGGCCAGGCGCAACCAGCTGCAACGGCGGGCCATCCGGAGCAGGCGTCCGGAAGACTGGACGGCGTACCGACGGGTGGATGCACAGTGCAGGAGGAGAGCCAAGCAGCGGCGGAGGCAGAGCTGGGAGTCGCTCTGCTCCTCCATGGACTCACGTAGAGATCCGGCCAAAGCTTGGAGAGTCTTCCGGGCCCTTCTCCAGCCTTCCATCACCAACCGGCACCCCCTGCTGGCCTCCGCCATTTCCTTGCGCATCACTGAGGAGGCCTTGGCAGAGCGGCTAGCCGACCAGTTCACCCCGGCTCTACCCGCCGCTGAAGTCCAGGTGCACGTGTTTCCGGTGGCTCCCCAGGACCCGCAAGTGGTGGCCATTTGCAGTGGTGACATCACACTCTGGGAGCTGCGGGCCGCCCTGGATCGATGCCCCAAGCGGCGAAGCGCCCCTGGTATTGACGGGGTGACATACCAAATGCTTCGGAACCTGGACATCACCCAGCTGCAGCCGCTGCTACAGCTCTTCAACCAGGTGTGGAGGGAGGGCAGCCTTCCACCTACTTGGCGGGTGGCCCTAGTCAGGCCGATGCTGAAGGTTGGTAGGCCGCCCACCGAGCCTGCATCGTACCGGCCGGTCTCCCTGACGTCCGCGGCGGGAAAGCTGATGGAGAACACGATCCTGGCCCGCCTCCAGTGGATTGCTGATCGTCGGGGCGTCTTCAAGGAGCAGCAAAGCGGCTTCAGGCGCCACCGCTGCACGGCTGACTCCCTGGGAGATGTGGTGTCTATGCTGGAGCAGGCCCGCCACGACAAGGAGGTGGCCTTCTTGCTCCTGCTGGACATGAAGTCGGCCTTCGACTCCGTCCCTCACACGGCCATCCTGGACGCCCTGGACAGCATGGGCGTTTCGGGGCACCTCCGAAGATACGTGAGGGCGTTCCTGACTAACCGGACCCTACGAGTCAGGGTGGGCCGAGCAACGAGCAGCCCAAGAGATGTCAACTCGGGGGTTCCCCAGGGGAGTGTGCTCAGCCCATTCCTTTTCAACCTCGTCCTGGCTCCACTCCCGGACTGCATCCCAGCTGGGCTTGCATTTCCCGTGGGGATGGCAGTCTATGCTGACGACATCGCCATCTGGGCGCACGGACCAACGAGGCTACTCTCCAAGGTGAAGGCGTGTCTCCAGGGGGTGCTGTGGGCAGTCGCCGCCTTCCTCACAAGCCGTGGCCTGCAGCTGTCCGAGACGAAAACGCAGGCCATGATCTTCCACTCGAGGGGCTACAGAGCACGCAAGACGACACCACCGCTCACCTTGAACGGTCAGACTCTTCCGTGGTGCACTAGCGCCAAGTATCTGGGGCTCCTGGTCGACTGCCAGTTGTCCTGGCTACCTGCGGTGAAGGCGCTTCGGAAACGCACAACGAGGGTCCACCAGGGCGTGCGGAGGATGCTGGCGCATGGACAGGGCTGCACACACACCGTGGCCCTGAAGGTGTTCCACGGTATGGCATCGTCCGCCGTCCTCTATGCTCTGCCTTTAGTGCAACTCAAGCCGCGCCGGTGGGAGGAGCTGGAGGTGGATCAGCGCCGGGCTATCCGCCTCTGCTTGGGCCTTCCGAGCACATCTCCGGTGGCGGCGACATACACGGAGGCAGGCTTCTGGCCCATCCAGATGCGGGCCCTGCAGGTCGGTCTCCACCACATCCACCGCCTGCAGGGCACACCTGACGGCGTGGCACTCCTTGAGCGCTACCGCAGCCGGCCCAACTCTCGGATGGGCATGCTGCTCAGTACGTACGAGAGCCACATCGCGTTGCCGCAGCGGCCACGCCTGGAGCCACCAGCCCCAGGCACAGGGCAGGCTCTACGCATTGTCACCACATTGCCGGGGGTCCGTAGTAAGAGGTCGACTCCACCTCAGGCTGTCCACCAAGAGGTGGCTGCTCTGCTGCAGGGCGACGCTGCCGGACATCTGCAAGTGTACACGGATGGATCTGTACAACAGTCGATGGGCAGAGCCGGAGCCGCCTGCACGGCCCTAGAACTCGGCACCAGCCAGGTGTGCAGCCTGCCCTTCCCTGCCTCATCCACCCACGCAGAGCTGGCTGGACTTCACTTGGCTGCAGATCTTCTTCTCAAGCAGGGCACCCAGCCCCGGGGGGCCATCATCCTGACTGACTCACGGTCTGCCCTCCTCCGTCTGCGTGCCGCCGACCAGCCAGCCAGCTCTAGCGGCTACGTTGAGCGGTCGCTGGCGGCCAAGCTTCATGCGGTGGAAGCGCAGGGGTGTCCACTGCGACTTCACTGGCTGCCATCGCACGTGAACATCACGGGCAACGAGGTTGCAGACGCCTTGGCCAAAGGTGCTGCTCGCCAGGCAGGGGTTCCAGCCTCCCGGGATGTGGTGTCATTTGACGCTGCAAGGACTATCCTGGCACGAGTGGTGGAGGCCAAGCATCCAGATGCCCGAGTAGTCAGTGGGCAGGCCCCACGGGTCTTGCCCGGACGCATTAGCAGAGACGCCCGGTCGCTCCTTCTTCGCCTGCGGCTCAATTGCTGCAACGTGGGAGCGCGCTTGCACCACCAAGGCCGCCGAGCATCCCCCACCTGCGCCGACTGCCCAGAGCCCGAGACGCTAGAGCACTTGCTGTGCTCTTGCCCGCAGCACGACACCGCAAGGACACAACTCCGGGCCGAACTCCAGCGACTCGGTGCCCCAAGCCACAAGCTAGAAGACTTCCTGTTCCCCACGGGACCGGACGCCATCCGACGGGAGGTCTTCCAGCACCTAGTCAACTTCCTGGTTACAACAGGACTAGCACTGCGTTTGTAGCCATCGAGTCATGGACTAAACGAACGCGATATAGACTATCTCCCACTCTCCTAACGCTCTCCTCTTTCCCCTTCTCTCTTCCTATCCTTTGAAGCCCCAATCCCCTTCCCTGGACTGGGTCGTATGAGGGTGAACTCCCCGTTGAGTTCAACAATATCCCCAGGCCTTTTCTCTTCCCTCTTTTGTTAATAAATCACCACCACCACCACCACCACCGCAAACGCCAGAGCGAAAGGCCGTATCCCCGAAAAGTTCACCGCAACCACGCCCCGAAATTCTCAAGCTACACAACGAGAACGAACGCCTAAAGAAGCGCATCGCCGAGCAAGACATGCGCATGCTGGAAATGAATCGGAAATTGGACTCGCTGCTGGCCAGCCAACGCCAGGAGCAGGCACGGGTCGCGGAGCGAGAACGGGAGCAGGAGAAGGTGCAAGCGCAAGCGCAAGTCCAGGCGCAAGTGCAAGCGATGGAAACGCAGGTCGAAGAGGCCGAGACGACGGCGGGAGAGGAACCCACGACTGAACCCGAACCCTACGCCAAGCGCCGGGCGGTGGAAACGAGAACGACGTACCGAACACTAGAGAAGCGCATCCAACGCCTGGAAGAGCGATTCGACAGGTTCGAAGAATCGGCGAACAGGAGGCTGGCGGCGCTGGAGGCGACGACGGCCGACATCGTCGTACGACTAACGAAGCTGGAGCAGATGTTCTAGGCGGTCCAAGAGACCCTGGTGCAAATGCAAGAGGCCATAGCAAGACTAAGCGCGGCATTAATCCAACAAATGTGCCCTGACCAGCGCCCAATATGGCCAGTACAGCAATAAGACACGAACTCGTAGTGTGGCAGTGGAACGCGAACGGCCTGCGCGGCAAGAAGACGTCGCTACAACAATACGTTGAAAAGGCGAGCCGGCGGCCGGACGTAATTCTACTGCAGGAAACACACAGCGAGACGCCCCCGAGCATGCCAGGGTACCGCTCGTACGCAAGCCCCCCCAGCGCGCGAACGCTCGGGAGGGACGTACGTGTTCCCAAGAAGGGAACACGTACGTGGGAACACGTACGTAAGGGAACACGTACGTGTTCCCAAGAAGGAAACACGTACGTGGAGCATGAGCTGCTGCGCAACAGCGCGGTGGAGCACCGAGCGATCGAGATCGTGGTGGGCCGCAAGAAGAAGGAGAGCGTGTTCGTGATGAATGTGTATAGTAACCCGAAGCAGTTCCAGCAGAAGTTTCGAACATTGGTGAACAAGGTGGATCAGCTAGCGGGGGCCGACGTCGCACTGCTGTGCGGGGACTTTAATGCGCCGCACGCGTCGTGGGGCTACCCGAAGACAACAGCGAAGGAGCGCAGCCTGTTTGAAGAAACGACGGGCGCCGGGTACCAACTGCTGAACGACCCGACGGCACACACGCGACACGGGACGTCGGTGCAACGCGACACGAACCCGGACCTGGCTTTCTGCAAGACGGCCGGTGTGCGGTGGAGGAACACGGGAGAGACGTTGGGTAGTGATCACTGTGTGTTGGAGATGGTGGTGCCGCTGCGTGGGAGGGCCCCGCAGTCACGAAAACAGCAGTTTACGGACTGGAGTGCGTACAGGGAAGCTCTGAGCGAAGTGCCGGGGGAGATTGCCGACATCGACGAGTGGGCAAGCGCGATCAACGAGGCGACGCGCAAAGCGACGACGGAGATCGAGGCGGACGACGAGACCCCGCAGGTGGACAGCCGACTTGCGCACCTGATGGAGGCGCGGAACTCGCTGAGGGAAAGACGGAAACGGCAACGACACAACCGGGCGCTGCGCAAGCGGGTGACCCAGCTGAACCGTGAGATAGAGCGGCACAGCGCGGCTCTCTGCAGGCAGTAGTGGCACGCGGTCTGCCAGGAGGCGGACGGTCAAATTCATAAAAGTCGCACCTGGCAGCTGCTGCGCCACTTGCTGGACGAAAGTAAGACGAAGGGAACGCACCACCACATCTTGGCGCACATGTTGCACAAGGCGAAGCGGGAGCTCGGCGAGGCCGAGGTCCGGAGGCGATTGAACAACAAGTACCTGCTGGCCACCCCACCGGACCCCCTCCCGAGCTACACGGGCACGGCCAACAGCCAGCTCGACGCAGACATCGAGGAGTGGGAGGTCCGCGCGGTGATCCAAACAATCAACGGCAGATCGGCGGTGGGGCCGGACAAGGTGTCGAACAAGGCGCTGCGGAACCTCGGCGACGCGGCGGTGACTGCACTGACGGGCTACTACAAGTGCTCGCGCAGGCAAGCTGCCCAAGAGTTGGAAGGACGCGCGGACGGTGCTGATCCCGAAACCGGGCAAGCCGCCGCACATTGACAACCTGCGGCCGATCTCGCTGACGTCGTGCGTCGGGAAGGTCTTTTAACACGTGCTACTCAACCGCTGGCAGAGGTACCTGGAAGAAGAAAGGCTCTACCCCGACACAATGCTGGGCTTTCGGGCCAAGTTGAGCGCGCAAGACGCGATGCTGTTGATCAAGCACGAGGTCCTGGACCAGCACACCCGTTCCATGGACAACAAGGCGGTGCTGGGCCTGGACTTGCAAAGCGCGTTTGACAAGGTCCATCACTCGGCAATCCTGAAGCAGGTGTCTCGACTGAACATGGGAGAGCGCACGTTTGCCTACATCAAAGTCTTCCTGACCGACCGCACGGCGACGATCGTGGCGGGCGACATGGAACTACCGAGCAAAACGCTGGGGAGCGTGGGCACGCCTCAGGGCGCCGTGATCTCGCCGGTGCTGTTCAATCTGGTAATGATCGGGGTGGCCGAGCGTCTGCACAGCCTCCCGGGAGTCAGCCACACGATATACGCCCATGACATAACGATATGGATGACGGGCGGCAGCGACGGCGAGATCGAGGCGTCGCTGCAGCGGGCAGTCGACGAGATCGAGGACCAGCTACGGGGCACGGGACTTGTGTGCTCGCCGACAAAGTCGGAGCTGCTGATCGTGCCACCACGAGGAGTAAGAAGGAGCAGGACGGCGGAGCCGGACATCACACTACGAACGAGCGACGGAACGACCATCCCGAGGGTGAAAACGCTGCGAGTGCTCGGGCTGCACATGGACGCCGGGCGCAGCAATGGACTAACGATTGCAAAGCTGGACACGAAGGTGTCGGCGGCGATCCGACTCATCCGCAGATTGTCGACGAGATATGCGGGCATGAAGGAAGCCAGTCTGCTGAAGTTGGTACAATCGTTTGCGGTCAGCCACGTGGCCTACGTCGCAGCTTTCCACGACTGGAAGGCGGCGGCGAAGCGCCAGAAGGTGGACGCGCTTATACGCAGGGCATACAAGGCAGCGTTGGGGCTTTACACGTACACTAGTACGGAGCGACTCTTGGAGCTTGGGGTCCATAACACGCTGGACGAGGTGGCCGAGGCGCAGTGGGCGGCGCAGCGGGTCAGGTTAGCGAGTACCAAGACTGGGCGGTACATACTGGAAAGGGTGGGATATCGCGGAGGGCTGCAGGCTAGTGCGGGCCGATCGCCGTTGCCGCGCGGGTTGCTCAGCTCGTTGCAGGTGCCGCCGATCCCGCGCCACATGCACCCAGAGGTGGATCGAGGGCGACGGCTGGCGAGGGCTAAGGCCCTCACGGCCACGCATGCGACGGACAACGGAGCACGATACGTCGACGTGGCGAGGTACCCGGACAAGCCGGCAGCCTACGCCGTGGCGGTGTGTGCGGCGACTACCGGAGAGCTACGAGCGTCATGTAGCGTGCGGGCGCGAAGCCCGGGACAAGCGGAGGAGCTGGCCATCGCGTTGGCCCTGACGGACCCACACTGTACCACGGTGCTGAGTGATTCGAGGAGCGCGATCGTGAACTTTGCAACGGACAATGTGTCCCCGCGCGCGGCCAGGGTTTGCGGGGCCCTAAGACACAGAACGATGCCGGTCACCGTGAAGTGGTTCCCGGCCCACATGGGGCCGGTGAGCACCGGAGAGAACGGCAATGAGGGAGCGGACCGGGCGGCGCGTGCGCTCACAAGTCGCGACGCGTGCCCGAGCCTCCGACATGCGGAAGACGAAGACGGCGACGAGGTGCTGCCGATCACCTCCTACCGGGAGGTGTTGAAGTGGTACCAGGAAGGCAGGCGAGTGTACCCGCCGCCCCACCGAAACCTCACGAGGCAGGAGGCGACGACGCTACGTCAACTACAGACCCGAGCGGTGTGGACACCGGTGGTTGCAAAACACGTGTGCCCTGAGGTGTACGCGAGTGATGTGTGCGCGGTGTGCGGCAAGGGCCGGGCGACCATGGCGCACATACTGTGGAACTGCAAAGTGAGCGAAGGGACTACGGACGCGTTGCCACCGAGCCTGCAAAAAGGCGGTGGCAAAGGTTGACTACGACTCCCAGCACGAGGCCGTCCAGCAGACGTCGGTGGCCCTCGAGCGACAGAGGCCGAAAGCGCAGCCCTGCGAAGGGGCGGTGCGATTAGGCAGCTGAAGCCGAGCGGCCCGCCAACGTGACGTTTAGGCCGCGTCACAACTTGCCGGAAATAAAGATGTTGTTTCTCTCTCTCTCTCTCTCTCTCCCGTTGGGGACGAAGGGAAAAAAAACACTGGCTCGACCTCCTGCTAGAGCCAGGTTACAAACCCCTGCGCTCTCGAGCGAGCGCGCAGGGGTTAGTAACCAGAGCGGGTTGACAGATCCGCGGCCTTTACGGGCCCAAATACGTTTGTAGTACCCGCGAATGTATGTTACGAGCTAATCAACAGAAGGCAGTCCTGGTCTGGCAACCATGGTAGCCCGGCGAAAAAATGGCGGAAAAATTTGCGGGTACGCCAGCCGAAATGCTACCGCTGCGCGTGCGTGGCGCAGCGACTCGGAACAACCGACGACCATTGGGACTGCCCCGAAGCCATGTTTAGTGCAGTCAGGAGTTGATCCTGAGGCGTCGCATGCATGCCATGAGAACAAAAGAAAATAAATTAGCCCATTGGCAACGACGTCGTAACTCGGTTTATTTCGGCCAGGTAGCAGCCGCACAGTGCCGAGGCATACAGATCGAAGCAAGTGCTTTGTGCCAACAACAAAAACAAATGAGATGACGGTAAGCGATGACGGTGAGCAAATGAGGGCCTTTCTGACGCAATGCCCTCATTTGAAACCGACCATGCCAAGCGTTCCGGAGGAAGACCGACTGCGCATGATCCACCTCTTCCAAGAAGGTATTAAGCAGTGCGATATTGCGAAAGCCACAGGACGACCACTATGCACCGTGAATCGCATCCTGCAAGCGTTCCGCGATGAGAGCCGGATCGAGAATCTTCCCCGAGGACGCAGACCACGGGCTACCACAAGTGAGCAAGACATGCTAATCGTGGCCGCCGCGGCAGTAAAGCCGTCCCTGACGTCTAAACAAATCAAGTGTGAGCTCGACCTTTCGGCAAGCACGAAAACTGTTCGACGCCGCTTACATGATGTGCGGCTACGAAATTGTGTTCCTGCTAGAAAGCCCAAGCTATACGAAGCGAGCAAGCTTGTGGGACTGCTTTTCGCAGAAGACCACGCAACCTGGACGGCGGAAGATTGGAGCTGTGTTCTCTTCACGGACGAATCCACATTTTCAAGCCGTTGGGACAAGCGCCAACGCATTTGGAGGGCCGTGAACACCAGGTACGAGTGATGCAAATGTTTTTCCTTTTCTTTTAAAACCGAATAGTAATAGAATACGCAGCGATAGTGCGAATATAATTAAAAGATAGACCAGGCAAACGAGCCCACGACAAGCTTTCGTGTTGCTTGCATGTTCGTTTACGTGAAGGTTTGTTGCCACTCACCACGCGTTTTGTAGTGCAGTTATTTCATATCTTTGTTCGGCGTAGCCCTCGCCAGCAGACAGAATTATTGCGCTCCCAAGCTTTGGCGCCAAGTTTCTTTTGTGACTCACAATAGGAAAAACTACGGCGGAGCGTATGCAGTCATTTAGCTGCCTACAGCACTGCCTTTCCCGGAGCGAAATTATGCGTCGGGTGCATCTGTCGACAATGGCCCAGAGATAAACAAACGTCCGAACGACTTCGGCACTAACCTACTGCGATTTCTTTCTTCCTCAGATTCCAGTGGTGCAACCTGCAGCGGATTTCAAGTAGCGGCCGGTGCGCCGTTAGCGTGTGGGGTGCGATTTCAAGCCATGGCCTCGGTCCGTTAGTTCGTATCGAGGGCCGCTTCAACGCGGCTGCCTACGAGGACATCGTTGACAGCGTGGTGATACCCTACGCCCTCGATGGTCCATTCGCGGATGGACTGTATTATTTGCAGCACGACCGAAGCCCGGTCAGTAAAACACCTACTGGACGAGCGAGGCGTGATTGTGATTGAGTGGCCACCGCAGTGGGCGGACATGAATATAATTGAAAACGTCTGGGGAGCAATGAAGAAGTCCCTTAGCAGCCGACCTCTACAGGGCGGCTCGTGTAACGCGTTGTGGCAAGCTGTCGAAGAGGAGTGGCAGCGCCTCCGGGCTACCGACTTCGCGGCGCGCCTTTTCGAGAGCATCCCTCGACGTGTGGCGGCTGTTGTGTCTGCCAAGGGGGACCTCACCAAGTATTGAAGTGAAGTGAAGCACGGGAGGAGAGTCGAGTCTGGCCGTGCGCATGTCCGTGAGTTTTCCACGGCCGCTGCCAGGTGACGGCACCGGTATCTTCGGTCATGCGCTCCGCGGTTCGCATTTGAATTGTCCATGACTGTACCTATACATGAAAAGCGTGGACACGCAGTGGCTGAGGAAGACTAGAAGGCTCACGATGAAATACGGAAAGGACAGTGGAGAATCGGAGACAGCGAAGGTAACCAAAAAAAGAAGCAAGATAGATAGAAATAAATAAACGAAGAAACAAAATGGAAGCTGAAACGTCATTAGAGATGTACAGGGCTGAGAAATCGGATATCAGAAAAAAACATTTATAGGATAATTCCAAACGCAGTGCTTTGCTTTTCTGGGCTAGAGCACGTTGTTTGAGAACAAAGAGCTTTGTGGGGAAGTATACACAAAATGATCGGGAATGCGTAGTCTGCGGAAAAGAAACAGAAACAATGCGGCAAGTGGTGTTGGAATGTTAGTGTATCACGAAACCCTAGGATTTATGGGTAGCACAAAGGTAACTTCAAGGCTTTCGAGGCGACTAAAAGAAGATTATAATGCTGGTGGACGCAAAGCAGAGATGGGAATATTGCCTAGGACAGCTACCACCTGTAACAGAAAAAAAAAAGTATTTTGTGTCTGCCCTAAGACTATGAGCAGCGCCAAAGTTAAACGAAGAGTATAAAACACATATATTAGTTATTTTTTTTTTGGTAAGACGACACGCGATTACCCCGTCACAAATGGAATACCACTAGGAAAATCAGTCAATAAATCGAAAAGTGCATCGAAGCGACTAAAACCAGTCTATCCACAACGACACTTGGAAGCATAGGTCGGCAAACTCACTCATGAGTGCACTCACACACCCCACTCACCACTCACGAGTGAGTGGTGTGTGAGCCTCACCGTCGTTTTGGCCTGGTGAGCGCGAGTGCGAGTGAGTGCGAGCGCCACTCACGGTCAGCCCCGTTCACCATTTGCGAGTGCGAGTTCCACTCGCGGCGAGCCCCACTCACCACTCGCGAGTGAGAGTTCCACTCGCGGCGAGCCCCGCTCACCACGCGTGAGTGCGAGTTCCACTCGCGGTGAGTCCCACTCACCACTCTCGGCGAGCTCCGCTCACCACTCATGAGTGGCGAATGAACGCGCGCTTCTTGCGCGATGTGCGGGGCTTACCGCGGTGAGCATCACTCGCTGTTGGCATTCGTCGCAGGAGCCGCTTACTGTTGTAATTGCTGCTCGCAGTGGCAAAAGCAAGAACCAACCGACCAGGGAAATAGTGGAAGCGCTAGAAATCCACAAAGCCAGAGCCGGATGCATTAGTGGAGCATCGATTGCTTTATCGGCAAGAGAGATTGCTTATTTGGAAGCCCGTGGCTCGGGAAGGCGGCGATAAGATTGTGTAGTACAGTATCAAAATTTTTTCTTGTTTCTGATATGTGTCGCGTAGGTTGTCTGTTATCATGTACGCTGTTGTTATAAATGTGTGCTTCTTTCAATAAACCACTATAGTTGCAAGTTAGCGCTTCGTCCTCGTGCATTCTTTGTCCTTCGTCTTTTTTGCGCTATACATCTGTTAATAATGATCGACCAACTAGCCCAAAAACGTACTTTACTAGGCGATATCCACTCGTACGCACAGCCGTTAGGTAATGGAACGACTGCCTTTAGCTTCGGGAATAAGTGGCTACGCCCCTTTATAATTAAGGCACCGTGGAACGAACTTTCCAGTGACCTGTTGATTAAGGAATGCGATTTGGATGTACGTCTGACGCCATAATGCGCTGATACTCTCACTGTCATGACTCATTGAGGGGCAGTTGCGCGCACTCTCACCGAATGTTGTTTCTGGCTAGCAGCGTTTTGTGTTGCGCTGGGGTTTTGGCGACATGCAGCGCCCCTAGCGGCCGACGCCTCTGGGTAGTACAAAAGCAGACGACCCTCGCCGCCCTCCATGTGTTTTCAATTACAAGCCAAAGTGAAAGTTGGTTGTGGCACTTTGTGGCGTGTTTAAATGACTGCATACTGTATGAAATAACGCTTAAAGTAGCTGCAGAGGCTAAACAAAATAATATCCGCTAAAAGAAGCCGATTTGTCGGCTTTCTTTTGAGCGAGCTGTCGCGGTGGTCGCGGCGTGGGACAGTATCGCCAGGTCGGGTGGTTTAACTGTTTGACGACAGTTACAGTGTTTTCTTCTTGCGTGCGGTCCACAAAGGAAAGTTCACGAGTAGCATAAACACGGAACGCTGCTCATCTTACATACTGAGGTAACTGCAAAAGGTTGCTTCATCGGGAGCATGCAAGCGAACGCAAGAATTCCGCAGCCGACTCAGCTGACACTGCTGGCCTGGCACCGCCTTTGAAACGAGTGGAAATTTTGTTTCGTATTTTCGCAAACTGAATGATTCTTGCGTAAAGTTTTACGCCGCACGATTTACGAACGGCAGGGTACATGTATACTAGCGAGTAGGTGGGGCAATAGCGCCAATAACTAAACAAATTAAGCGCTATTAAAGGACGCAAAACACGCACCAAATCACACACCCGCTGCCTGCAGAGATGTGTACTTCTATAACATCACATAACACAGCCGCATACACGGCGCGGGGCCCCGAATATTTATATAAAACATCACTGACTTTGCTGATTTTCTAGAGCAGGGGTCGTCGAATCTGACACGCCAGTTTTGACTTCAAATGGAGTTAGACAGCGAGACAAGAACAGAGAATTCCATGGCGTCCTCCAGTTGAATTGCCCCCCCCCCCCCCCCCCATCCTCACACTACGCCAGATTATTGTCAAATATTACTAGAAATTCGCTGAATTTTTTCTCTTTGCATTCAAAGCCACCCTCCTCCTCTTCCTCCCCCCCCCCCCCCTTCCCGATTTGCCGTCCAGCCCTCCGCCGTGTCGGCTGCATGGAACTCGGCCGTTGCTGACCCTCATTCTAGGCTATTAAGTGCGAACTGGGAATGTATGCTGCAAGAGCGTAATTAAGTAAAGTGAGATCAAACAAGGAAAGCGAGCGGCCTCTTAGTTCGCCCGACCACTTTGTTTTACGGCCACTAATTTCGGAATCGCAAAACAGATTTCACGCTATTGACGGTCGCGGCATTTTGTCACTGAGGCACGCAACAAAACGGCAAGCTAACGCTGCACCATGTATTCGTAACGGCGACGCAAACGAACACTGTTTAATGAAAGTGCACGCTTAGTGTGTAGGTACGCAAAAGAGCGGCGCACCGCAGCAGGCGAGCCTGCGGTCCGCCGGACTCGCTGGCTTTTTAAAGCGCGATCATCGCCGATTGCGTCACTCTTCTTTCTTGATCGGCTGTTTTTGAGAAGTCTTTGTCACCTAGAGTATTAGTTTAAACTAGAAATTTTACTTAAAATTTCACTTCGTACGACCATCGATCGGTGAACCTGCGAGTAGCAGACGCCGTCACGGTCCCGGCACTTTCGTCGGCGCTGTAAACGTGTTTAGCGCTGCAAAGCTTTTCCCCCTAATGCCAGGTTGATCGCTGAACTAGATCGGACGCGTCGGGGATGAGCTGGTGACCACGTCGCAAAATAATCGGCAGCGTCGAGCTCATTTTGCTTCTGTCAACACGGGATCCTATGGGACCCGCGCAGCTTTGTACTACCCGGAAACACTGCCCGGAAGCCGCTTGCGCAGCGCCCCCTGGGCAGCGCAGGAGGCCTATATGGTCGGTAACGTCCTCGCAATAAAGCGACTGCACTTCCCTACCGCTGAGCGCTGCGATGGAGGCATTAGGAAGCACCGTGGTCTAGTGCCTTAGTACTTGGTGTACATAATTGGCCGGCTTGCTGCAGCTGTCAAATGGCCGGCGGTTCTGAAGCGCAAATTGTGAGTGCCCGTAATCGTATGAAAAGGTATCGCAGGATGGCGAAATGGTTCGTATGGGCGAGTTGCGTGTTGTGGAAGCAGTAGCTCATTTTCGAGGCCTTGGCGTATTAAACGTATCAGTATTTGTCATTACTTGTTACGGCGGCGCTCTGTTATGATCCTCGCTTTCATGCGGACTTCGTCGTCGTCCGCGTGCTCCGCGTGCCGATGGCGTAGGGGTACTCTGACCCCTGAGTGGTGTGACGAATAGTAGGCGTTCTCGGCAGTCGCACAGCGTAATTTGTGAGTGGGTGAGTGAGTGCATGAGTGCGTGCGTGCGTGCGTGTGCGTGTTCACGTGAGTGGGTCTGTGTGCGTGTGTGCGAGTTCGTATATGTGTGCGTGCACGCACGTGTTCAAGTGCGTTGGTGTGTGTGTGCGTGCATGTGCGTTTCTGTGCGTGTGCGCGTGTATGTGTTCGTGCGTGTTGCGTGCGTGTTCGTGCTTGTGTGCGTGCGTACGTGTGTGTGTGTGTGTCCGATGACTTATTCTCCCGTTATTTCGTATAAACTTTCGACGTGAACTTGTCTCGGTGCCCGGCGCGGGCGCATGACGGTGTAGTTTAGGAAACTGCGGTTTTGCTCTGCGGCAGGCTGGCGCCGTTTAGGGAGGGGGACGAGAAGGGAGGCGGGCGCCAGGCAACTCGTCTCCGTTAGGACGTCCGCGGTAAAGTCAGGCGGCGCCGATTTGGCGCGACCACGCGGCGCCGCCCCTCTCCCTCGCCTTCTCTCTGTCAAGCGCTCAACGCCAAGCGCTCCGGCAGCCTTCCTCCATTTTGCTTGCCGTTTTCAATCTTTTCGTGGCGGTGTTGTGCGGGGCACTCTCACTATGCCCCCTTTTCACCTGGGATTACTCTTGAAATAAACTGTTTGGAGGGTTGTCCAGAGCAAATTGATTGCGCAATTTTAGTGGCGTGGATAGCGCGCTTCGAGCTAGGAATATTTGCGCGCGCTAGCCATTTTTTTTTTTGACAGATGGCAACAGCTTTTCTACGCTTTTGTTCCGAACTGGACTATTTCTTTTATGTTCGCTACCGCTGTGAAAATTTTCAGTGTTTATTTTCTTTTGTAGAATCTGAGCGAAATAGCATAGACAATAATAAAAAGTTATGATGAATGGCTTCAGGCAAATTTGCGAGAATTTGTTCATTTCGTAAAAGAATCCAGCAACGATTACCGCTTTGAAAGTGACATATCAAGACATGTGCTTATAATAACGGAATACATACTTGGGAAAAAGGGAGACCCCATTCCTGAGAAAGGTAAATTTTAGCTCAAATCAATAAGTATTTCATCCCCGAAATTATTTGTACGTGCGTGTGAGTGAAGGAAGCGAGTGGTGATTGCGAGTGAGTGTGACTGGCCATTGCAAGTGGTGAGTGCGAGTGCGAGGGAGTGCAAGCGGCGAATGCGAGTGGTGAGCGTGAGCGCGGATGAGTGCGAGTGGTGAGAGCGAGCGAGTGTGAGTGGTAGGGATGAGTGGTGAGCATGAGCGTGAGTGAGTGCGAGTGGTGAAGTGAGCGCGAATGAGTGCGAGTGGTGAGGACGAGTGGCGAGCGTGAGCGGGAGTGAGGGCGAGTAGTGAGGCCCGAGGGGCGAGCGCGAGTGGTGGGGCGGAGGGGTGAGGGTGAGCGCGAGTGGTGCGGACGAGTGGAGAGCGTGAGCGGGAGTGAGTGCGAGTGGTGAGGGTGGAGGGATGACAGTGAGCGCTAGTGAGTGCGAGTTGTGAGAGCGGAGTGGCGAGCGTGAACGTGAGTGAGTACGAGTAGTGGGGGCGAGTGGCCAGCATGAGCGCGAGTGAGTGTGAGTAGTAAAGGCGGATTGGCCAGTGCGAGTGAGTGCGTTAGGATAAATATATATTTTTGAGTGAGTGTGAGTGAGTGGCATCCAGTTTTGCCGAGATATGCTTGGAAGCATAGGAGCGCCCCCGAAGTCGTACTCGCTGCGGTTATTGCGCTGTCTGCTAGACGTTTTGTGGGTACAGTGAAAGGCCACGCGGCGCATTCCCATTGTTTAGCCACCATCGCACGTCCCGTGCGGCAACAAGGTTGGCGTGCACAGACCGGCAGCCTGCGGACGTTGTTTTGTCGTGAAATGCGGGAAGGTTGTTTTGTCGTGTGGGTCGACAGCGCGACTAGTGGCTGCTGCGGCCACGATGATTCGCTTGGTAGCTTTTGTTTTCCCTCTAGACCACGCCGCTGTCTCACTCGCTTCCGGTCGCTGTTACGTCACGCGAAACGTCGTAATACAGTCGAACACGGATATATCGAACACGGGTATATCGAATTATTGTCTATATCGAACACATAAATTATCCCCTCGAAAATTCCGTGTAAAAGTATAGAAATTAGTACGTTTATATCGAACGGTATTTTTCCCGTCATTGGCTATATCGAACGACACGTGAGCTCGAAGGTGGTCTTTGGCAGTCGCTTAGCGGGCGACATCGCGCCTTCACTGGAACGAACCCGACAGGGACAGAAGCCCGAAATGCCAGGAAAATGTCACAGTGCGAGGTAGGGATGCCCCGACTGCGCTCCGACTGCACACGTTCTCCGAAATGAGGAACACCTCTTTTTTTCGGCTAGCTACGTTCCCAGGCTTGCCGAAAATATTTTTTCTCTCTCTCTGGGTCTGTCTTCCCCCGATGTCGCCTCGGAAAAGCGAAGAGAAGGAACGAATGCGCTGGCGGAATCCCCCTAATTTTGCATTTTGCTGTTGTTGCTCTTTCGAGAGTTGTCCCGCACCTTCCGTAGATTGCAGTTTCTCTTGGAGGTGACCATGGCGAGCGCTTTTTGGAGAACGTTCAGAGCGCCTTGGAATCGTTACCATCAAAGCTCTTGTGTTGCGTGCGCGTTGTTCTTCTTTTGCGTGCGTGTTATTTGTGCATGGTGTGCGAAGGCGCAGCGAACGGCTGGAATTTTGGAGTTGTGCAGGCGTCGTGTACGTGTCTCACGGCACGTGTGACTGGGTGAGGGTGAACCGACGCGGAAGCAACGGCCGCTACAACTGCGGCCAGCGTAGAGAAGCGCAAGAACCTGGACTTTGCGACAAAGCTGAAAGCCATTCAGCGGGTCGAGGCGGGAGAAAAAGTCGACGGAGTGTCTGCCGACGACGTAGTGAACGCTGACAGCAATGTTCAGGCTGTTTCGAGCGTCGGTGACGAGAATATCGTAGCTGTGGCCGCAGTAACCCAGGCTGATAAGCTCGAGTGGCGCAGATCGTCCGGACGAGGAGAGATGCGCGATCGTACTCCGCCGGTGAAGTGGCGGCTGCGTTCAGCTTGATTCGCCGTTGTTGCGGCGACATCGAAGGAACTGGGCTGTCGCACCTGGATAGTCTCGAGAAGATCGAGACCAGCGTCTTGAATTTTATTTCCAGGACGAAGAAGCTGGCCAAGATCAGAGATTTTTTTTCACGCAAATAAAGCACCCTGTTGCGTCGTGAGTTTGGAATTAGTTGTCATTCTTCAATGCGCATATCGGTAAATGATCGCCCACCACAGGTGAGGTCTCAGAGCCCATATTTTTTTATATCGAATTTTTCATATATCGAACTATTTCGCGATCCCCTTGGAGTTCGATATATCCGTGTTCGACTGTATGATGCGAGGGCTGAAATGCGTTCCTCAATCGGTAATTTCTCTTTCGCTAGCGAATAAACGCTGAGAGGGCTACGGGGCAGGCGAAATTTCGTCTGAACAAATTGCTAGTTGCCTTCAGTGTACAACATGACCAGTCTACATCAGTATCGCCCACTGTTTTCTTCTCTACATCTGCGCAGCGTGTAAAGCACCAAAAACCGCGTATCACCTCGAGTGGGAGTGCGTTAGTCCCATTAGTCGAGTGGAAGTGCGTTTGGGAGTGGGAGTCCCATTAGTGCGTTAGTCGAGTGGGAGTGCGTTTTTTACTACCTGCTGCTGTGGGGCCTCAAGGCGGACTGGACTGAGGCCACCACCCACTCTCCTTCCTCCCCCCCCTTTCCATAAAAAATAAATAAACGTTACTCCCCCTCCTCTTTTGTCATCGCCATGCTTATCGCCATTAGGACCTCCGGGCCAGTTAAAGGAGGCGATGGTCAGAGCCGAGCACTGGAGCCGAGGGCTCTTAGAGATTTCGAAACACGCGCCACTTAGACAAAATTAATTTGTTTTTGTGGGGCGCGATAATTATTTGGGGGAAGTATTATTTTATGTGTTCAAAATCTAGACTCAAATAAGACTCAAACAGAAAAATAAATGTAGATACATCTATTCTCTGCGTGCGTGAGGGAAAATTTTGAGCTTCAACTCCAAGTCAATCCGATCCAATCCGATATACTTTTTTTTTTTTCTGCAGTGTGCGGGCGTGATTGTGGTGCTGGTTGTACCCTTTAGGACGGTATTAGCAGTGTTAGTTAGTATTGTGGTGTAGTGTGTGCTGTGCTGGTGATTGTTGGTCTGGTGTTAACGGCATGGTCCAGAGAACTCAGCGCTACCTTGTTCAGTGGTGACCGAGGAGTGCTTCGCCGCAGCTGCTGAAACTTGGCCGGCGATTTCCCTAGCACTGCGGCGCAGGTGTGAGGTGAGCGCAGTGACCTCGCGACGGCCCCGACTGGCATGGGGACTAATCGCGTTACTGTGGCCCCAACAGAACGCAAGACTTGCGCTACTGGGAACGATCTCAGTGCCACGGCTAACTGTGACGTTATTTACCCGGGCCCCTTATTAGTAGCGCTCTCCATGTACGACGCGGGCACGCACCATTCGCGCAAATTTCCGTGTGGCATGGGAGAAAAGTGGACGTAAAACGCGTTTTGGGCAAGGCCATCCCATCCGTGCGTGGCGTACGCAATCGCCTCTCGAAGGGCAGGCAGTTCTCAAACGCGTAATTGTGCATTGCAAAAACATGCGGCGGCGAGGGGCGTTGTGTGCCCGCAGCGTGGGTACGAAATAAAAGTAATTCCACCTGGCGCCTCTTGTGCCGGGCCTTGTGTGTACGAGGTGTAAGCGTGCGTCGCAGCAACGAGAGTGACGGCCCAGGAGGGGTGAACATGACATCGTGCTCAGCCGGTGCTGCGCCATTTGATGTGCCCTGCGAAACGCTGTGTGCGCCTCGTAGCGACTGCTGTTATGCAGGTTGAAGTGCCTGGGGCCTCGGCCTGCATAACTCGCTTTCAGGATTCATGTTCAGATAAAGGGAAAAGTACGCTGTAATAACCACTGTGCGCGAAGAGCAAACAGAGTTCAAAAACCGTGCAGAACACTATTACTAAAGAGTGCAGCTGGGACAGTGATCGGGACAAGATTACAGAGCCAGGTGTTTTGCTTATGAAAACCAAGTTGAGGAGTGCAAAAATTGGACCGCACCCCGAAAAACATCGGGAGAAAAAAGTGGCAGCCAGTGTGTTGACTGCATGTCAAGGGGGAGCCGGAATCAGGCTAACGTTGTTTGACCTAGCGAGACCAAGTGGAGCATTCCAGCCCTGTAATAGCAATGATGCGCGCTTCAAACCGCCTAGTGGAACTCGCAGTTGGACCATTCAGAAAAGGGGGGCCCTGAAATTCCCAATAATTCTCGCGGTTTGGGTTTTCCAGAGGGCCACTGAAATACAATGCTATTTTCTTGGCTCCATCTGCTCAAGCGTTCCTTTGTATTGAAAGGCATCATCCACTTTCAGTGGCATCACCTGGGTGGGTGGGGGACGTGGCGTCATGCCGGTATGTGGGTGCAGGAAATGCCCCCCCCCATGTCTTCATCTTTCCTGGTTGTCTAGCCTAATTAGGTCCATGTCGGAAACTGGACGTGTTGGTGCATGACCCGAGAAAGAAAGATCTCTCTCTGTCCTCGCCTGTTGTTGCACTTTTGTCTTGGATAATTAGGCACACCTAACTCAATGTGTTCCTCAGTGCCAGTGACTTGGTGTAAGTGAAGTTGTACGCTGCCTCCAGGGGCTCCTGTGAATGAGGGTAACATCCGCTCCATGGGGGACTTGGCTAATCTTTGTGGCAAGCTTTGTGTTTCTTAACATGGCTAACCAGTGTCTCAGGTTGTTTTGCTGGTCATGGCTGTAAATGGGGCCGTTTGAGATAGCCACCTTATATGTGGTCAGCCGCTGCTCAAGACCTCTTGACAAGCGGACATTAGAAGAGTTACTGAAGCAGATTTGTCTACATTCTTAACGGGGTTGTGTTGTGGGGTCCAGCTGATGCAGTCACCTATTTCTGGGCACAGCGGCAATCGTAGAGAGCTGTGGTTTATTGGTGAGGCTCCAGAGAATGGAAAATACCGCGAGTTCCTGGCTACACGATATACTGCAGTGGGGCCACATTTGGGATGGGACGCTGCTTGAGAAAATCTTAAGGCTCACGCACTGCGTGGTTATTCTCCGTCTTCTAACGAGCATGTCGAGAGATTTTTGTGTGTAAAAGTTTAGCACCTGTGAAAGGAGCTTTGCTGGGAGTCTGTGTGCCACAGTTGCATAAGATCCTTCAGGGTAAGGTGTCGTGCGGTTGTGGCCTTGGGGCTCGCTGATAAGCGCGTGGGCATCATTGCGAGCATGTCATCAGAGGCAGGGCATCCAGATGGTTCATTTTTTGCGCCTACTGCTGCAAGGCAGAAACTGTGGATGTGACGTTCTGGGTGGGGAGCAGCGATCACACTGCAGGCAGCTTAAACGGCAACAGCATATTGTCAGCAGAAATCTTCATTCCCCCCCCCCCCCCCCGCATGAAGAGGGTCTGCTGCCAGTACGGGGGCCATGGGATGCAAAGACTCTCCTCTCTGTGGTTCGCCCGAGTGCCGTCAGCGTGTGGTGCAGTTGGGCGGACTGGCCACCGTTGCGTGCCGTGGCACTCCCATCCGTGAATGGGTCTGTCAAACCTCGGGGGATAAACAGAAAATGGAGGCTGGGCGCTAACCAACAAAACCTGAGCCAGTGTGCGTGGGATAAGTAATTGTGAATCGATCAAAAATGAGTTGTACATTGGCTATGCGGGTCCAAAAGGGTTTCATGCTCTGTATCTTTGCGTGTTCCTTCGTTGCTGGTTCTGTTAAGTAAATTAACGGGTGGGTAAATAAACGTTCGGTTTTCATGGCACTTCATTGTATGTTAGCAGCAGGGCTAAACCACAATACATATCCCCTAGGAGAATGAGCAGGAAACGAGTTCAGCTGCATATAGATTCATTGATAAAGACCAAAATATGTGTTCAAATAAAGACCGGGGAAAAAATGCCAAATTGGAAAAGGAGGAGAAATGGAAACCGTGAACCCTTGTGGCAGTCTGGGTTTTCTTCAACCACTTTGCTTGCTCATTTCCCTCGAGGGACATTTTTCCCGCACCATTATCCTGGCTTCTTTGTTCATGTCAGCACCGACGACCCACTCACAAGTCCCCAGTGTAGAATTTATCGAATTGCAGGCATTTCTTAACTACTGTAACCTGTTGGTGAACATACAGGTACAGTTAAAACATGATCTTACACAGTCACCGGGAATTGTGAATTGTTTCGTTAAATCGAGAACTTCGTAATATTGGGACTGTCATTTTACAAGCATTAAATTCCATTGATACGATGTGCGTACAGCAGCTACCGTGACATCATAATTGCAGCCGTGACACTTGCGATCCGATAATTTAGCCATGTGCTGACAGTCCACGGTAAAAATAATATCAATAAAACCCTGGGGGTTCGGGGGAAACAAATTTATTCCCTGGCAAAAAAACCTGTGATTTTTGCCTGCATGGGATTCGTTAGCACTGGGAGAACAGACTTCTTGAAGCACAGAAGTGCATTCAACGCTCCTTTGCGAGCCCCAGCACAGCACCTAAGCGAGTCAGTAGCATCCATCACCTGGCCTGCAGTGGGCACAGGAGCTTCAGCAGTTCTAGCAGTATCACTGGTTGAAAAAAAAAACGGGATTGATGAGCTCATCTCAAGAAGCTCCATTAAAACGAAACTGTATGCGTCGGTTTTTTTTTTTCTGGCTTGGCAAAATAATGTTCGTGGCGTTCTGATGAAATACTTCCGAAATTGGGCCTTTTTAAAATTTGTGTGCTTCTCAAAATGCATTCCTGTAGGCTAAGCGCGAGGCAGACACAGGGCGAGACAAGAGATGGGACGAGGACGTCCTCGTCCATCACCAACAAGCCACACTTCACATTCTCAAAATGCTCCATTAAATTGGGAATGGGGTGTATCCATTTCCTTAGTTCGAGTTCATAAAAGCATTCAGCCGTATGGGCACCTGCGAGGGTATCCAAATTTGTTTGCTAGATCTGTGTTGAGAATTTGATACCACGGACGGGCAGAGCTTGGCAAAATTGTCTGGAGGCATTGCAGTCCAGCACGACTTCACTGCAGTGGTTTGCAGATGAGGGTACGTGGTTTTTCCTTCTCCCAGGCATCGCAGACGATCTGAGGTTCTGATATCGAAATTAAGGAGACCACATCTTTCGCTACACCTTGCGTTCAAAGTGCAAAGATGTTTTTATCCTCCTTCCCTTGTGTCCTGTAATCGAAGAGCAGAGGCACAGGTCCCGTCTCAAGCTCCTGTGGCTGCAGCCCTTTGCTCACCTGCGCATGCCCTGCCCGGGCCAGGCTGGGGCGGAAACAGTTGGCCGAGGCTGGTCCTGCACACAAGGGTTGGCCTGCACACTGGTTGTGTGCCTGTGAGGCAGTTATGCATGAATATCTGTGCGTTGCGCACATGAAGCTCTTTGGGAGATATCGGAACAAGAGCTGCACTTACAAGTAAGACTACTGTCACAACCGGTATATGAAGTGGTCCGGCCCTCACAAGGATTGTGTGTGTCTTCTTCTTTTTATGCCCCAACACAGCTGTGCATGGTTGTTGTTCTCAGTGCGTAGTAGTGCTGGAACGCACTATTAGAGTGCACACCTAAGCATCCTGCTATAGTGTGTCAGTAAACAGCCAGGTCCTCTGCCTTTCCCTCAGGTCTGCGGCTCGTGCTACTGTAGGGACGAGTGAGGAATTGGGACACAACCCACGCACACTTTGTGCGCTGCAAGTGTGCAGTACACACAGCCTGGGTGACCAAACTAAGCTCCGCCTGCAACGGGGCTTGCGGCACTTTGCCAGGGTCTCCTCGTTTGTTAAACGAGCAGTGCCCGCAACTAAGCTTGCGACAAGAAGCCACCGAAATGAGGATGAAAGATGCCCCCGTCACTCACGGAACAGAGCAGATAAACTCGCTTCGAGAGAAGGGGAACAAGTAAATAAGAAACCAGAAAACAGCGCGTAAATAATAAACTAGAAAAAGCAGACCTCTATAAATTGATTAACATATGTACAACTAACAACATCCGTGTGTACAATATGCCAGGGACCGAGGAAACCCTGGAAACAGCAGGAAGCGCTATTAAAGAGTCCCTGAAGAGAAAACACAACTTTGGTTAACTTCAAAGAGCTAGGCTTCAGCACCTCACTCAGCTCCATTCTGGCTACGAAAGACGTTTTTCAACTGATAAAAACGCAAGAAATACTTAAGAACTTTCAAATTTCGCGCCACCGCGATGTGCTATTCGCACGACTGCCGTCGTATGGGCCAGCACTAAAAACAGAATTTTCAGTGGGTTAGGTGCACGTTAGCATTCAATTGATTCGATCAAACGGAACTAGCGGCCTCACTACAATCGTCCAGTCATGTGTCCTGGCGATTGATTAGTTCGGCCGCCGTCAATCGCCCAAACAAGATTCTTTGACGCCATAGAAAAGTTGCCGGAAACTGGCTAGCGAGTCGCCACAGCTCCACACGTTTTGTTTAATATCTCCGCTATTTTTTCTAAGTTTGTGATGAAATGGGTATCATTTTTATCAGGACAAAGCAGGCTTTCTAATGGACCAATTTGGTATTTTGTCTTCATGGTCCCTTTAAGGCGACTAAGAGAAGGCTAGATATCGGCAGACAGAATGTATGCACGCAGAGACGAGCAGGGTTACGTAAGGCACAGCATGCACGAGATAGTAAAAGTAGCAGAGCAATTCTACACCAGGCTATGTGCCGGTGACAGTAGACGAGGAGCACAGATTGAGTATACAAGCTTAGCTCGCAAAGTCCCACTAATAACTTGAGACGAAGTTGAAAAGGCTCTCAAGGTGAGGAAAGAGGAAAAGGTGCAGGGGACGATAGCATGAAGGCAGATCTTCTAAAAGAGGGAGGACATACTGTACTGGAAAAGCTTGCTACACTATTTTAGGAATGCTTAAAGACATTAAAAGTGCCCATAGCCTGGAAGAACGCCAACATAATTCTGATTCACAAAAAGGAAGATAACAAAGACGTTAAGGAGTACTGACACGAAATTTTGGTGTTACGTTTTTTTCGCTGCTATGCGTGCTACCAGCCCACTAATCATAGAACGACAGATTTGACGGTCGAGTGCAGCGTAAACATTCATTTACGGCGTCGTTTATTCGTGTCAGTTTCGGTTTCGACAAAACGAACGTCGAGCGGCTGCCATGACAGGAGGTATCACGTGACATCACCATTCTTGCCGTATTGCTGCCACTCTGGAAGCGCAAGCGACGCTCGCGCCCAGACCGGCCGAGGTTTTCGCCATCCCCACAGGCCCGGGCAGCATGACATCAGTCCCAAAACCATGACCTGTACACATGCCCAAGCAGCGCGCGCCAACCACAGCCAGCGCGTTGGCTTCATCACGGGAGCCCCGACGTCAGCAGTTTGGGGCAAGTAGCAGATGATGTCATGTCGGTCCGCTCTGGGCTTTCTCGTGCGGGCGAAGATTAAAATGGATTTTAAGTATGCTTCGCTGAACGGTTGGTGTTGAAACTTGCTGGGAGATATCTCCTGATAAAAAGGAAGCGTTTTACATAGTTATCTCAGCTTTGAAATTTCGTGTCAGTACGTGGGCAGGGCATGTAATGCGAAGGCAAGATAACCGCTGGTCGTTAAGGGTAACAGAGTGGATCCCTAGAGAAGGCAAGCGCTGCAGGGGGCGGCAGAAAATTAGATGGGCAGATGAGATCAAGAAGTTTGCGGGGATAAATTGGTCACGGTTGGCACAGGACCGAGGTAATTGGAGAAGACTGGGAGAGGCCTTTGCCCTGCAGTGAGCGTAGATAGGCTGGTGACTCCTTTAAGAATTACACGCCCATCAGCTTACTCTCACTTCTTTACCAAAGTAATAGTTAACCGCATGAGTGGCTGCATTCCCAACAACCCCGAGGGGTGCTTGTGCGTTTAAAGAATACTCAACAGCAGAACACATTCATGTGATCATTCAAGTAAGAGAAAAATCTGCAGAGTACACATGGCATTAAAGTCTATGAAAAAGCATACACACCACAGCATTGCTCAAGGCATTAAGCAACCAGGGAATAGAGGAAACTTGCATAAGACTTCTAGACGACATATATTGAGGATGTACGGGCAGCATAATACTTCACAAGCAAAGCCACAAATTCCCGATTCAAAAGGGCATCAGACAGGGAGATACCATCTTAGCAAAACTATTCGCAGCATGCCAGGAGGGGATATTCAGGAAGCTTGACTGGGAAAAGATAAGATTACGTATAAATGGGGAATACTCGAGCCATGTGAAATTTGTAGATTTGCTTGGCATTCTGAGTCCTCCCTCTGCTCGAACCTCCGGTGGAGGGAATCCTTGAAATCAATTTCCCCACGCATAAGCATTGCGGAATCCCCCTCCCCCCTGCACCGAGTGGAGGAGGGACTCGGCCCATAGTGAGCACCTGCAGCTTCAGGAACCGATCAGAGAGCAAAGCTGTGGGACTAGAGATACATGTCATAATGAATAAAGAGGCCGAAAGCGCCCACCCTCTCCAGGCTGTGTAACGAAACACGGGAACAAGTGTATCCAGAGCTGAGCCCACCCAATCACGAGAGAGAAATTTGGCGCAGAGTGGGTGTGGGCGGAGGCGCTTTTGGCAAGCACTCCCAAATAACGAAAAGAAGGCCACCTCTGTCACTCAAAAGGAGAATGTACAACCAATGCATCCTGCCGGTGATGGCATGTGGAGCCTTACTAAACCACTAGAAAGAAAACTTATGTTGGCTAATGGGCCGTGGAACAGATAATGATTGGAGTAGCACTCAGGGACAGAAAACGAGCTTCCTGGATCAGGGAGCATACTCAAGTAGATGATGTCATAGTTTAAATAAAAAAAAAGAAATTGACTTGGGAAAGGCCTTGTAGTGAGAAGAATGACAACTGGCAGCGGAGTGGATACCGACAGACGGGTCTAGAAGAAGGGGAAGGGCAATAACTCAATGGGGGGACGAAATGGGGAAATTGAGGGGCAAAGAATGCACTCTAGCAATGCAGGAGAGGAGTGGTTGGAGGGTCCTCCGGTGGACCTAAGTAGGCTGATGATGATGATGTGACATGGGCCGAAATTTACATCACACTTGAGCTTGGTTTTCGATTGGTCCCGTCGCCCTCATGTCATGGTGCTCGAAGAGGCACCAGAGGGCTTCCCCGGTATTGTGCCACTAAGAACAGTCTGGAGCTGTAACTTTCACTCTGCCCATGTGGAGAGTTGGTTGCTGCTTGGATGCACTAAGGGCTTACCTGCATGCTGAGGGGTCCCTTGCCGGGTAAACTGAAAGGGAGCACCAAGAGCAGAGGGCCGCTTCTTCCAGGGGGAGGCAGTGCAGAGGAAGCGCAATAGTGCAGTCTCTCTGCACAAACGAAAACTGAAGGGGAAAAGAAATAGAAACAGGCTGTCGTATGTTAACATAGTCCAGAGTTTGACGGAATACTGTCTGGTCAGGTAAAAGCATGGTTGTGACGATGAAACGTAGGTCACTGACCAAGTCAAAGAAGCGGTTTGACGTTTCGGTACCCCTACGGGTACCTTGATCACAATCAAAGAAGCGGTTTGACGTTTCTGGTTTGACCAGATTGTGATCAAGGTACCCGTAGGGGTACCGAAATGTCAAATCGCTTCTTTGACTTGGTCAGTGACCTACGTTTCATCGTCACAACCATGCTGTCGTAGGGAGAAAACTGGCGAGGCAAACGGATGTGAACAGACGGTCTGGTGGCGTTGTTGTGTTCGGTCTCTGTTTTGTCACCTTGTATTGCTTGGATGTAACAGCCCTGTGAAAAACAGAAAGGAAAAGAAACCCAAACAACATTCGCATGGCCGTCTGGGAGCGCTCGAGTGTCAGCCGACTGCACTTTAGTGGGTCTGGCACTTCTAGCATTTGTTTGCAGTCTTTTGTCCAGCTTCACAAAACCAAGGGAAGGAATGACACCGGCCACCGGAATGCCAGAGCATATGCACGCAGGGAGAAGAAAAAAATGGATGGTTGGAGGTTCAGTGGGAGTTGTGCCTACCTTATCGTGAGCCGAAGTCATTGGCATGGCACCCCGCATGCTACATTCACTGTCGGCATGACGGTGTTGCGTGGCACTGTGGACGTGGGCAGTGCAGGTGCACAATGACAGTGGCCTCGCGCTTGGACTGTGCTGGTCGGTGGCCTGTTAAAGTGGCAGCTGTACACTGAGGTACCATGGGCCAGGGGAGAGGCGATGCACTGAAAAGTGATGCGCATTACAGAAGGAGGAGGCAGTGGGTGTGGCTGGAAGGTTTCTTGGGCAGGGATGTGGTGATGTTGGAGGAGTTGGGAAGCGGCACAGACTGTGGTCCTGCAGGTACTGGTCCCTGGTGGCGCAGAGAGCGGAGATGAAGGCGGCGGTGCTGGTGGTCCTGGTGCTGCTGGTGGCTGGAGCAGCCGGTGGCCGTGTGGCCGAGGAAGACAACGAGTTTGCCGAGTTCGAGGAGTTTGACGAGGAGGAGGCGCCCGCCCCGTCCCCCTCCTCCTCCCCCTCCCCCTCGTCCTCCCAGCGGGCTGAGGCACCCCAGCCTGCGGATGACGAGGAAGAGGCGCGTGTGGAGGTACGTCTCTGAGCTTCTCTGCAAGCGCACGTTGCTCTGCTGCGCTGGGCAGGCACTGGGTCAGCTAGTGATGCAAAGTGGCCGTCACTGTGGGCCAGCACAGGGCTGACAGGGCCTCCAGCCCTCCCTTCATGTACTGCATGGAACAGTACCTGGCAGACAAGCCCATGGGGGAAAACTTCCTTGGGGGCAAACCAGGAAGGGCTGTTTGGGAGCTTGTCCCTGCTCTCTGAAGCTGCAAGCCTCTGTGGAACTGTTGAGGCTTGTCAGAAGCTGCAACCGTCCCACTTGGTTTGCACCTGTGTGTATGGCATGCTGGCAGCGTGGAGAGCCTGCAGAAGCACTTGAGTGAACAGGCAGAGCTACAAGGAGGTCCCTTTCCATTTTTGCTACAACGGTGCTGGACTAGATCCGCTGGAATGCCTGCCAGTCGGCGTTGCCGTGCCACAGGGCTATTTCCAGCTGTGACGTGCATGCAGGGGGCAAGCGCTAGGGTTTTTTATCCAGGCTGGCTGGCCGTGGTGCAGGGTAATCAGTAAGCATCACAAGAAAGGTGGGCATAGGGGCATCACAGGAAGGTCTTCCGCGTGGTTGCAGAATGCATGGGGCCTTTGTTGCCTCTTTTCCTGCATTCCAAGTTTCAGTCTCAGAGTGGTAGTTTTTTTCTGTTATTATTGCGTTCACGTGGCAGGATTTTTTTGTATTTTGTGCTTGTGATCCAGGCACAGTCCAGGCCGCTCAGTCAGCACCATCAGTACAAAGCGGATGAAAAGTTGGGAAAAAATTTGGTATGCAAGATTTTACCCGTGGACAGATTGGGCTGAAACATGGCCCCTTGGTGCGTGGTGTGGTGGAATTGTGGGTGCCAGCCACAAGGCAGTTGACGCTTGCCTGCATTTATCGGCAGTGACTGCATTGCTGGCACTCCCCGCTGCTCCCTGAATCATTGCTGGCAAATTCATCCGAGTGTAGGAGTGGTGAGGTAGGTGCACGGCGAGTACAGGACCAAGCGAGACCAGGAGCAAGAAAAGAGGCAGCGCAAGCTGTGCCGATTCCTCTTTTTATAGCCACTGCCCTCCTCCGCACTGTTGTCACCGTGTGAGTGCCCAGAGTGCCACACTGGGGGGCTGTGCGCATGCATGGCTGACCGTGTGGCCCTTGTGCATGCAGGAGGAGTTTGACCACTTCCAGGACGAGGAGGAGTTTGAGGGGCTGGACCATGAGCGGCCCCCCAGCCGGCCACAGGGGGGGGACAAGCCGCATCTCACCATCGCCAAGGTGAGCAGGGGCCTTTTTTTCCTCCAGGGGGGCCCTTTTGCAGTGGAGGCCGTGCATGGCATGTCCCAACAGGGTACCATGAGCTGCCACATATCAGGGCAGGAGCTAGAGCACTGCACGGGCCTGATTTTAAGGCCCGAGCCCGCTTTGCAAAGCCCGAGTCCTACCCGGGCCCGTAACATCTAGCCCGGGCCCGGCCCGGGACCATCGTCTCAAGCCAAGGCCCGCCCCGGGCCCGGTCATTTATTTTCGAGCCTAGGGAGGTCCCGCGTGGGTAACCAGGCCCAGTCTTAGACGCTGAAGGAAATTTGTTTATTATATTCGGTTGAGTGTCTTCGTAGCAAGCTATCAGAAGAAGCATCTAGTCTGTACAAGCGCGTCATGAACTGAAACGCAAAAAATAAGGGTTTAGAAGTGCACTTACTTTAGCTTGCACCGTCTGCAGCTCACGCCACATCGGCGTGATAATAGCTCGTATTCTTACATGAGAGACACCACCACCCTTGGTGACCAGACTCTTGGCACCTTCACGTGCTTGTCTCGGCCACAAGTTGGTATTGCTGAATTTTTTTGCTCCGCATTTCAATCCCTGAGTATGTACGTGCGTTAAAATATTTTACCTGCAGTGGTTGTTAAGCACTGATGTTTCTCTGGCATGCGAGTTTGATTCCCGGCCACGGCAGCCGCGTTTTGATTGGTGCAACATCTAAAATACACATGCACATAGACATAGGTGCACAGCTCCAGGTAGTCTGAATTAATTCCTTCTCCGCTAGGGCATTCCTTATTATCGTATCTTTGGTATGTTATACACCAAAATAAAATATCTTGATGCAGCACATGAAATGTCATTAAAATTACAGTATAGTGACTATCAGACCTGGCAAAACACGTTTTTAAAACAATGCGTACAAATAACAGCAAGAAGCGCATAAAAACAAACTCAGAATATTCATTTTAATGCTCTTTCCGACCCTTCACGTCAGAATTATTGACGGCCAGGCCTATGAATTCAAGCCTGAGCCTGGCCTGGGCCTGCGGCATTGAGCCCTGGCCCGGCCTGGCCCAGCCCACGGTCCGGGTCGGGCCCGGGCTTTCGGGCCAGCACGGGCCCGTGCAGTGCTTTAGCAGGAGCCATGTGTGTTTGTCAAGGGCAGCTGAAGGCACACGCGATGGCTGTGCGATCTCGAATTGGCGGCCACAGTACGGGATAACAGAGGACCTTGAAGAGAGGGCACTACCAGCCGTACACTAGCCCCAGTGGATTCCAAACACTCACGCATGCTAGGCAGATGCTGACAGTCGGAGTTTGAGGCCCTGTTGCCTGGCAAGTGCAGGGTACACGCCAGACAGCACGGCCATCGCTCGCGGGTGCTCGCCCAAGCTGCAGGGACCTGGACTCCGATATGTGCCCTCGCGGCCACAGAAAGAGCCGTTTCCTGTCAACTGGACCGGACGGAATCTCAGAGCAGAGTCCCCGTGGAGCCAACTGGGCTCTTAGTCGTTGTGGCCATGAGAGCAGGGACTCCTGACACGACCGATTGCGGCTGAGCTGCCCAGCCGGCTGTCCGCGGACACGGTCAGCACCGTCTGAGTGGACAGGGGGCTTCCTCCAGTAGAGAGGGTGCTAAGGTGGGAGAACTCTGGTGTCCTAGTTTGCAAGTCACGTGGTATTGGGGACCCACGTAACCAGGCCGCTGGCTGCCCCCCCCCCCCACACACAATTGGCGAAGCCCACCGTAAGGGTGGCCCACACAACATGGAGTTGAAAATGACACTCAGGGGCACTTACTGTTGCCACACACACCACCGGTTAGTGCTAGCACTGGTGTACGAACAAGATTACACATTGGCATTTCTCACGGCTTACGCACAAGTGGGGGCTGTCTTTTTTTTTTCTTCCCACGATGCAAAGATCAGGGGGTGTTATGCTGCGAACACAAGGCAGATGTAAACACAAACACAGACAATGGGATAAATTGAAATGTGAGCTTCCAAAGTAATGCATTAGTTGCTGTTTTCATTCTAGTTGATTGGATTTAGCGAGGGCATAAGCAAATAGATTTTCCCACTTGTGAGTTGCTGTCTGCTCAGAGGTGTAGTCAGCTGTGTGGGCTAGAGTGCGGTGCGCAAAGGTCTTGCTAGTGAGAGCAAGCAGTCCCAAAGTGTGCTCACCACATTGCCGTCTGACAAGGACTTGTGTGAGGGGCTGGGTACTCGGGGCAAAGTGGAAAGACTCTTGCGCTTGGCAACTGAGCAGGTAGGGGTGCTGTACACGCATGAAGCTGTTGCTCAGAGACTAGGTCGGTGGCAAGCTCGGTCGTGGCTGTCCCATCGTTGTGCTTATGGGGGTCGGTGTTCCCCCCTTCGACTAGTGACCAGCTGTTCACAGGCAGAGCTTTTGCGTAGCAGACGCATGGTGGAACTGCCATGGGGTAGGGGAGACCAATGTGAGGCCACCCCTGCCGAATATCGGTGCATGACAGCAAAGCATGCGTGGGTAGCTGTTGTTTGCTTCCTCGCAAGATTTCGTGCACTTCCTCAAAGTAAAGGTCAACTGCCACCCGAGAGTGTCCCATGTGTGAGTGCTCTTCATGAGCTGGTCCTGCACAGGCCAGGGCAGGCCTCTCACACCGGTTGAAAGAGGGGCTTTGCCCCTAAGCTCTGTTCCCTTACGCTCTGTGTTGAAGAAGACCATGTGCACCTGTGCGTGCTCTGTAGAGCAAAGACCTCCAGTGCTCTTTATTCGTTTGTGGCCCTGAGGGGGGGGCAGGTCATGAAGCGTCCCTCTCCACACCGGGTGGCGCAGGTTCCGCTGCACCTGCGTAGCAACTGGGAGAGCTTCTACCTGGAGCTGCTGATGCTGGCGGGGCTGGCCATCTACTTTGGCAACTTTGTGGCTGGCCGCAACAAGAACCACCGCCTGGCCACCGCCTGGTTCCACGCCCACCGGCCCCTCCTCCTCGAGAACTTCGCCCTCGTCGGTAATGTATTGTCCGCACTCAAAAGGGAGTGCCAAATCTCGTTCCGCACGTGGGTTCTCTCGAAGCAAAAAAGAAAAAAAAAAAGTCCTCAATCTTCAGCAGACAGCAGCACAGTGGCGTACCCTAGGGATGGCCAAATATTCTCCGTGGCCCTCACAGTCTGAGCCATGGGATGGTGGTGTTCACTGGCATGATTTTGCCAGCGTGAATGGGTGGTCTGCCTTTGCCACCCTTGTGATTATGGTGGCATGCGGTAGCCAGATGTCAGCGTTCAGATGCTTTGCGAACTGTTTCTGCCTGAAGTACCAGGAGTGGACAAGGGGTGGGAAGGGCATGAAGACCGAGGTTCGGTGCCTACGTACATTATTTTGCAGTGCCCTGAAACGTTGGTTGCTATTGGTCCTTGTGTCTTTGGCCCACCTCTAGCTTTGCATACAGTTGGGGTTCACATGAAAGTTTAGTGGCTGATTTCTTCTCTAGGCAACACTAAACCGCCATGACCGTTTCCACCATGCTTGTGCATGTGACCGCATCTTGGAGGGGAAAAAAATAAAAAAGAACAGGCCCCGGCGTGTCTTATCTGCACCGATACCACCCGATTCTTGGTGGTGGCAACAACAGACGTGAATAGTCGGAGTGGCATTGTGTGGTGATCCTGCGATCGCCTTTGAGGACTCCGCATCACCGCCAGGGAATGGAGCCGTGTTCGCAAAAGGCAGCACGACACACGAAGTGCCTCTGCTGGTACCGACATGGGCACAGCCGCACCTTGCCCACAGCAGGGTCATCCGGTGCAAAAGGTGAGCGATGCCACACACACACCGGTTGAGATGGAGCAGGGGTGTAGCAGTGAGTGCATTGTTAGCTGGGCAACTAGCGACATCTGTTGGCGCGTGGCTGAACAGCTGAAGCGGAAGCATTGGCCGATGCCAAAACGCGGCATCTGGCAATCGCTTTGCTCGTGTCTGGCGACAGGTAGGCCGCACAGGGTGCTGCGCGAAACGGTTCTTGACATTGCTGAGACGGCCTCATGTGTGCGCCACCGTGCCCGAGCCGGCGCGTCCTCATTGCCCAAATGACACTGTGGTTGCCGGCATGCGCACCATGCGCGTGAATACAACCCACAGTTGAATCCCGATGCAACAAAATTGACGGGACGTGTGAAAAATTTCGTTGAAGCGGAAATTCTTGTTGAGGCGAAATCTGCCCGAACACACCACGGAAGGGTGTGTTCGAAGAAATAACCCACAGAAGAGATAACCCCGTATATTTCCGCATCATAGGCATCATAATGCGATGTTCAGAAAAAGGAGGGACGTGCAATAACGTAGTGTTTATTTGGATAACACACATAGCAATGGTCATCTGTTTTTTACCTGCACGCATAGGGCACGTTACGGGGGGGGGGGGGAGGGGACGAAATGCAGGCGCGAAATGTATTGCTGTACAACAAGCCTTGTCCCATGAGCTGATTACTTGCAGATAGCTGCTAGGCCGTCAGAAGCCCCCATCCCACTTGTGGGAGGAGTGGTGCTATTATCTTATCCTCTGACTGGGCACAGCAGCAACTGACTTTGGCGGGCAAGCCACACGCGCTTGCATTTAATGCGACCGCGCACTCGCGACTAAGATAGCATGACACAGGTTCAAGACTAAACATGGAAACATTATTTTTGCTTTTGACTTTGAAGAATTTTAGAAGGAAAACTGCAAGGACTGGTGTTAACAATGCATACAAGACAGCGCCACGCCAGCAGCAGAGCACATTTGCACGATTTCAACTGGATACGGATTGGCTGTAGCTCCGGCTTGGCGAACCAGGCCTGCGCTCTACGTAAAGACGGCCAGCCACATCATTACCACCAGCAAACAATGGCATCCACCTATAAGTTTGTTTTTGTTTTGGCCCCGCACCGGGCACCTTGAGTAAACTTGGCGACGGTATTGGCGACACTGCGGACCCCGAGCACCCCAACATAAGTTGTGACCTACCGTGGTGATGTGTTTAGAGGTGAAGGGTAAGAAACCACAAACGGTGGCCGTCGGAGCCCAGGTCAAGCTCCACCGGATGGGCTCCCTGTCTGTTTACCAGGCAGGGAGCTCCGGGACCTCTTCAGCTATCAGGGTAAGGCTGACGAAGAAAGTAACCCCGTTCCCTGCTTTATCCTATGCCATATGGATAATTCAAACCCCCCTTACAAAACGTGATTGGTCCCTAAAAAAAGGGGCTTCACCGAAGTCTCCTTTCCTCCCTTGCCAGAGTTGACATTTCCAAAACCTGACAATTTCTCCCGCTTTCCAATAATGGAATCTCTTGACCAGTCAAGCCCGTCACTGCACAGTCTGTTTTTCTCACCTCCAAGTTCCTTGAGGGCATTGTCGGGAAATCCTACAAAGCCAAAAAACTTAAAACAGGGGAAATCTTGATTGAACTTAACAACAGGCAGCAATCTGTCAACCTCCTCAAACAAACCCGCATGGTAGAGACAGACATAAAGATCACGCCCCACCGCGCGCTGAACAGTTTGTTGTAAATTGTATTTGAATATCGTGCTGAACCGGCACGTCGTTAGAATGAGCCACGCAAGGAAGACGACGATGGAGAGGAGCTGTACGTCAAGCATGCAGCGCTAATGGTACTTTTGCTTTGTCTTCGAGAAAAGAACACGACGACGCTTGCTGCGATGAATGCCGGGTTTTGCGTCTCTTTTCTTCGGCGCCACTAAAAGCCGAAGCGCGGTTTTCCCACACAGCTCCCAGGGCGTCATCTCCGATCCTGACCTTATGAACGAAACAGAGACAGATCTGCTCGAGGGCCTTCGAGACCAGGGCGTGACGGCAGTGCGAAGGATAACCATGCGTCGAAATGACACCGAAATCTGCACAAAACACTTGATCTTGACATTTTACTGCTCAGCGCTCTCTGAGTCGGTCAATGCAGGCTTCAACGATGTCCAGTCCGACCTTGCATACCAACCGTGCCGCTGCTTCAAATGCGAGCGGTTCGGGCACGGTACAAACTCTTGCCGCGGCAAAATGACCTGTGCCAAATGCGCCGCACAGGAACACCCGACAGATAATTGCAACCATGGTGTCGGAACGAAACAAAAACCGGAAACGAAAAACAAAAAAAAACTATATTTTTGGCTGGGACGAAAACGAAAACGTAACAGTATTAATTATTTCGTTCAGGAGCGAAACCGAAAAAATTTCGTTTCGGTTTTCGGTTGAGGCAATTTCAGGTATTTCAGGAATCATTTCAATTTCCATTCAGCGAGACGAAAAATTGCGTTGATTCTCTGGCATAAAATCGTCTTTCGTCTTTCTGGCACATACTCTCCTTCGGAAGGCTTGCTGCCTGCTCCCATACTCTCTCCATTTGTTCTGATAGGCGCAGTGCTGAGCTCCACGCGGGATTGCCGCAGTCATCTGGCTGCAATGCAGACGTCACGGCCTTATTTATTTATTTGGTTAGTTTAATAAAGTACCTGCATTAGCCCTACATTGTTTAGGGGGTGTGATACATGTATAATAAACACTAATATTCTAAAAGAAAACATAAAAACAACCAGGAAAAAATACAACCTTTGGTGTGTACACCACTGCCAGCGCGAACAACAGGTTACAGCCGCACTCAATGCGAACAGCTACACTTGCTGCGAGAGTGCAGCGGAAAACATTTCATAAGCAGTGGAAGCAACAGTTCTGAGCAGGGCAGTATTATTTCTAATTGGTTTTCGGAAAATACGCTTTCAATGTGGATATGCGCCATTAATATTCACCAATTTTCGTGCTGTTATGCCTTCGTCTGGATATATATCAGGAGGGGGGGGGGGGTTGTTGCTGAAGGTACTGATGTTAATCCATTGCTACCTATTCTCTTACAATCTCTTTTCAGATTAAAAACAGGAGTTTTACAGTGTTCCATGAGACAGACCATTTTAAACTTTTAACAATAACATTAAAACTATATGAGTTCCTCAGAAATTATATTTCTCAATAACATATGGCATGACTTCACCCTTTTTCACGAAATTTCATAATTCTCAATCTTTTCAACAATTTCACAAATCAAAATTTTTTTCGCGCAAACACGAACCGTTATGAACCGTTACGAACCATTATTTTTTTCGTTCCGGAGCTGAAACGGAACGGAACTTTTATTTATAGAACGAAACAGAAACCGAAACGAAAAACATTTCATTCCGACACCCTGATTGCAACTCCACCACCTTCACTTGTGTTAACTGCGGGGGTCTGCACGCGGCGTACTCCCGCAAATGTGAGAAATTCCAACAAGAAAAGAATATAATCAATGTGAAAGTAACAGAGAACATCACCTTCCCAGAGGCGCGAAAGAGGTTCGCCTCTTTCCCCCTGGGGAGGTATGCTGATGCAGCTCACCGGGGGGCACAGCGGCGTCTGGTTTTGGCGGGGACCCAATACTGTGAGTCGGACTTGGTCCCGCAGTGTCGTGTATGGCAGTGTCGTGTATGGGTCGGCGACAAAAACAGCACTGAAAAGGCTCGACCCAGTGCTGCATCTTGGCCTTCGCCTCTCATGCGGCGCTTTCCGCACTAGCCCTGACGAGAGTCTGTATGTCGAGTGTGATAAATGGTGCCTAGGGCATCAGCGGGAGTATGTTCACTTGCTGTATGCATCTAAGATCATGTCTCTCACCAACCATCCTGTTAATCCTATCAACGATACATCAAACTTGCAACTCTTTTTAAACTCTGAGAGGGAGGGAGGAGGCTTCTGCACTCAATGTCCCCCTTTCAGACACGCACAAGACACCCATCCATAATTTCATTCCACCATGGCATCTTCGTCCTAATCATGCGACCTGTCATTCACGCAACTAGAAAAAAATAGGGTACCCAGGAGTGCAATTCTGCAGCACTTCCTTTTCCTGCAGGACAAGTACAGGTGCGCAGAAATCTTCAGCGCCGCGTCGAAAACTGCTTCTACTGTCTCTTGTGCAGCACACGGACCTAATTTTAGTGTTACTAAAACAATGAATTTTCATAGCAGTATGTATTTACGCAGCAGAAGCGTATGGCATCTTATTCGTTTCAAATCACATCATCACACATAAAATTCCCAAGTACATCGTTTACACAGATTCTCTAAGCGTTGTGGAGGCACTGTCATCAGGAAGGTCGTCTAAAAACTATGTAATCAATGTCCTTTTAAAGGTTATAATGACTGCATATGCCTCAAATCTTCAAATAATTATATGCTAGGTACCTGGTTCACTGTGGGATCCCTGGCAATGAGACCGCCGATCAAATGGCTGGTGCTGCTGCTCTCATGACCACAGTTGACATAAAAACAGTACCGTACACTGACCTAAACACACACATCAGACGACAGCTTCGTAACACATGGAAACTATGCTGGAGTCAACAAACAGACAACATACTACACGTAATAAAACCACAATTGGGACGCTACATAACTGACTCACACAACAGATACACTGAAGTCGCCCTGGCTAGGCTGTGGATAGGCCACACACATGCAACGCACTCCCACCTGCTCACTGGACCTTCGCGACCCATGTGCAGCAGGTGTGGAAGGGACCTATCCGTAGTCCACATACTAGTCACATGCAAGGCACTTGACACAACACGACACAAACACTTGCTTGAACTATACAGACGGCACATTCCACTGCACCCACGATACTTTTTAGCCGACGAACCAATGTTTTCTAGTCAACGTGTTTTAAAGTTTTTAGCTGAGGTAAAGTTTCTGCAGCTCTTGTCATATCACGTGTAATCATCCTAGCCCTATACACCAGCCGTTGTCTTTTGTTTTGCGCAACTTTTACTTTTACTCACATGTTTTAGTATTTACGGTCTCATCAAAAATTCAGTAACTTCTTCTTCGGCGCTCTTTGCCCTTGTTGGCCTTGCGCCATTAAGCACCAACCATCATCATCATCGTTTTTGTTTTGGATGGTGGTGTGGGTGCGCGGCGCATGATTTTGGTGAAGAAGCTAAGCCTCCTGAATGTATAAAAAGTTACAGAGAGCTGGCGTTATGCTTATTTTATTGTAAAACAAATGTTCAAACCCAGCCCCAACGAGCGGAAATTTTGTTGAAGCAAAACCAAGCCAGACAAATGGTTCGTTGTGGCGAGAACTTTGTTGCATTTACTTCTATGGCTATTTGTCGGGGAATTGAAAATATTTCGTTGAAGCAGAAATTTCGCTGAGGTGGAAATTGCATTGAAGCAAGGTTGCTGTAGTGGGCTTCGAGGGCCTAATTCTCTAAAACGACGGGCCGCCGTTTTGAAACGTCACAGTAGGGCCGTAAAAATGCATGTGTTCTCGGGTTGGGGCGCCGCTTTGAGGGGCAGCAGACAGGCGGAAACCTTGTTGAGGATCCCTGTAAAACGACGGGGTGCTGTGCGCGTCACTTCGCGGCTTGTTTACAATGATCCTCAACGTGGTGCTCCCACATTTTCCGCCCCTGAAAGCGGCGCGCCCCCGCACAAAAACACAAGCATTTGCATGGCGCTACTGCGTCATTTTAAAACAACGGCCCATCGTTTTAGAGAATTGGGCCCCAACTGTATATCTTTTATGAAAAAAAAAAGGCTGGTGAAAACGATACTTTCTAATGCAAAATTCCAGCGCATGCAAACTGCAGTCTTCTGGGTGATGGCGCATACTTGCTGCATCTTGCAAAGAGATCGCAGCATCAGCAAATGCGCTAAGGTGCGCAATATACTCTGGCATTGTCTCGTAGCACGTCGCCATGGGGGCCTCTCACCGCACCTCCCCTTTCCTGCTCTGTCTATCTTCAGTTGCCTCTCGGCCATCGCGCAGCGTGTTGCCGCCTACTCGTTCTGTCTCGTCTGTCTTGGGTGTTACAAGGAGGGACAATGGGGTGCGAAACCGCACCAGTGCATGGGTCTTTCTTGCGGGGCCAATGTCATGGCTTGCCCTGGAGCAGGCTTCCGTGCGAAGCTGCCCCCGCAGTGCTGAGAGGGACAGGGTGAGGGGGACAGGGTACGAGGGCTCTTGCATTGCCATGCTCTTCCGGGGAGCTTCGGGGGCTGTTGGCTGATGTGCCAGGTAGGGCTGCCAAGCAGGTGGAGCGCTGCCTCGGTTTATTTATTTAGTTTATCACATACGTGCTGTGGGCACATATTTATGCAGCACTACTCGTGCGTCACAGCGAAAAGCATTGCCAAACAGGGCAGACACAAAATTTTGGGCTGAAGGAAAAGAAGTAGTGCCTAGCACCACAACAAACGAGCACTCCTCGGGGAGTACTTGCTGGTTTCGTAGAACACGGGCGCAAGTTGAGTGCACGCAGCATCTGCCCAAGGGGATGCGATAACTTTGGATGGGGTGTTGCACAAGGAACTTGCCCTTGTTACTGACAAGCAGGCATTGGCAGCTGACTGAAAAGATTCCTGCGCATCAGCTTCGGTGACAGTTTGTGGCAGTGCGTTCCAATCGGATATAGCTTGCAGAAAAAGAAAACCGGAGAGCATTTGATTTTGTACGTGGAATTTCAACGATCTTAGCATGTTTGTTGCACGTTCAACACGATGCGTCGAACTGCACGTAGGTGGGAAAATCTGTTGCTACCTGATTATTAACGATGGTGAGCAAGAATTTTAGGCATTGTAGTTTGCGACATGCCTCAAGTGTTGGAAGTACTGATCGGTGTAGAAGCTCAGTAACCAGAGCGTGCCTGGCGTACACGTTGTAAATGAACAGGGGGACTTTGGATATATTTGAAGCAAGTTATGTCTGCTTTTGTGTGGAGATCTGAAGCAATGTCTGTGTATTCTAACAATAGCCATACTAGAGATCTGTAAGCTTATTGTGTTGTTTTACTTGTGCAATGTGTTTTTGGTGCCTTAGAAACCACAAATGTCAAGTTGCTGTTGATGGGATGCCTCGAATACCGTATTTACGCAATTCTAACGCGCACCTTTTTTTCTGAAAAATATGCCCAAAGATCGCACGCGCATTACAATCAAGTACCAGTGGAAACAGCACTAGCGGTTGCTTATCGTGCATTATCGACTTAGCGAGGCAACCACAATTGCAGTTCTGCGAGCTAAGCACCAAAGATTGCACGACCTGCAGCAACGCCAAAATAAAATAATAAAAAAATTCCAAAACGCGCATGCACGTACGAAAGAAAATGTGCACGCGTGGTTTGGGCACCAGCGTGTCACCAGCAAGGTGCCAGCCAGCGGGCACTGGCAAGGCTCTGCGGAGCCTTGCCAGTGCTTCCTGGGCCGGTGAGAGTTACAAATAGACGCTAGCAGGCAGCAAACGTCCATTTCCAGATAGCAGGCCCCTGCTTTTCTGAACTTAGCTGCGAGAAAGGAGACAGAGCAAGGAGAACCTATGCAGTACTGTGCAGTGCACCCCTTCTACAGTGGGGTTGTCCTTCCGTGACAGCCTTTCGCTGAACATTTCTGGAAATATTTTTCCCGGGTTTCGTGACTTGAATTTGGAAGGGCGGCCCCCATGGGTGGTTTATTGTGGAGCATGCAGCTAGAGGGTGACGAGATCCACCTAGCCCGATAACAAGTGAAGTTCTTGCGTAGTAAACGGTGCTTGTCTCATGCAGGAAACTTTTACTATTTTTCTTTTCCGTCGCCAAAATCAGGTGCACGTTAGAATTGAGGGCGAATTAGGTTTGAGTAAATATGGTATGTGTTTAGGTTTGAAAGATATTTATATTGGTTCCCAGTTCGCGGTGCACTATTGTTCAGGTTGTACATAGTAAATCCAAAAGGATGTCTTTCTCTCAATTTACAGTCATTTGGACGCAGTATTTTTGCATGAAGGCTCATTTTCCGGGCACCACAACAGCAGATGTTTGCGTAGGGTAGTGTGGATTTCTCTCGATCGTACGGGTAGGCACGCAGTGTAGTCGTGGGTAAGCAGCCCGCGAAGCGAATCAGTCAACCGAGTAGCAGCACACCCTCTGGCCTCCCCAGGGGACGACGGGCGGCAGGAGCTGTCGGCCGGAGGCGAGCCGGACGGGGGCCTGGTGAAGGACTCGGAGAGTGTGTACACGCTGTGGTGCAGCGGCCGGCTGTGCGTCGAGGGCATGCTGGTGGAGCTGCGGCTGCTCAAGCGCCAGGACCTGCTCAGCCTCATCGCGCAGGCCGTGCGCCCCGCCGCCGACCAGCTGGTGAGGAGGGCGTGGCCACAGTGCTCATGTTCGAAGGCCGCTTTATCCAGTGCAAACGCAGAGCTGTCAAGGTATCTATTTGCCACGGATTTTCAAAAGCTCCATGCAGGATGGAGAAGAAAAAAAGCGTTACCCATTGTTGTTGATTTTGGCGTCAGGAGCAAACAAGAGCCACGGTGCAAGCCAGGCTGAGTGCGAGTGCTGCCACGTACCCTTGCAGTGTATCGACACTGCAGCAGCAGTCTTCCCTCCAGTAGAAATTGTAGTTGGAAACTACGAAAAAGCAGTGGCACCAGTGTTGCACTCGCACCAGGACATGCTTCCTGCTTCCAGTGGGCCTGCATGCATAGTCCCTTGTGCTTTATTGGTGCTTTATTCCTGGTGCTTTATTTATTTATAACTGGTGCTTTATTCCTTTGGTATAGGTTTTTTTTTTTTCTGTCCCGTTTGTTAGCGCTGTTGTGAATTCCATTGCTGTTTCATTCTTGGATTACAGCTCTCTGAGCTACTCAGCTGGGCATTTCCACGCAGCACGAAAGAGGAGCAGGTTCAAAAGTGGTGCAGGTTTTACGCATCGCGAAAGAGCAGGGCGACAGAAAAGTGCGCAGACGCAGTGCCGCTCTGTGTGCTGTCCTGTCGTCCTGCTCTTCCACGCTGTTAATCGCTCAGATGCGTGCCAACTGGCCTGCCTACAAACTGTGTTCTCTTTACACTTTGCAATAAAAGTGTCAGCTGGTGTTAATTTCTCATTGACTAGATTAACCTCGCTGACTGTAATAACTTTCTGCCTGCAGTTGACCTTAAATTTTCTACCAGTGTACCCAGTCGCACAGGCATATGTAGCTTACACCTCGAAGTGTTGTAAGCCAATATACACATCGCATGTGCACTAGTGGGGAGCTACTGTGACCTCGTCGACTTTACTAAGCCTAATACAGCCTTCTACAAAGTGGCAAAATAAAGCCACGCTCTTCCGGGCACAAGTATAGTTGTGGCTCCGTTTTCACTGCGCCTTTTGAATTGTGACGACCCACCGGCAGCTGGCTGTGGTTGACGGGTCGGTAAGCTGGACAGATTCGGTGTAGTCTCGCCAATCTGGAATGGGAAATGTCATGGCAAACGCCGCATAAAATTGGCAAGGAGGAGGCAGAGAGGAGTGCAGCACTTTTCAGATTGATTTTTCTACTAAATAAAGTTGCGCAAAGGCACCTGCAGGGGTGGAAACATGGCCTAGGCGCTCCAGGCTTGAACTTGTGCAAGTAGTTCCGCAATGTTTACAAACCACTTCAGTGTAGCCCTTTTCACGTTGAAGCGGTACGGCACAAACAGACCAAGGGTAGGGGAGGAAACGCAGTGTCGCTTTAAAATTAAAATGGACGGGTGTGCGCTGGACGCACACCCTGGCTGATTTTTTACAACTGCTCTTAATTGGGACATTGGTGCCTGCTGGTGGGTGTCGTCACCTGTGCCCAGTGCAGGGAAGTCGGGGCACATGCACGCGTGTGCCGGGCAGCTAAGCGGTTGCAGTAAGGGGCCAGGCACTAAGTCCCCTGTGGTGGTGGGCAGCAGCAGCTTGGGAAGGCCCTGCTGCTTGTGGTCCAGTGCAGCTGGCGTAGCGCATGGTCCCCGAGGTGCACGCTGTCTGGGCTGCTCCTGCTGGCCCTCTAGAGGCCGTGCGTGCTCGTGGGCGTGCTCGTGTGGCACCGCGAGTGAAGCCTCGTTCCGTGCTGCTGCAGGTGGTGCGGGTGACGATGGGCGCCCAGTCCATGGACGGCTTCGTCATGTGCCTGGCCACCAAGAAGACGGCCACCCGCCTGCACAAGACCATGGCGGACCTGGTGCGTGGCCCTCCCTCTCTCCTCCCTCCTCTCAGGAGGAGCTTGTGCTGCGGTCTGCCCATGTCTTCTTTGGGGAGTCTGGCCCAGGTTTAGGGACACTGGCCTCTTGGGCAGAAAGAACTCCGTCCGTCTGACAGAAGGGTGCCTGTCTGTCGGCCACTGAAGGGGCTATCCCCTTCTTTTCTCGGCCATGGGAGGGGCTGTTGTTGACCAGTTCCGGTGCACAGTCACGGGGGTAACACGTGTTCACCACGACCTCTCAGGGAGCAACTTCCAGCATGTGGAGGGGCCTGAAGGAAAGACGGCAAGCACGTGGTAAGGCCAGTCTGGAGAGTGTCACCTCTGGCCTTCCCTGTCCTCTGCTATGCCAACCATCCAAGCAGGCAAAAAGAGGCAGGCTTCTGCCAGGGTTGTTGTGGGCCACAGCTGTCCACTGGCCATCAAAAACCACCGCGCTCACTGCCATGCAATGCGCAGGAATAGCGAGGGCCCTCTTCTAAGCCTTATTCTGCTCCCGTGTAGACTGGGTGGAAAACTCCCCATGAAAACAGCTGGGGCTGTGCAAATTTCGAGATTTTCAAATACGAACCAAATAAGACAAAAAACTATTTGGAAAAGAGGGAAAACCGGGAACAAAACACAAGTTTGTTTTATTCGAAAGATTTCGTTTTATAGTGCTCCCAGCGCTTGTCCGGCAGCAAACGATGCCATATTTACTAAGAAATTAATCAACTTAGGTTGAAATTTTGATTCTCCCAACCAAATGGTGTTTTTTCAGGACACCAGCAATGAAGTCATAAGTGCATGTACTCAAATGAACTTCCACTGCATCATTCGGCTCGGCAACCTTGCTTGCCATCAGTCCTTCCAGGTGGCACTGCCATACTCAGCCACAAACCGTTGTCCGCCGCTGCTTTATTTTTTGACCAAATTGCACCTGGCTTGTTTTTGTCACTGTAGAAAATAATCGTTTCGTGAAACATGCAGTATCCTCAACAAACAGGGTCACGTAAGGCAACGTTGCTAACGTCAATCAGCCAGTGTCGTGTAAGGCAAATCCTAAGTAGCATACTGCTGTGCAGCTAAAACAAGCATAGTGTGCCCAGTACCAACAGCAGTGTGCATCGGCACTTCTGTGCTTACGTGTATTTTTGTAACTTTCATTGTTTACCGCACCATTCTTACTGCTGTAAAATAAATATGCGCTTTAATTTAATTTAAGCGCAAATAGCTCATTCCGCAAGCTTATAAGCCCTGCCTAATTTGTGTTTGCCGGCCTCAGCCAATCGCACAGCTGGGCCTATGACATCATAGGTTCTGTTCCGGGAAATGAGCTATTGGGTTGCATGGCCGTATAGCTTATTTGAACAAAGTGCGCATTAAAAGTGGTGTCAGTATGATTCTAATGAGGCAATTTTTCGAATGAACCAAACTTGCGTTTTGTCTGCATGGCCCCTTTAAGTTGTCCATTGTACTGTGTAATTGTGCGACTTGCTTTTGAACTGCATTAACAGCCGCTTAACACGTCTCAACTTTTTTTTCTACAATCGTTGAGCAGTGCAAGCATGCTCTGAACGAGAGACAGGCGTGTTTGGACGCCCTGCATTCCAATTTGAAGTTCAGTTTGGGAAGCCATAATTTCTGTGGTGGTATGTAAAGCTGGCTGCAAACCATCACAGTCAGGGCCAAGGGCCTCATTATTGGCAATGAGTGAACTGTACGAGATGCACGCGTACAGCACGACCACAAACGGCTCGGCAACACCGCAGGGCACGCCCAGCTAGTTTTGAAACACTTTGTGCAACAATATTTTTCACCAGCGTGTGCATAGAAGCGCAGTGTGCTGGCGCGCCTGGTGGTGCCGCCGAGCCCACTGAGGGTTGCCCAGGAGGCGGACCAGGGAAGCGGCCGGGCGGCAGCAGGGGCCAGGCCCACTGGTCCGAGACGCGGTGGGTCCCAAAGGAGCCGGACACGAGGCACCGCCACACCAACCGAGTCCCATAGCATTGTGCGGGTGTTTGCCAAAGCGCTGGCGTGCTTGAATGGATAGCGACATAGCTTCAGGCAATGTGGAGAAAGAGTGAGGCGTGTGAAGTAGCTGGCCCAGGTGATGGTTGGGGAGACAGGTGCGTTGCCAGTTCAACCTGTTGTATGCTCTTTGCGTTTTAAGGGCACCTGGTTAGGCTGCCGTATTTCCTGCTTAAATGTCACCACTGACCGTGTGTTCATCCGTGTGCTGTCTGTCCCAGCACCGCAGCCCCTCGCACCAGCTTGGGCTCGTAATTTGTGGCCTGGCAGTGTATTTCCAAACGCTTGGCTGCACACTGCACCGTGTGGCATGTGTCCTCGTGCGATATTGGACGTTAATTAAACGAGGTCATAGGCTGCACCCCGAACCTAGAGCGGCATGCGAAATCACTATTTATAACAAAAAGAAAAGAAGAATAAAGTTCTTCCACAGTAAAAAAAAAAAAAAGAAAGAAAGAAAAAGAAAGATTTGAGTTCTGAAAATAAAACGGGCCGTAAAAAACTTCAAGTGACCCGCTGAGGCTCGAAGCCCGAACGGCAGGATCATTTCAGGCGGCAGCTCAGTAGAATAGCACGCACACTGAGATCACACGTGTCACGGGGGCCGCTGTGCAGCGAAGCGTTTGGAAACATGCGGCCTGGTGGCAGTGGGATACCGCGTTTGTGGAGGCTGCACAGGGTGTCCGTGTTGACGGGTGAATGCCACAGTGTGGTGGTAGCTGAGCAGCTCCCAGGTGGTCGTCCTGCGAGGGTGTGCGCCGGCTGGGTTCCTGGTCAGTGCAGCGGCACGTACCCATAGGGGGGAAGGCCTGGCCACGGCTGAATAACTGGCTCATCTCGGCTCCCTCGAGGCGGAGAGGCCGTGGCAGTGTCTCGTGGCCAGCACTGTCGCACTACTCCCTCCCACATGTGCATGTGTGCCTCTTTGCATTAGTGGGAGCTGGCTGTGCCGCGAGTGTCCGAGTGCAGCGCGGGTGTTGTCCTGTTGCGGGAGCGTGCGTGCCCATCCTCCAGCCCTGCTGACTGGCCGACCCTCCTCGTTCCCCCGCAGAGCACGTACTGCCCGGAGAAGAAGCGTCCCGACAAGTACGGCCTGCCCGCCAACTTCACCGTGCTCTCCGAGATGGGCGAGGTGGCCAACGCCATGCTGGACGCCAAGGTGGGTGCTGCCTGCTGCCCGGGGGGGGAGAGGGGGTGGACCCGAGGCACAGCCGTCATTCAGGAACGCTTACAAATGACGCGTCTGTGTCTTGTCCGAGAAAGCCTTCTTTTTCTTGGATGACTCAGCCAGCCCAGCCTTGCTTTTGGGGCAGCTCGGGAGGCCATGGGAAAGTGGCACGAAGTGGCGCGCTCTTTCTGGGAAGCCCAGGCAGAGATTGCAGGGGTGCACCTTGCAGATGTTTGGAAGCCCCGCCCCCACTGTGGTGGCTTAGGCTCTGCATAGCGTGTGGCCACATTCAGAGTACCTGAATCCTGGAACTGAACCACTGTGTGCAGAATCGCGATTATTTGGCGCTTTCTTTTTTCTTCTCAAGGGCAGGTTTGCATAATCCAAGAAATGCTACCTGCGGCTGTAGTAGCACTTGGAATCGCGTGGCAGAAATGTGCAGGACATTAACACCACTCTGCCTGGTTATGATGCCTGTTTGTTTATTGCAGACACGTTCAAGTCCCGTGCGATGCAGCGGGAAAAAAGGGGTAAAATTCAAAACTTTGTGCAGCCTTGAGGGGTGTGCTAATGCAGGAGCTTCCAAGCATCTGAGCAACTATTGGGCTATTTGATTCAGTTTCCATTTGAGCAGCACTATTTTGGAGCCTCAAAGATTTTTTTCAATGTTTGATAACACAAACAGCGTAGGCATGCATGCCTTGTTGAAAGTGAGAAATGCTCCCCAAAGCACCACAACAAGTTTTGCTAGCCAGGCACTGCCAGATGCACTCTGGGTGCCCGTTTGAACGCTGCTGTGAACGAGTGCCGAGAGAGTTCTTCGGGCCCAGGGGGTGACGGCCCAGGACACTCCTGACAGGACGATTCAGGACGACACAGCCGCCTAGAAAATCGTATCTCAAGGAGAAGCTGTTCCATCAACTACCAGTACCCCCCATACGGCTTCCATCAATGATCGATGCTCCTTCAAGAGCCGTGCACTCGTGGTGTGCGCATAGAGGTTAAAAAAAGAACAGCTTTTGTATAAGCACGCGGAATGACCATGCGCTGTGGGTTGAGCACGAAAGTTGATTCCAATCATGCGGACACATTCGCTGTGCGATGACACTATCAAAGTTACGGGCAGCGGCACTGCCGTGCAATATCAAAACAAACAACCTGGCGGCTGACAAAAGCGGCCGCTCGTGATTTCCTTTGATTCGTGAGTACGTTACTCGTATTCAAGAAGCGTTTGTTCGTCTCTAATAAACAAAATGAGTATTACCGAATACCGTGAATCAATGCATGGTGCTGACGTAGGCACAATCATATCACGTTCAGTGCACTTCCAAACGTGCTGGTGGCAAGTTAGCCGCTCTAGGTACGGTGGACCAAGCACACAGATCGGGAGCGCCAACTTTCAAAATCGGCGTCAGCTTTATTGATGCTAGAATGTATGCAATGGTAAACGCTACACTTCGACCGTAACCATAGAAATGAGGGTGGTATGCTTTCCCCAGCTCGTAGCACCCCTGATTTCTCATTTCTCTTGCCGTTACAAGTGGCACAAAGTTCGATTTCGATTCTAAGTCGACCCCCCAACATTGGATTGTCAAACATGGAAAAAGGGGTCGACCTACAATCATGTAAATATGGTACCCTCCTCCTTACCCATACCTCAACACACAGGCGGCTCGCATTTAGCGTCGACTGCAGACCAACACGCACTCCACTACACCTCTCCCTCCACTTACCCCTACAACTGCCCCTCTTGCCCTGTCCCGAACACCACCTACCACCCGGTCTGGGAACGCCCCTATGCGCCCTTCCCCATTTCCCGAGCACGAGCTGGCCAGCTCACGGTGCGAGGACCAAGAACGCCTCGTCGCTTGCGCCCAAGCTGCTGTGCTGGCTCGCGGCTATCTGGACTAAGAAAGCCACCCACTTTTATGCTCAATGAACGTTTTCCAATCCAAAAACCGACAGAAGATGATGCATGCTAAAGTGTAAGTTATGAAACGATAGAGGAAGAATGGGGCTTTCCAACAGTAATACAGTGAAATCTCGATGATATGATTCCGGATGATACGAATTTCAGGATGACACGAATTTCTGTGAAGTCCCGGCAAAATTGCATTGTTTGCATTGTTTTCGTGACCGAGCCTATTCCCATCAATAGTATGTTATGGATGAATACAAATTCAAATTTTGGTGCCCCCTGAGCGTTTCTGTGCAGCTAACGCCATCCAAAGGATAAAATAGGAAGTATTTCATCAGTTTCACCTTTGAGTTCCTCTTCTCCGCTGTGGGGGGCCTTAATTAAGCCCTTCACAGTCGGGCGCACGTGGTTTCGGTTGCAGCGTTGATGCTGCTTGCCGATGCTCCATGGAAACAGCAAATTTTGACGGATTTTGACGAGTGTGAGCTGTAATTTCTGGATGATTGTAGGAGCACGGACACATCAGATGACTTCGATTCGTCAGACTTCACTATGGGCGGTGAAAGGGCATCAAGCTGCCCCAGCACGTTGGCTGGTATTTGCCGGCAAGTTTCGCTTTCCCCTCGGTTCTTTCTAACGCTGCCACGCGTTGACGTAAACACATCTGGCCTGTTCTAAAGGTCAGAGCTCTTATCTGCAGGGTGTCTGCTTCTTTTGGGCGGGACCACTTGGTGCCAGCTGCACAGTGGAGCCAACCTTTGTTTCATTGCATCAAGAAACTGCTTTGCGCGGCGGCATGATAGGCACTAGTGCTTATATTTTCGTATGTACAGTTGAACCTCGTTATAAGAGACATGGATGTAAGAGACAAATGGGTATAAGGGACGCTATTCACCCACATGGTTGGCTGCCCTACCTTTCCCATTAAATTGACCTCTTTTATAGCAGACATCGGATGTAGAAGACAGTTGGTTATAAGGGACAAGTCATGCTTGAACTTTAGTCCATAATCTCACTTGTAACAGACATTTTAACTTTAGATGCGGTGCCACCAGTCCCTAGCTGCAGTTGCTTCCGTTGTGGAAACAAAGGGGGACGACAGACGCCCGCACTGAAACACACAGTGGTTCAGTCAGCCATTAAACGACAACGAGAAGCCCTGCCAATGGAATTGCAACTTACAAAAGTGGTTGAAGCTTACGGCCATGCATTGGAGTGCGACTGCACATGCGGGCTCTCCCACTCGCGTAGCTTCCAATCAAGAAGCATTGCAGGTGTCGGTCCTGCAGGCCTGATGAATAGCCAGAGCACGCAGCGGAAGAAGCTGTGTGCTCTGGCTATTCATCAGGCTTGTGAACTCAACATCTACGATTCACCTTCACAAGCAGTGAAAGAGAAAGCTTGTACAAGCTGTTGTAAAAAGCAGTGTATATACAGTCATGAAGCAAACAAAGATTCAGAATTATTTCATAAATTCTGGGGGCCAAACATAAATTAGAATGAATCTCTTGCAACACACTGTAGCATTCTTTTGAGCTTATTTTAGTCGTATGGTGCCCGCATTGAACAAGGGGTTGACCAATTAGTGAAAACATGGTTCCCTGCTTATGAGACATCTCGTATAAGAGCAAAAACTGCTCCCCGGTACGTGTCTCTTATAAAGGGGTTCAACTGTATGTAAATAAGTTTTGTTCACACAGAGCTCATCTTTGTTGTATTATTCTATAAGGGCCTTGTATTCAAAGTGTATATTTCAATTTTTTTTATTTACCCTGTGTAAAGTAGCAGTGATGTTTTCATCATTTTTTTCTTTTTCTTACTTTTTTGTTTAGGTAATTTTTTGATAATATACATATTCGTAACAAATCTTTTGTTTAAAATTAATACTTTTGGAAAGCCCTTATCGTTCTCTATCAGTTCATAGCGTACACTTCAGCATCAGTCATTTTCTGTGGCAGGAAAGAAATGTTTCTTGGACTACCCAAACCCAACCGATTTTTCCACGGTCACAACAGGGCTAAGGTATAGCATGTGAGAGAACAGTGGGAAAAAGTCGCCACGTGTGGGGCCCTGCACCCTTGAGAAGGCCTTGATAAGGCCTTGAGAGAGTCATTCGAGTATCCTTGAAGTCTCTTGAGTCCAGCTCCGAGCTGGATGCCTCTCTCAACACTGTTGCTCAAGTTGTGCTGCCAGTGCCTGGCTGCACACGGCCATTGTATCCTGTGCTGGAAGTGGGCTGTCGTCCCATGGCCTGCCTCCTCTCAAGAAACATCCCGATGGGGTGTTTCTTGAGAGGAGTGTGGCCAGCCCAGAAGCTCCCGCTTGGAGGGGCTTTCCTCGGGGGCATAACAGGCTATGCTGCTGCGAGCTGCGTCGGCAGCCTCTTCCCTCCCTCCATTGAGTGCCTGTCCCTGAGGGCCCCGCGTGTGCGCAGGTGCTGTCGGTGATCAAGCGGTACGAGGAGTGCATCGACTACATCCACATGTCCGACCAGTACTCGGGCCCACGCCTCCAGGAGTGAGTGACCCGCACGCTGGCGGCCGCCTAACAGCCCCGCTCAGCCCCCTCTTTCACGACATAGTGCCAGTCAGCTGTGGTCCTGAGAATGCCCACACGTTGGCGAATCCCCCCCCCCTGTGCCACACAGCCGGTGACAGAATCTTTTAGGTTAAGGCAGAAAAGATCGTCCAGACGCTTTTTCCCATTTAGTTGCTCCCATTAGAAGAAATCCTTCCGCTTAAAAATGTAACCACTGCATCAGAGTTTGTTGGGGAAAAGCTAACCAACTGTACAAGAGTTGTAACGCGGGCCACTTGGTACATAATGCTTGAAGCGAAAAACAGGACAAAAGGGCAGACTGGACACACGCAGCGGTGACTGCCAACTAAAGTTTTATTGAAAAGAAAGGGGGTTTTTAAACATGTTTTTCAGAAAGAACATATACAAAATAATACCGTACTTACCCGATTCTAACGCGCACTTTTTTTCCGGAAAAATAGGTCAAAAAATCGCTAGTGCGTTAAAATCGGATACGAAACCGAAACTGCCGAAACAGCGGAAATTGCGTCCCACCCATCGCCATCGCCATCTCAAGATGGCACCAAAGCTTGTAGCAACCATGGAAGAAGAAAAAGTTAGGAGACGGCATGACGTCACGCAGCTAGCCTTCGCAAGCCCACCTCCGTTGAAGCCGCTCCCTCCTCCGCCGTTTCCCTTTCTCAAGCCGCCGGAGTCGGCCCAGCACGTGACCTCCATGGTCGGCTGCGCCGGCGGCGGCGGCGGTCTCCGACTCCTTCGCATCTCTCGTGTTTGGTTGGCGGTAGCTTTCCCCCGTCCTTCCTGTATTCGTCTGCTCGGCAATCTCACGCCCGCGTCTGTGCGGGCGGGAGTGCCGCGTTTGTGCGAAAGACCAAAGCCATGGGAAAAAAAAAACCATCACGTAGCAGGCTTCGCAGGGCCGCAGAGTACTAGTTTCGAGCAGACGAAATTGAAGAGCGCGCAGCGGCCCATAAACCCCACCGCGCGCTCTCACACAGCGGCGCGGTGGTGTCACGTGGTGCAACGATGTCCTGGGCCAACTTCGATTTTACTTTTTATGCATAGGCTTCACGTTTCTCTGGTGGCGCCGTCTCCTAACTTTTTTCTTCCTCCATGGTAGCAACGATTTTTCAGATGGAGGAAGCATAGGCGCCTAGGCTTTTCTATCAGCGTTTACACAAATCATCAAATCATTCCACTTGCGCGCTTGATAACAGCAATGGCAGCAGCGGCTCTCATGCGTTCAAAACGAGTGGTCGGCTGAAGCGTGTGCCTCTGGAGAAGCTCACGGGATGGGCGTGCGAGGCGTGGGCCATGATCCCATCGACCATGGTTGAACGTTCGTTCAGAAGTGTGGCATCGCGAACGCGCTGAGATGAGTGAGATTACTTCGAGAAATAAATCGCCTGTTTCTCTCGCATTCGTTTTTCTTGCTCACAAAGTTCTGTGCGCGCTACAATCGGTGGTGCAAGTTTTTTCGGTTTTTTTTTTTGCCAGGAAAATCGGGTGTGCGTTAGAATCGGGGGCGCATTAGAATCGGGTAATTACGGTAGATATAACAGTGCTAGTGATTATGAAGCGAGATACCTAATCTCCTTGTCCGCTAATTCCAACGAAGGACTGCTGATGCAATCTTTCCCCCATTTTTTTTATTATTTAATTAATGTTTGGTTTACAAAATGCGTTATTGGAAGGAGGGCCCAAAGGAGGTCCCAAGTTAGAAGGAGGTCCCAAAGTAAAAACTGTCGGGGGGACTTGCTGGCTCGAAATACTTACGAGAAGGTATAATGGCAGAATGGAATGCACATAAAGTAAATAAAACCATTACCATGTCAGGGTCAGGCGACAAAAGACAAATTCTTTTCCATAATAACATCACATATTTTTGTGCCTCAAACTCGCGCAAAGTGTGTAAACAATGCATTGTGTGTAAACAATGCATTAAAAACCCTGGTTATCTGACGCGATTTCCTGCCTTACCCGCGTTACCAAACAAGCCAGGCAAAGCATGCAGCCGGTCAGCGGACGGCATGCAAGTGCCACGGGCCTGTTCTGCGGACCTTCCCTCCAGCATAGCCGTCTCATCTGTCTCCTCTGCACTATCTCTTTCCCCTCCTCCTCCTCGCTGGCCTCTCTCCTTGTCTTGTTGCGCAGCGGTCACGAGGTTCCTCTTTCCCACTCAGCACTGAATTGCCCACAAGGTTACGCTGACAGGTTTCCACAGTTGTTTTCTCATGATCGCATGTGCCATAATTTGCACTGGCTTGCAGTTGGGGTAGCAGGTTTGTTTTAATTCAGCATGAGTGACACCTGCACTCACTCTATGCATTTGCCTTTTTTAGTGGTTCGGGTTTCCGAACCCTGCAAAGCATTAGCTTGCAGTTTACATTGAAGTTTCTTGCAAATCTGTCCCTCAAAACTGAATTTATAGGCGTAGTTGTTGTTCAGATTTTGCGACGCTTTTTCACGGTCCCATCAAAGTCGTATAATCGGGGTTCCACTGTAGTAAAGAACACGAATGAAGCCTAGCGTGAAACACAATTCGCGCGATTGAAGCGCGCTTTTGTCGCTTGATGCACATGCTTCCGCTGCATGAGCATCGCTGTTGCACGCCGCCATGTTCGAAGCCCCATTAGAGGGGCCCTGCAGCACTTACCATCGACTACTCGGAATGTACTTTGGGGTAAAGTCTATTGTCCCAGCAATCTCCTCCCGCAAGAATTATGAAAATCCGTTCACTATCACCAAAACTACGCGTGATGAGAAATCACGCACAATCGTTCCCTCTCAACTCGACCACGGTCAACGGACCGCGGACAACGGACCATGGACAACGCGAAAGCTGCGCGCTCTCTCCCGGGAAGGGGGGCGGCTTGCGGCGTTCTCTTCAGCGGCCTTCGATATATCACAGGCTGGGGAGTTTTCTCTTTTTCTCCGCAACGTGGCAGGCTCTATTTTTGGTCTGGTGCCACAAAAAAGCAGGCATGGCTGCCTGCTCGCAAGCGCGCACTGGGCTGGTGGGGCATTTTTGAAGCAATAAACGTTTGTTGTCCAGTGGTCTGGTTGAAAGGGAAGCATTGAGCTCATCACTCAAACTCTACACGCACTGAAAACACAATAGAAATGGCAAAACTGTGTGTACAGGTTCAGGCATAGAAGAGGTTGGTACACAGCGCCGACGACGGCGGATCTTTGCAGGAAATGCGAGAAATAAACCGCGAAGTTGACCAGTGACAGCCAATCGGACAGCCATGGCCTCAGTGACGTTGTTTAGGCCATGTGAGGGGTGCATAATGAGGAGAATTAAACAGAGCACAGTTGGTTTTTCGCGTCTTTCACAGCAATTTGCGCGCTTAGCGCTTCACGTGCACGTCTAATATTTGGCTCAGGTATTCCTGGCAGTGTAAGCTTAACGTCGCGCAGGGTTACTGGCACTGCGCAAGGAGTGTTGCAGGTTCCCTTTAATGAAGCTCGCTCTGTTTTCCCCGTTGAAAATTTGCAGTTGTGTGCTAAACACACCAGCTGTGAGACGAAGGCACAGCTGCGTGTAGAAAAACGGCTGGATTCGTCCATATGTGGCATACATGGGGACGGGTAGACTTGTCCGGTACGAATGTTGCTCCAAATGCCTTGACGAGCAACACGGACACGGTTGACTGCCTAACAAGGATTTCTACTTTCGTACGTGAAAGACGGGATTTCCATTCAGGGCAGCGTATGTCGATAGCATGCCCCTTGAAGCTGTCCCAGCATCAAAAGGTCCCTTCCTTAGCCGTGATTTGTCCCGTTGGCATGCGCAGCTGATCTGAAACCAGCTGGGTGGAAAGGCGTGTTCCTCAGCGAAATGGGGTGCAGGCACGTGACCCAGGAGGGTTCACAAGTCACCTAGCATTGCAGGAATGGCGCGCTATGCACGGCCAGCCAAAAGCTGTCTGCAAGGGCCTGCCAAACAACGCATGGGGCCCGATGAGGTCTTCAGAAACCCTAGCGTTAGAAGGTCGCAATTGTTAGTGTCCACTGTGCAGCTTTCCGGGCGTATTTGGCACTGCTGGAGTTTTTTCTTCCTGTCTTTGGATGGTCGAGCTCAGCAGGCATTGCTCGTACTTGTAGGCCTGTGCGAGGGGCGGGATTGGGAAGCACACGGCTACGTAGTCATTGCATAGATGTGCGTGCAAAGTTTGCTCAATAGCGAAATATACCAGCCGAAGTTTTTGTTTTTTGCTATAGCTGGCATGTTTTCCTGCACCGAGTTCAGGTTGCCGTGGTCCTTTAAGCATTCAGGGGTTATCTGCAACGGTATTGCAGCCCCGTGAGAGTGAGTGAACACACTCCCTGGGCCAGGATAAACGGTTGCAGCTACGACATTCTCGCATACCTGTCGTACGGGATTGTTGTGTTGAAGGCATGGTCTTGTAGCAGGTGCCAGCAGAAAGGGTTCAGACGGGGATGCTGCTTGCGAATTATGAAAATAATTCGTGGTTTCCATGGATGTGCTGCAGTATCGAGCACTCTTGGGGGTTGCTGCGAGTGTGGCGCCTGTTCCCAGCCCTTGTAACCTCTGTCGCCCCTTGCAGGGACACCCAGCCGACCAAGCTGCCCGAGGTCAAGAAGGTGCTCCTCTTTGGATTCAACGGTCAGTGCCCAGCCCTCCTTTGCTGGTGTCCAGCAACGCTCGCCTCTGGGTGAATTGTGTGCCCCCGCCCCACAACACGTCTCCCACTTTCCACTGGCAGGGACGCTTGACCGGCTGCTTATCTGTGGTGTGGCACACACAAGCCCTGCCCTACGACACTGCTTGAGCTTGGCAGGCAGGAACCGAGAATAGCGTGCAAGCATAGGCGCGACACCTTCACTGCCGGAGGTGGGGGCAGGAGAGAGCAACGGGAAAGTGGCTGTTCGGCCATCTTTGGCTGATGCGACAGCCAGTGTTTTACAGGCGGCGTACCAGAGGTTTTACCCCCTTTTTTTTTTACGTGGCAGATTTCTTAGTGAGATCAATGGCATTCTGTCAGAAGAGTAATGCATTTCACCATGGATGGGTTGGTTGGCTGAAACGGTTACTGGGAAATCGCGATGAGGTGGTGCATGCATCGATAATGAGGAAGGAGCACCATGCATCGGTATGTGTTTAGATACTTAGTGCATCATCGCATGGTTTCGTTCTTTGTTTGCGATTTGGGTCTCTGACAGTTTTACGATCGATTAGATGCACTTTCAGTGGAGGTTGGATGTACTTTTAGCTTTCGCACTTCTCTCAATTTTCTTTGGGAAGGGATGGTGAATTTTTCGACTGCAAAGTGAATTCCGTGTCTTTTGAGCGTGCCTGTGGACCTACCGTACGGTGCAAGGCCTTCTTTGGGCTTTCGTATGCTGCACCAGACTGTGAAGCTGGACTGTGGTGAGGTATTGAGAGAAACCCGTGCACGGACTGAAGTGCATCACATTGGAGGCAGCTGTGTGAGGCAGGCCCGGTCCTATTTCTCGCCACATCCAGGTGCATATGGGCAGCCTTGTCATTGGCCTCCACGCTGTCGCGTTGTTGCACTCTCTGCCGCCTGGAAGCAGTTCTGTGCAACCTCCTTTGCTCCCATGCTGCTGCACAGGACAGCTTCAAAGCTCGACGAATGTCCCCCTTGGTGGGGAGTTTTGGGTGGAGATGAAGCAGGAGCCTGTCAATCAGTTCCTGAACCATCGAGGTGCACTTTGGTGCAGCGCAGTGCACAGATCGCAGCTCCAAGTTTGTCAGCTCTGTGCCATGAAATGCTGGCTTTTGTTCGAGAGAAAGGGTGTTCCTCTTGCGACCACCCATGGTGGCAGCACTTGTCAGAAACCAAAGCGGAAATGAGACACCCGGCAGGGCAGAGGCCAAGCTTTGCAAAGTGGTGCTGGCCATCATTCTGAAATGGTGCATCGGTGACGTGAGAGATGCATTGGTGTGGGAGTCTGAAGAATAAGCAGAACCCTACTGCCCTTGTTGAGGAAAATGACAGCTCAAAGCTGGGTTTTCTTCAGTCTTCCATTCGCTCCCAGGACTCCCGAACCAGTGCATGTCTCCTCCCGCCAACAGTGCACCATTCCAGAATGATGGCCAGCACCAGTTCACACAGTTCGACCGCAGTGAAGAAGCAGCAATGCGAACAGTGTGGCAGTTGGGGGACAAGGGAATCACCACTGTGGACGTGCGTAGGAAAACGCAAGCTGCCTCTGGTTCGCCAGAATGTTCTCTCAGAGAAAATTGCTTCAAGGGAACCAAGCAGCCCGTGTGGCTTGGACCCCAAATCATGCGAGTGGGCGTGCCGCTTTCTGCGTGCCAACAAAGTGCTCTTGCAGTGCCCGGCATGGGGCGGGTGTCGGCGGAGACCATGGAGGAGATGAAGCCGCTCATGCAGCTGGTCTTCCACTGCGTGGAGAAGGTGCGCCGCTTCAAGCTCAGCAAGGAGGTGAGCAGGCACCGCCCGGGGGGGGGCACTGGCTGTGCTCGTTGGTGGGGGTGACGGGCGATGCCATGGCTGCCGCAGGCGAAGCAGAAGAGCGAGCGCAACCGGCTCAAGGTGGAGGAGGAGTTCCTGAAGACGACGCACGCCCAGCGGCAGGAGGCGGCCCAGCTGAAGCGCGAGGAGCGCCGCCGCGTCGAGAAGGAGCGCATGATGGCCGAGGAGGACCCCGACAAGCAGCGCAAGTGGGAGGCAAGTGTGCTTGAGGCGGGCGGCTTTCCCTGGGCCGTCTCACTCGGCTTCTGTTGAAGGTTAAGCAACAGAGGGGAGCCAGTGCACACTGTAGGAGCGGGTTTTTTTTCACCGGGCTGCTGCGGTTGCACATGCTCATGCTTTTGCTTATGCTTGCCAACGCTTTGGCAGAGGGACGTTGTTGAAGTGACCTCTGATTGTGAAGGGGTTTTATGACAGAAAAGAACCCTGCCACTCCCTCGAGAAAGCGCGCGAGAAACATTGGTAGGTTGAACTCAAGCTCAACATGGGATCATCCTGTTTGTCTGGTCTCGTCATGTATGTTGTCTCTCATCTCTCAGTCTCGTATCACTGGCACTGTAGGAGGAGCAGGGTCACCAGTGTTGCTGCCCGTCTCATGGGCAGGGCTCTTTAAACCTTTGCAGCCCAGAACTTTTACCCCCTTTTCTACTGTTCCTGTCCTTACTGCACATTTTGCCAGTTTCTGGCGCTTGTGTGAGAAAAACTGACAGGATATTTACGGGATATTTATTTTCCTCTTGCAATCTGTTTGCAACTCCTTTAGAGCAGCGTTTGAAACTGCTCGAAGCATTCTCCTGGGTGCAGGCCAGGGTTGTTACTGCAGGTTTTGCAGAAAAACACAGTTTCCCTCCTGCCTCCCTTTGTTTTTCTATTGCTACACACGGCACAGTCCTTGCGGCTTCGGCCTGGCAGCTTGTACATGAAAGGGCTCGTCCCACCTAGCCTTTCCTCGCACTGCTTTTTGGCTCGAGCCCCCAGATCACCCACTAGCTACTGGACGTGGTTGCGGCAGTGCTGCAGGGGTCACTGCTTTTTCTCGCCATGATTCTGCAGCTGTGTGCGCCTCCAAACAAAACTATTCACAGTGGAAACTTCCGGGTGCCAGGCCTTTGCCACCTATTCATTGTCTTTGAACAAAATGCCGAGCTCACAGAGTAATGATCAGCCACAGAGTAATGATCAGCCACCATTGTGGTCTTCGTCACTCGCTTCTGTCGAGTCACTGCCATCACTAACTGGTGGAGGCACACAATTCTCTTCCTCACTGAAGTCATCATCGCTATTGCTAAGCGCACCACCGTAGAACGCACGTGATAGGAAAGCAGCCATGTCTGTCAGCAAACAGCAGGCGCGTGGAAAACACTCTGGAATCCTGAAGGCCCGTGCTGAGCATTGTGCTGCACCCCAGTGCAAAAAGAAGAAAACTTCAAAAAAAGTTAATTTATCTCAACAGTGTCACTCATGTGTGCAAAGAATGCAGGCGCATGGCAGTGACAAAAAGTGCGAAATTCAACCTTCAACACCCCAGTCGGGCGGCCCTCGACAACGGACCGCACAGGGTTAAGCAGCGCCTGCCTTTGTTGGTGCAGTGGGACCCTGGCTGTACGACTCTCAAGAGACTGCGCAGAAGCGTCAAAAGACCGAGGTGTCGTGTGATCGGGGTACGCATGAATGCCCGCCTAGTAGACAGCCTCACACGACAGGTGGGCTAAGAACTTAATCACACTACTAATAAATTTAGCGCGTGCTTGCGTAATTTGCGGACCTTTAGCTAGAATGCCAAGTTTCTAAAACAAAAAAAAAATTGATATACGCCTATTTCGTGCCCCCTTCCTTTCACAACGTCTGCACTAGCCCACCAGCCATGCTGTCCCACGCCAGCCCAGCAGCCCTGCATGTCACATGCGCGATAAGCTGGGAAGGCCGACACAGCCATGCGGACGAGCTAGTTGAGAGGAGAAAAGGCGAGAGTGAAACTGCCAAGGCCATGGATAAAAGGCAAGACAGGAATGGAGCGACAGCGTGGCGTTGAAAGACACTGATAAGCAGAGAGAGGGGGAAAGAGACAGTTGTGAAAGCTTGGATCGAGCGGGTGAGGAAAGCAGGTGTTCGGTCACCACGGTGGAATTGCATGGTATGTGTTTTCATGTTCGTTAGTTCAGTCCGCCTGCAGTTGGCGCATTGGCATCTGCTGCCGAGTGGGCTGTCAAAGGTGAACTCCCGCCCACCTGTACCCGCCTGCTTGCTTGCATCTGCTCAGCCAGTGGTCTGGCCTGCCTGGGCACCTTTGCACATCAAGCAGCGTCAAACGGGGGTTAAAGGGACACTGAAGTGAATTTGTCAAGCTCCCGTTTTTGCTTGCACTGCGTAGACTGGCTCAAATTGACACACTTTTCATCGTTTATCTGGTTGATAAGTCATTTTATAAAGCGTGAAAAAAGAAAAACTACCATGCGCGGTCTGTGGCGGCCACACCAACTAAAGGCTGTGACGACAGGAGGAGGTTCACCGTGGTTGGACGGTGTCCAAGATTAGCATTCAAACAAGTTTCGGTTTCGGTTCTGTAAAACAACATTTGACATCCGACGGCATCGTAAGATGGGCATTCTCGATATGTCAGTAATCGTCGTACTGCGTTTCTGCCATGTTGTCAGCTGTAAAGTGCCTAAGATAAGCCTCCCAGGACAGCTTGGAATCGTAGCATTCACTAGCCGAGGCCTATGCAGTGCATGGACGCCCTCCGCGTACCCGCAGACGCCCAAATGTCATGCGCTTTTCCCCCATATTTGGAGCTTGCCTCACTCATGCCTATACCGTAAAAAGAGTGTTCGCACCAGGCCAAGGGTCTGTTCATTCTGGCCTGTGCCCACTGCCCGCAAGCAGGCGGTGCTTATGGCAACAGCACGCCAACGAGAACTCGCTAGCGCGTCAGAGTCAGCCTGTGCGCGCTTTCTTTGAACTAGTTCGTGGAGCAATGAACGTTATGGCCCAAAAATGGTGAACTCAGTATAGAAAACATTGGCCAAAAGCGAAAAAGTCAACCTACAAAAAAAAAATGTACCCTCGGGGATTCGAACTTGGGATTTGCAAAATAACATACCTAGCGCTCCAGACCACTCGTCCACAGGCCAGCGCTGCCATCGTTGAAAATATATGGTATATAATGTATAACCAGTGTACACTTTTATTTAGTTTTAGCATTTCGAGCAGCTTAGGTGACTATTTGTTGTATAGCGCTCGAGCAGTAAGCGTCCCCCAAATTTACACAATATATCACATCCAGCAATTGCATTTCATAGAAAGAAAAGTGTTCGCAGATGTGTGGTCGTGCTGCTCACCGCTGTGCTTGTTCGCCCAGCGCAAAAAAGTGCTTGCTGCTCCCTAGTTTTACACTGCACAGTAAAACTTTCAGTTGGTTTTATTTCCTTAGTACCTAAATTCACTTCGCTGATTCTTCTCCTGCCTTAAGTGGCCTTAGCTTTTCTTAGCATGTGCGCTTGTGCAGCGCTTGTGTGGAGCGACCTGGACTTGGAGCTTGATACAGTGTACAAACTAACAAAGTAAAGAATGGCACACTCTTCCATCCACAAACGTGTCGCGGCTTAGTTTCAACTGAGTGAACGAATTGCGACGACTCGGCGGCGGCTGGCGGACTGACTCTGTCGTAAGGTCGGCGAGCCGTGCAGTAGCGCAGTCAAGCCAAGTCATCTCCTCCTGACATCACACGAAAACGCCACAGAAAATGGGCTAGGATGCAGAGAGGAGGACGGCATTTTCGAATTGATTTTTCTACTAAATAAACTCGCGTAAACGCACACAGAGTGGTCGAAACATGGCCTGTGGGCTCCGGGCTACAATTCGTGCTAGTAATCCCGCAATGTTTACTAAGTCACTGCAGTGTTTGTTTAAGAATAGAGAAAGGTCGGGATGAGGCAATGTAAAAGATGGGAAGTACGCTGGTGTATCCCTGCCAGGGTTTGTCATATGAAGTGGACCGTGTGCTCCCGAGCATGGTATAATCAAGGTTTTTAATGCCAATGGGGAGCTTGGCAGGACCGTGGTGATCTGTCGTAAGAAACGGGTCGTCATAAGACTAGGGGACATGTCATCAGGGTTCCACTGTATTGCTTTCAGTCATGAAACAGGAGTCTCTTCCATTCACAGTGCCCTTGGAGATAGGCCTGTGCTGTGAGTTTGGTTTCGATCTGGCATTTCCTGCCACATCGATACAATTTGCACATGTGTCGTCATTCGACCAGTTGGGCCTGTTGTCAGTAGGTGCAGCTTTGAATAATAACGGCCGCGATTATGGCGCACTGGCCTGCTGTGCTGTGCAACTTTGCTTTGCGCTAACTGTGCCCCGGTAAGCGAGCGGCGCGGACATCCCCATGGCTGGTAGGCGAGCACTTGCCTGCCAGTGACGTTCCCGCCTTGTGCCGCATGTGCCGCTGCCCAGGAGCGGGAGCACCGGCGGGAGCTGAAGCGCCGCACCCCCAAGATGAAGCAGCTCAAGGTCAAGACCCTCTGAGGGGAGCCACGCTTGCCAGGCTGCTGCTGCTGCTGGGCGCACAGGGTCTCCTCCAGTGGGGCGGGGAAGGACGCCTCCAGGAGCGATGGTGTGCCGAGGGCGTGGACAGTATGCTCTCCCTGGTGGGATGCGGCTGTGTCTGTGAGAGAGGACACTGGGCCCTGTCTGGCAGACTCTGTGCACGGCCTGCTGGGAATGTTCTGTTTTGCTGTGGATGGGAAGATGGCCTACCTACCGCAGCGCCACGTCTTGCCAATGTCGCATCCGACGCTATTAAAGAGTCCCAGCCGCTGCTGCTGAGTCCTCCTGGCACAGGCTCCATCTACAGGGTTTGTGCGGCCCCTTTTGATTCCCTCTGGGATTTCTCAAGCCGTCGGCTGGTTCCTGGAAAATGTGTGCCCAGCTGGTGGAGTAAATGTAGTGAGCTCAATTCACTAGTGCTGTGAGTGGCTCTACCCGGAAGATGCCTTGCACGGGCCGGTCTTTCATGAGACAATCGCAGCGTTCGTAGAAAAAATCCAGTTTGCGTCAGTTGCACATCAAATGTACTTGTTTTGCCTTTTTGTGTAAAACCAGGCGCCGCTCTGTTTTGTGGTTCTTGTTTATTTTTCACGTCCCGATTTTTCCTGCTCACTTTTTCCTGTGGTTCTCACTCCGAGTGCAAGATGGTGGGGGGGGGGGCAAGGTCCCACATTCACCGAGAGTCAAGGGCTGGCCACACAAAAGGGCCTGGTGGCGTCCCAGAAGACAGTGGGAATAGTGATCGAAGCACCTGTGAATGGAATGTGACGAGACTTGTTATTTCACCCCCATTGCTGATTGCACAGAAGTAAATGACAGTGCCAGAAATACTGGGCAGCACTGTACATTACTTACCATTCACGACTGTACAGAAAAAGCAGCCAAGTATTGGCATGCCTTTGGGTTTGGGCTGACCATGCACAGGGTTGCTGTTAGTCAGGGTGACTTTAAAACCAGCCAAAAAGAAAGAAAAAACAGTGTTTGTACACCACTGTCACATAAATGACTCGTCAAAATGACAATCGTACCTGTTCTGAACTGCATGCGTATGAGCTCAGATCCTGGGAGAGACGGTTTCAAGTCCGCTCTGGAACAATGTCGAAATGCGAAGCAATGGAATTCGCAAAGCACATTTGAGATATCATGGTGCAGACCCCACTTTTATACTTTGTGAATTGTGGCCCCAAATGTCTTTTGTTCTATTTTGTTTTGTAATGCCAGGGGTGGCATGAGGGGTAGCGGTGTTTGCCGAAAGGCAAGAGCTGGAGTTGTTCTTCAGCTGTAGCGGAGTTTTTTGCGTCTGTAGCCACCGTCAGACATTATTGGCACCCTAACCCAACAGGGAGCAGTGAACGTCTCAGTGGCGATGCTGAAAAGGGATGCAAGTGGCAAGGATCAAATTCCAGTTACTGAACGCTGATGTTTCAGGACCTCCTGTGAACACCGTTTTCAGGGGGGGAAAAAAAGGTTGAGCCTCATTGGCCACTGTGAAAGCATGGCTGGTTGAAAGAAAACAATGCTCTTTGCACTGTGTGTGAATTTTCCGTCACCTTGAGTTACAAAGTAGTCCTTAAACCTTTTCGTCAGACGTCTTGTGCAGATTTTGCCATTACAAAATTGGCACCACCGCACAGGTGCAGGGTCGCTTGGGTCAAAGCGCGAACCTGTGAGGTGTGCCGTCTTCCCCTGCTGAACACACTGAGCACTTACTTAAAAAGGCCTGGGCTGGCTCACCAAGTAGTGTGCCTGTTGCTGGCAGTCGTGGCTGCCGTTCAATTTGAGTGTTGCTGTAGCGCAGGGAGTGATGATCAAAGCCCTGCGCAGGGGAGTGACTTGTGTCAATAAACTGCCCGTGGTGGAGCCTGTGTTGCGTGCTCAATATCGGTCGAGTCAAAACTGCATTGCCCGTGTCCAGGGCAGGACAACGCCTCAGCTTGGAAGCCGAGGAGTCCTGGTGCCACTGACAAAATTGGTGCTGCAAAGCAAGTCCACAGTGGCCGCTTTTCATCGCTTGCACAGCGCTGCATGCATGCCAGGAAAACCACAGTTAGTCTTGCCAAATTTGCAGTACCTACCTACTACCTGTGATGTGCCTCTCTTGCCCAAGGGTGTCACTGATGGATGCTGATGGTTCAGCCTAACATGCACAGCCCTGTTGGCTTTGCTTAGTAAGCGGTGACAAACGTCCTTTAAGGTGCGGTCTTCACACTTTCCCCTAATTGCACTAAGCTGAACATAGAGATTGCAGAAATATTCTGCGCCAATTATAAATTCACTCCAACAGAATCGCCTGATTTATATGTACTGTACAATAATATACTTTGTGAGAGAGGCCTAAAATCAGTAGAGGGCTAGCTAAGTATCACTTTTGTGCGAAGGAAGAAATACGAGGTTCGTTCATTAGAAACACCTTCTTTGCACAAAATCTTGTTTGTGTGACTAACAGCCACCGACCTAATCCACTGCAGAAAAACATAACTGGGCAATTGCAGCGGGGCCTCTAGTTCCGTTTGATCATGTCACTTGAGTGCTAACGTAAAGTTAACACACTGCATTTATAGTGCACGCCCATATTATGTCACTCCCGCCAATATTGCATCAATGTAGTTGGAAATTGTGATGTTTTTCACCATTTATTTTGGTTAAACTCACCCCAATTGTGGCTGCCCGCGATCCCGACTCGGTACGCGGCAGCGCTCGGATGGCCGCGCGAAATTGCGCAACAAGACGGCAAGAATAAAGGGGGTCGCTTGCGAGTCGCGAGATGGCGCCACCGGCGCGCGTGGGAGAGCGAGCTCGGAGCCGCTTCGGCGAAGGCGGCTGCGGAGACTCGGAGAGCGAGGGACTTCGGCCGTGGCGCTCGGTGGCGGCGCGCGGCCGCTCCGAGTGAGGACAAGACGGCGTGCGGCGGCGGAGCGACCCGGCGTCTTCCCTTCGAGCCTGGACCGACCATCGTCCACCGGTAGCGGAGGAGTCGAACGACTCCGGCCGCTCGAGCAACTTGGTACCCGTCGATGACCGAGAAGACGGGGCCAGCTAGGGGAGGGTTTCGGGAATAACCTCCCTTGGAGGTTGGCGTCGGTTGCCTGCCTCTCACGCCGGCCCCGTCTACACGGCAGCCGCGTGAGGAGGATCATCCGAGTCAACACCGCATCACAAATTGGCGTCCCAACGTGGGGCCTCGACTGCAAATGCAGTTTAGGCGCATACAGGCAAGATGGCAAGCAACGCAACGAGCGGAGCGGCGGGAGGAGGCTGGAGGCACGTAGACCCACTGTCAACATGGCGGCGGGTCGGCTCCCCCGCCGCGCCGTGCCCGCCCACACGCGCCGGCGGCAGCGATCAATTGACCCCCCAAGCACCGCATGGTGCGGCGGACTCTGCCTACAAGGATGCGGCGGTTGGGAGCACGCAAATGCGCAATAAAACCCGTGACATACGGCGCTTCGACTTGGCCGAGGCGACGTTGACAAAGAGCGAGGAGGACGTCGTTGAAGGCCAGTCTTTTCCTTTTGCTACGGGTGGTGCAAAGGGAGATGAAACCGTCTCCACGCTAGTGGGTGCTTGCGTCTCGTTGTTGGAAAGGTGGAGAAGGTACTGCCCGAGATTGCATTCTGCCACCCCCCTTCCCCCCCCGACAGTCATCCAGCTAAAACAGACGTTTCGCCCAATACGCAGAACCATCGTCTTCTTCAGAACCACTACCGGTTACACGTGGTTCTGCTTACGCATACAGAGATCGTCTTATCCCTTTCGGGCCTTCATTGTGCCAGTCTTCATCCATCAATGACCGGCGGTCCCTCTTTTTTTGCGCCCTCCATGCTTCCCCGGCCATACCGTGACGAGTCAATCTACTCTGCTGAGAACGACTCAGCCGGGCAATTATTCTGTGTGGCGACATGGCACACACAAAGGGGCACAACGTTAAGCACGTCCGAAGGTTATGGCCCCTTGTTCACAGGCGACTTACCAGGCAGCACGGCGCCGGTCGGAAAATTTTCGGGGGGGGGGGTGCTTGAGCCCGGTTAGCCCCCCTCGGCTACGCCACTGGTTATGGCAGCTATGCTGCGATCGGGGATAGTCCGTGTGTGAGGGCGAGCGTTACAGTGGGAGTGAGTGAGACTGAGTGTGTGTGCGTGCGCGCGCGCGCAGCCGTCCGTAAGCCGCCCAGATTGCGTCGGGCGCTGGGTCTAGTGCAGCTGGTAATGTTGCGAGCTAGGATGTTTGAGAATGCGTCTGTGAGTGCGCGCCTGTAAGCCGCTAATATGGCGGTTGGCGCCTGCAAGTGAGTTGTAGGAGCCCTGCCTGGTTGACGCTAACGCAGGTTTGCCGAGTAACGCACCCGGGAAAAGAAAACGAACGGGTATTTTGAAGCCACCACCCGTGTTATGTCAGACGAGCTGCAGCCGAGTAGGCTTTCTCGCCAGTGACAGGAGTTGGCGGAAATGCGCTGCTCCCGTCCTGGGGAATCGGAATCGCTCGCATTGAAGGGTGAGAGCGGAGCCCTCCGCACACGGACGGCAACGGGAGTCACGCCAGTTGCCAATCGCCACCGCCATGGACAGCGAGGACGGACCAGCTGAACCACCCGGCGGGGCCGACCAGTGAAGGTAGCACCGAGCGCGGCGTGTTGAACTGTCGCCAGTTGCTACTCCGGCCCCCCCGGGCCAGCGCCCTGCTGGGCAACCATTCAGCCGTTCGGGAGAACCAACCGCCGAAGCAGCCACGGAACCCAGGAGGCCGAGGGACCCGCCATTGGGGAGAACACCTTGCACTGGGAGCAGAGGTCGCGTCAGCAAGCGACCTCCGCATTCTTCGGCTGCGGCTTCTTCTGGACCTGCCAACCTGCTGTGCTTCCCAACCGTGAGAGCCTCGGACCAGTGCAACGCGTGGCACGCTCATCAGGCCGAGCTTCGCGGATACGGCATCATATGGCGAACATTTGGGGTGAACTAGCATGGGGATGACGTTTGTTGGCGTATTTCGTAACTTGAGGTTTGGGATTGATTCTTGTGCTTCGCGGCGCCGTTTCAATGCGAGTGGCGTCGAGTATTTAGGGAGGAGGCGTGTGGGAATTGTGGCTGCCCACGATCCCGACTCGGTACGCGGCAGCGCTCGTAGGGCCGCGCGGCTTGCGCGGAATTGCGCAACAAGACGGCAAGAATAAAGGGGTTCGCTTGCGCGTCGCGAGATGGCTCCACCGGCGCAATTGGGAGCGGAGAGCTCGGAGCCGCTTCGCCGGGGAGGCGGCTGCGGAGAGCGAGGGGCTTCGGCTGTGGCGCTCGGCGGCGGCGGGCGGCCGCACCGAGCGAGGACAAGACGGCGTGCGGCGGCGGAGCGACCCGGCGCCTTCCCCCTTCGAGCCTGAACCGACCATCCTCCACGGGTAGCGGCGGAGTCGAACGACTCCGGCCGCTCGAGCAACGCGGGACCTGTCGATGACCGAGAAGACGGGGCCAGCTAGGGGAGGGTTTCGTCAAGCTACTATCGCAGCTTTTAGCTCAGCAACTGTGTATAAATTTATGGTAAATAAAAGAAAGCTACTTGTCCCCACAAAAAAAAAAAAAAAACCCTTGGAGGTTGGCGTCGGTTGCCTTTGTCTCCTCTCACGCCGGCGCCGGCTACACGGCAGCCGCGTGGGGAGGATCTTCCCGAGTCAGATCCGCACCACACTATCAATTACATTGGTAGCGTTCTCACTGCTGATACCCATGGACACAAACAATCCATAGATGCTTTCACGTACCAGGGAGGGACATCTTAAGGTTAAGATTTCTTTTTAAAGGAGTACTGACACGAAATTTTCGTGTTACGTTTTTTTCGCTGCTATGCGTGCCTACCAGCCCACTAATCACAGAATGACAGATTAGACGGTCGAGCGCAGCGTAAACATTCATTTACGGCGTCGTTTATTCGTGTCAGTTTCGGTTTCGACAAAACGAACGCCGAGCGGCCGCCATGACAGGAGCTATCACGTGACGTCACCATTCTTGCCGGTGTAATGTTCATACTTTGGTCTCTTTTTTGCCTGCTCAAAGCAGCTCCAAGCAGCTACGTATTTTATTTGCCCATATAACATCTATGGCGGGAGCAGTTTTGGGCTGCCTGGAACTGCTCAGAGCTGCTCTGAGCAGGCAAAAAAAAGAGACCTCTTGTTAACATTGTTGAAGAAGGACAAGACATTATGCATATATAATACAGCAAATTAATACAGAAGTGATATTTGCAGCGTTCCTTTATAAAAATCGTACATGTTTGATTTTGGCGAGATTAAATACTAAATTAACTGAAGAAAGAAATATCACTACGCCGTCGCCTGCTGTCGCCCGCGCCATATAGCATCTGGAGGCATTGGAAGAAATCAAGTGGCAAGAGTTACGAAAGGTTCCACTACATAGGTTCCACGTTCTGCTTGGAACGCACGTGGACTAAGGAAACGCGGTTCTATAAACGTTGAAGTAGGGCGCCTCGATTAACACGCGTCTTCGCCGTACGGCAGCGTTGGCATCGAGACACCCGGTTTGGAGCAGTGGAACGCCGGAAATTTAAAATGATTTAAGCAAACCTTTGGCGCCTTTACCTTGGGAGGAGCGCGACGCAACAGGAAAAACATGAGAGGTGAGCGGGAAAGCGAAGGGAGGCATTTACTTTGCAAGAAGTCGATAAAGACTACCGTCTTTTGACGACATTTGCAACGAAAGGAGCAGATACGCGGCCAATTTTTTTTTTTTTTATATCGCACTGATTGCGGATAAGGAGTTCCACATTTGCGAAAGTGGATGTTAGTGGGGTGAAAAATTGTGCTCCGTAGTGTCAGCTGCGATTTTCCAGGCGATGCTCAAATATCAGCCGACAGGCCGTGGACGTCGGTCCCGGCACCGCCGGCCCGTTCACGCACGGTGCGGCGAGCGGCGGAAGGTGGCGATACCTGCGCGCAAAAATTGGCCGAGGCCGTGCCAGGATACCTTGATCATCGATCGCTTAAATGGCAGTGACCGCGGATACAAACTTTCACATACGAGGAAGGGGGGGCCAGTGTGGTGAAAAGTTTTGTTAAGGACTGTCATTCGCTACTGGAACGATAGCGGCGATGAAATATTTGCCGCGACGCTAAGCCTAAAGTTCCCAATCGAACTCAACGCATCCGGAACTGGCGGCGAGCTAGCTGCTGGAGAAGACCATCTTCGAAAACTCGCCGCGCGCAAGCGTGTTGCTTTGGGTTCCTCTAACTGCTTGGGGGCCCCCAACGCTTTGTTCCCCTATTCTAAGACGCCCCATTACCCCACGACGTGTTTCGCCTCGTACACAGAAGCGCATTTTGTGAGCAATAGTGAGTTCTCGAACTTGATGCTAGAGAAAGGCGCAGGCTCATTTTAAACAGACCCGTGTTGCAATTATAAATTTCCATGGCGAGGCCTTCATTAAAAATAAACATAGGCACGTCTAAACCCGCTCGAAAAACTCGCGTTAATACCATTCATACATTGCGGGCAAGTTGTCGCGAGAAGTAAAAACATAGCAGTACAGAGTACTAGTGATCGCTAATCAAATCAGGGCATAAGTATAAAGAAAAAACATTGGAGGGGAAATGCAGCAGGGAGATGCAGATCGTACCAGCATTTTTAAGCATGTGCGGCGAAGCAATCCGTGCACCGTTCTCAAGTCATTCATTTACCAAGCAATGCGCCCAGCAATGCGCGGTGAGGTCACAACTGAGCCGCATGTTTCCATCAGTGTTGCAGGGTCTATTTTCTTTGCAGACACGGTCTCGTGCATGTCACGTCGCAAGTATTTCATAATGAATTCACAGCGTGCTTTTCTCGGCACCAGTTGCAACGTCCTTGGCGTTAGCTGGCTGCGTACAAGCTGTCGGTGGCGATGGTAACAAGTATACCTACAGCCGCGGCGGTGTCGCCGGGAACAAGCGAGATTGCTTGCCCGGATTATTCGGTCTGTAGACAACTTTTTTCTGTAACGTACATCAAAACCGCGAGGAGAGGGCACACGGTGGCCACAACAAAAAACGTGCTGTCGCATAAGCACAGGAAATGTGTTCCAGCAGACGACAACATAACCCGGAGTCCTACGACACTCGTAGGTGGCGCCACGGTATGTCCTCGGGGCCAATATCGGGGAATCGGGGAATTATAAGAATCGTCTGCAGCAGCACGCACGTGACGTAACTAATAAGAGCGTCCACAACAATGCTTTAGCCGAACACGCCGTCGTCAATGACCACAAGATTGACTGGGACAGTGCAAGAATCGTTGCAACAGAAAAAAGTGACAGCATCACGGCTACATCTGGAATCACTAATCATTCAGACCACATCTAACACAGTCAATCGTAACGACGGAAATATAAACCCGATCTACGCACGCTCTTTGCAGCGATTAAAGCGCTAGACACATGTACGATTGGTACACGCGATTCGCATGCGACTGATCGTTACGACTGTCACCACGACTAGTCGTACGCGTGAATTTGAGACACATGACCCGATGCGCGCATGCGATGCGTCGTCGGCGTCGCTCCGCCCACCGTTTTTGCTCCATGGTCAACTACGGCTATCGCTGAGCTGAATTTGTAGATTCCGTGCGTTCAATCGCAAAAAAATGGATAAAGCAGGCAATCGTGAAGCGTTTCCTGCCTTCGGAAACAGTTCGCGCACACGCCGGCCGCGCCTGCCAGCTCGGACACTCAGCGGCTCGAACCGGCGCAGACCACGGTAGCAACCGCTTGTCGCTGCTCTTCTGAATCAATCTGGTCGTTAAAATGAAGTTCCACATGCGAGAAAGTAGGTGTTATAAAAGCGGCGATCAGATGTCTGCCGCGATGCAAGCCTACGCTGACCGGACGCCGCGGCGCGCGGCGGGCGGTGCGCCGGCCGGTCGAGAGATGGCAATACCTGCGCGGAAGCATCGAAACAGGCTACGCAGATGTTCAACTACGACGATCGCTGAGCTGAATTTGTAGATTCTGCACGTTTGTTCGCAAGAAATTGATAAAGCAGGCAATCGCGAAGCGTTTTCTGCCTTCGGAAACAGTCCGCGCACACGTCGGTCGCGCCTGCCAGCTCGGCACACTCAGCGGCTCGAACCGGCGCAGACCACGGTAGCAACCGCGCTTGTCGCTGCTCTTCTGAATCAATCTGATCGCTAAAAAAAAGTAGCTTACGCGAGAAAAGGGATGATAGTGTGGTGAAAAGTTGTGTTACGGATTGTCATTCGCAGTTACACAGATAGCGGCGATCAAATATCCGCCAGGATGCTAAGCCTAAAGTTTCCAACACCCGAGCCGACCAGGGGCGGTATTCTCGAGTTTTGTCCCTTTTGCGTCCCTTTCAAAAGTGTCCCTTTTGGCGAGCCCTGATTGGCTAAAAGCAAACTACCGGAAGTGACGTAACGCAAGCGCGGCAAATTTTTTGTCAACGCCCATTGCTCAACCGGAAGTACGTCACGAAAGGTACTCAAAAGGGACGTTTTCAAAAGGGACAGTTACGAGAATACCGCCCCTGAGCAACGCACGCCGGTTGCGGGAGGTTGGGGCTCAGCGGGCTCTCATTGGCTGTGGCCTCACGACGATGGCAACGATGGCACGACTGCATCTGGCTTGCCAGACGCACGTCGTGAGCCTCCTCCGACCAGCGATCGACGCCAAAACGGGTCCTAACGATCAATCGTAACGAGCAGTCGCATGCGAATCGCGTGAACTAGTCGTACATGTGCCCAGCGCTTTACTCAAGCCCACTTAAACGACCCACTTCTGGGGCGGTATTCTCGTAACTGTCCCTTTTGAAAACGTCCCTTTTCAGTCCCTTTCATCGTGACGTACTTCCGGTTACGCAGTGTGCTTTGGCAATGGGTTCACCGCGCTTGCGTTACGTCACTTCCGGTTGTTTGCTTTTAGCCAATCAGGGCTCGCCAAAAGGGACACTTTTGAAAGGGACGCAAAAGGGACAAAACTCGAGAATACCGCCCCTGGTGATGCATTTATTATTATTATTATTATTCAAAGTACCTTACAGGCCCAGCAGGGCATTGAGTAAGGGGGGTTTGTGGAGGAAATCACACCAAAATAATGAACAAAAGTTATACAATAATTAGTCATGTCAATACAGATATCAACAAGTTAAGTAAGTAGAAAAAAAAAGAACATCACATCATCATCACAACGGCAAGAGAATTACACAAAAAATAAGAACATCAGCACGTAAAACACAATGCGAAACTAAAAAAAATTGGCCGCGTATCTGCTCCTTTCGTTGCAAATGCCGTCAAAAGACGATAGTCTTTATCGGCTTTTGCGAAGTAAATGCCTCCCTTCGCTTTCCTGCTCACCTCTCATGTTGTTCCTCTTGCCTCGCGCTCCTCCCAAGGTAAAGACGCGAAAGGTTTGCATAAATCACTTTAAATTTACCGTGTTCCACTGCTCCAAACCGGGTGTCTCGATGCGAACGCTGCCGTACGGCGAAGACGCGCGTTAGTCGAGGCGCCCTACTTCAACGTTTATAGAACCGCGTTTCCATACTCCACGTGCGTTGCAAGCAGAACGTGGAACCTATCAAGTGGAACCTTTCGTAACTCTTGCCACTTGATTTCTTCAAATGCCGCTAGAAGCTATATGGCGCGGGCTACAGCAGGCGACGGCGGAGTGATATTTTTTCTTCAATTGATGAAGTATTTAATCTCGCCAAAATCAGACATGTACGATTTTTTATAAAGGAACGCTGCAAATATCACTTCTATATTAATTTGTTGTCTTATATATGCGTAATGCCTTGTTGTTCTTCAACAATATTGACAATTATGAACATTACACCGGACTTAGACGGGCACATTTAGCTGTGACTATATAAGACTATTGCGCAGGCATTGTTTTACTTTCTGGGGAGCAGACTGCTGGCTATGCAAGAAGCCGGAAACTGTTGAACATGTATTTTTGGACTGTTGGGATGCGGTGTTTTTGTGGGATGTTCTTCAGAGAACTTTGAAAAAGGAACTCCCCTTGGATCCTCATGGTATACGGTTTCTGGCAGTTGAGAACGATAATGGAGTGCCTTACGACCTATTGATGTTGCTGGTTCTCCACGGAATATGGAGGTCTCGATTGGCAGCTCGTTAGTCGGACGTTGATGGACGGCCCGCGAGGCAGTATTTCTGTGAAAGCGTTCATCGCATTGTAGAAATGTGGAAGGGTCAACCTTGTACGCCCGAGTGGCTGCAGGAAGTAGAGAAAGTGTTGTCTATGCCCCGTTTTTAGACATAATACGCTGGCTTAGGCAAAGCTAGCGTTTTTTTTATCTGTAGCACGTTTTTGTGATGTCTGAAACCGGTAATAAAAAAAATACTTTGGCCGGGTGGCTGAATCGAGTCACAGACAGACAGAAAGACAGACAGACAGACATACAGACAGACCAAAATTTCTGGGTTTAAGTAGCCCAAGAAAGACTATCGCCTTTAAAAACCGATGCGAACGGAATCATTCCTGTTTAATCTGTAATCTGAAAAATGGGTCTGCAAGTGATGACGGAATATTTCCGGGTTAGTCAGCGACGCGATGGCATCAGGAAGACCATTCCACAAGCGGATAGCACAAGGCTTTCGGGCTGGAAGCCGAAACGTCAGTACGTTTTGTTTGGGCTGGTCGGCGTCTCTTTTTCATTCCTATCATGCGTTTATGATGCTTGTGGCGCATGCTCACAAGACTTTTCTGCTCACAAAACGTATCCTGGGTGTAAAACAAATTTTAAGCTACAATTTCGTCCACTTGAAAATAAGAACTGCCAATATTTCTTCCTTGCTAATATCTCTGAAGGGGAGATCTACTGCTGTGAGTGGGGACACCAAAGATATCTTTCTTGTAATTGTAATGCGCCCATGTGCCTAGTAAAAAACAGTTTCCGCCACTAGCCTTCGTCCTGAGCACTGTACATTACGTCTATCTTTTGGCGCGGCTAAAATGTCTTCGTTTCTAGAACACACACTGCGATTTCAGGCCACCCATTTAAACACTCTGAACTTGCCGTGGTGAAAACTGTTGCTAGCAGATGCCGCTGCGCTGACATGCCTCGGAAGGTTCACAGAATTACGCTCGGAACGTGTCTTTTCTTGCGTTCAAACGCAGTCAGTCAGCTGCGCGATGTCGACGCAGGTACCATCGGTGTACATCTAGCGGTTACAGGTCAACATTACTCGAGGGCGGTTATTTTGCTACCGTCTGGAAAGGCTGCCTTGGTCCTATCGCGATCCTATCACGCGATCCTATCACAAGTCCTATCACAGGTCCTATCACAATCCTTGGTCCTACCACAAGCAAAGTTCTCACGTTTTCAGATAGTGCTTCTAACATTATGAACTCCGGTTGATCTACGTTGTCCACCCGACTAAATCGGGGCTCCGGGGTTCGCATACGCTATATGGCTGCAGCAGCAGTAACGCCGGCTGCTCCCGCAAGAACAAAAACCCTGAGACGCGTTTTCGGTTGTGGGACGCTGAAGTGAATTTGTCAAGCTACCGGTTTTGCTTGCACTGCGTAGACTGGCTCAAATTACCACACTTTTCATCGTTTATCCGGTTGATAAGTCGGTAATTAATTTATAAAGCGGGAAAGAAGAAAAAAATTACACCATCTCCCCGAAGGGGACTATGTGGGGATGCAAAGCATGGTGATTCCGTGTAGATTTCACACCGTAGCAGAACCGGCGCAGGCAGTGTCTCGGAGCAGACTGAACGCCGCGCAGCGCGTGCACCTGCTTTTATACAGCTGGAGGGGAGGAGAATGGAGGAGAGACGCGCATGCGGAGTAGGGGTGTGGACGGCGCAACAGTAGTAAAGTAGTAAAGCTTTTATTGAAAAAAGGAGACCGCTGGTCTAAAAGCACTGGGATTCTTGGCTTGCACTGCGTAGCTTCGTGTTCACGCTTATGAGGGTTCAGTTCTTTCGAGGTTCACGCTTGAAATGATTCCATCCCAACTGGTGGGCCAGGCGGCTAAATATTCCATTGTGAGTAGGACCGGTGAGGTCTCCGCTCAGACAACCCGTGCCAGACCGCTCTTTAGAGAATAAAGTGCTATTTGGTGGATTAATTTTTAAGTGCGAATGCACTTTATAAGCGACCCCGAACCTTCCGCCGTCCGCATAGCAACAGCTGCGGGTGCGCGCGCTTTTCGTCTTCCTTAGCAACGGGGGGAGATGGGCGCGCGCTGCCTGGCCGCTGACATGGCACATACCCACGTGGGAGATTGGCCAGGAATAAGTGCGAATGCACTTCTTAAGCGAGCCTGAATCTTCCGCCGGGGAGGTGGGGGCAAGTGCGAATGCACTTTATAAGCGACCCCGAACCTTCCGCCGACCGCATTGCTCCTCCTCCTCTCCCCGAATGCAACCGAATGCGCGCAACAGAATGGAAGCAACAACGCAACCGAATGCGAGCACTGCACGCGTCGTTGAAGATACCGCAGCGGTTGAGGACAAGGCAGTGCGGCGAAGGGCCCGTGAAGCCGAGCGCAAGCGGGCGAAGCGGGCTGCGGATCCCGAACTCCGCGCTCGGGAGGCCGAAGGGAGACGTAAGCGGCGCATCGCCTGCGGTGATGAAGGCCGGCAGCGAGACGCCGAACGAAAGCGTGCGAAGCGAGCCGAGGACCCCGAAGGCGTTCTGGCCCGGGAGCGCGTGACGTCACACTCCCACGTGACGTCACACTCCCACGTGACCGCGCGCTGGCGCCTTTGCGTCTGCTCCCCCTCTCCTCGCGCCGTGACGTCACATGCTCTACAGCTGGCGCGCCTCTCCCCCCGTTAGGTTTGCACTCACCCTCGGCGCGCGCCTCTCCCCTCGCCTGACAGCTCCCCCTCGCCGGTACTGCGCCTCTCAAGGCGATGGCACAATTACTACGCCGTGTACTCTCGGCGCAAGAAATGCATTCGCACTTCCTCACGATTCCCTTCGGGGAGGTGGGGGCAATTTTTTTTTGTCAAGTTGTTGGGGATCAGGGTGCAGTTGTGGTGCCGTGAATGTTCGGTGTTTGGCAAAAGTAGGACATGACCACACGAGATGAGTGAGGTCTGCTGAGGTACTTGTGTGACAGTATGGGCATCTTGGTGGTAAATGGGAGTGTACCATTTACGATGCATTTCAGGTGTGTAGGCTGCGCCGGTGAGAAATTTGTTGAAAGGGATTTCACTGGAGCGGGGTAGCGGTGGTAAAGCGCTCAAATATCCTGCTGGAGTTCTGTTTTTCAGCCGCTCTCTTCGGTCCTTCTTATACCGGTGCAGTAGAATCGCCTGTGGAGGTGCAGGCGACCGTGCCGGCTCTTCGTCAGGCGCCAGTGGAAGTTGTAAATGTGCACTCTCCTGTGCGACCTCATGGGCCGCCTGGTTTCCCGAGGAAGAGGGTTCATGGCCCGGTACCCAGTCAATGCGGACTTGTGTTTTGTTACGTTGCAAAAGTTGCGCTTGGTATAATATCTGATGTGCCAGGGGATTTGTGGTCTTGTGAGATCTTATTGTTTCCAATGCTTCGTACGAGTCTGTGAGGATACGAATAGATGGCGGAAGCGGATAATGAGTATCGTACGCAAGGAATGTCATGGCATGGTTGATGGCATGCAGTTATGCTTCAAGGCTCGTGGCATGGTTGTTGAACATGGTGTGATACCCCGAGAGGGCAGGAACCTCCGGGCATGTCCAGGCCAGTCCGATGACATTTAAGCTTACGCTAGCGTCCGTGTAGATGTCAACCTTGTTTTCGAGTTTTGTCATCTAAAGGCGTCGGACGCGTTGTTGGCGGAGTGCAGGATTGTTGCGCCCAATCGGCTTGCTGTGCGTTGTGGGTACGATTTCTGGGCGACTCCATGGGTCAAGTGGGGTGGGGAAAGTGCAGGGTGTTGGTGGGATGCGCACGTCCCATGCAGTAAGGGCATGTCCTTGGTGTGTTAAAGGACGTTTGAATTCAGGCTTCGTTCATGGTGTCCTCAATGGGAGGAAGGGGAACTGCCTGTTCGAGTTTCTGGTTAGGTGTGTGCTTAGGCAAACCACTGATGGTTCGGAGGGTTGCCCTGTGCAACACTTGGAGGGCTCTTGTGTGGCTTTTGTTGAGTTCATAGGCGAGAGCGCCGTACGTGAGAGTGCTCACTGTGACAGCTCTTGTCATTGTCAGGGTGGCCTTTTTGGTTGCTCCTCCGTACTTGTTCGAAAGTCTGCGGATGGTGTGGAGCAGACCCCTCCACTTTTGCTTCAACCTCTGCAGCCATATTCCAGCGCTGTTCTTTGTTCCGACTGGTAGGCCGAGGAGGGTGATGGATTCTGTTGCGGCTTGTATTACTTTATTTTCTATTATAACGTGTATCACATCGGATTGAGCGGGTGGTTTGCAGCCGTATACCGCCAAGAGCCGAGTCTTTTCAGGAGCCAGCTGGAGTCCCAGGTCTGCAACAGTCAGCTCGAGGCTATGAGCCGCGGCTTGCAGTTCTATTGTTTGGTCCTCAAGAGAGTCGAAGTCGGCTGCTTCAGTCCAAACTGTGACGTCGTCCGCATAAATGGTAAAGCGGGCAGCCGTGTCGACTTCCAACTGTCGTGCCACCCTAGTCATGGCTAGATTAAATAGAACTCGTCCTAAAACCGAACCTTGAGGGACCCCGCGGTCTACGTAATAGGTAGTGGGTTCCCAGCCAGGGTGTGACCCATGGAGTCTGATAGGTCGGCCTTGTAAGAAAACTCGTATCCACTTTTGAGCTCTTACACTCGAATACGGCTTTGCAAGTTCCTCCAAAATGACTTTTTGGCTGATGTCAAACGCCTTGCGTAAGTCAACGGCCATGACAATGTCTGGGTTTCCTCTTGCGTAGTGGGATCGGTTGATGACTCTGCGCAGAAGCCAGAGGCTGTCATGTGCGCTTACATTGGGACGAAAGCCTGTTTGGGAGGGATGGAAGTATGGTTACATACTCCAAATAGTGCATGAGGCAATTGTTAATTAGTCTCTCGATTAATTTGCATATGACCGGGGTTAATGAAATGGGGCGTAGGTTGTTTAGGTTCCCATGAGTTGCAGTTGGCTTGTTCAATTTAGGTATAGGGAATATCAAGGTCAGCTTGAGATGGTCAGGGATGCATCCTTGTTCCCAGAGGTCATTGATTTGGGAGAGCAGGTGCGAGAGGGCTTCAGATGGCAGATTTCTAAGGTGCTTCCATGTTACGCCATCATGGCCGGGTGCGGAGTTCGGGCGCCCTTGCCCAATGGCTGTTCGTAGTTCAGTCATCGTGAAAGGTCGGTCAAGGTTCTGGTCTGGTTGGAAAATTTGGATGTCAGGGAGAGGTTCAGGGGGTGATGTGGAGGCGTGCGGAAAAAAGGTGGTTATGAGACGCCGTTCCACTTCCCTGGGGTCTTCAGTGAGGGCAAGGGTAGAAAATAGGGGGGTTCTTTGCCTTTTGGGTGAGGCTCCGTTGAAGCTTCCAGAGTGCCGGAATGCCTCTCTCATGACTGAGATTAGTACATAGAGATGTCCAATTGGTTTGACTTAACTGTTTTTGGTAATCCAAAATTTGGCGATATTGCCTTCGGATCTTCTGCAGGTCTTTGTACCGCTTACCGTTGGTCCTGTAAACGTGAGTGAGCTTATGAACTCGCTTCCAGAGGTTTGCCATGTGGTTGTCGAAATGGGTAATTTCTGCAGCGCAATCGATTTCTTAATGTGCATGTGTTGCTGAAGAGAGAATCAGAGAACAGAAGTCATTCAGCGAAGCCGGCAGAGATTAGCCCAGAATGCTTTTTCGGCAAATATTGCAATCTAGCCTCTTCACTGTTTTCCGCTCGCGAAGTTTCTTGCCACGTAGGTGAATTAGAATTGGTCGGTGATCGCTGCCCCATGTCGTGGAGTAAGGCATCCATTTTCTGGTGAGTCCAGGGGTGGCCCAAGTAAGGTCCGGTGATGTGTCTTGTTGTGCAGCGTGAGGCCGGTACGAGTGGCGATGTCAACATCGTTGAGCAGCAGATTGGATTCGTCGGCGGCGTCCTCAAGCGTTTTCCCTCGCGGGTGAGTTTTAGAGTATCCCCACGTGGTGCTTTGCGCATTGAAGTCCCCACCTAGTAATATCGGAGTACCAGGAAATTGGGAAATCAAGGTGGAAATCCAAGTGAAGTTGTACTGTTTTTCGGATAGCGTGACTGGCTTGTAATAGGCCGTTGCTACAATAATTGCTTTCCCACTGGGAAGGCGAGTGTGCACTGCAACGACTTCGTGGAATTTCGAGTTGAGTTCTGCGAAACATATTTGCGGGCTGCTCAAAGAAGAGTTCACTAACACGGCCGGGCCGTATAGCCGGGTGCCGTAGCAGTTATGGAGCCGCGGCGAGTGTAGTGCGGTATGGAGGGCCTTACATATGTGGTATATCCTGGAACCTGAGGCGTGCAGCGGGCTTCTTGCAGCAGAATGTATAGTGGCTGTATTTGCTTAATTTTCTGTTTAAGAATAGTTTGTTGCTGTACAAAACTGCGGCAGTTCCATTGCAGTGCTGTTGATGATGTTCCTATTGCTGCGGATTTGAGGTTCGTAAGGTTACTTTTCGGGGCGGTTCCTCAGAATCGTCAAACGAGGGCAGCTTCTTTATTACGCACTGAATAAGGGACCTTATCTGGGAGAGTTGGTCGTCCAAGTATTCCTTATCTTTTTTGCGGCCCGCTTGGCGTGCTTGACGTTCGTGGTGAATGTCTGTGCGCACTGTTCGAAGAGCTAACTGGTAGGGAGATTCCGTGGTCGGTTGGGAGGTAGGGGTACGTTTTGTGCTCTTGCTACGACTAGGTCTTGTCTGGGAAGTCGGGAGACGCTTTGAATTAGACTGGGCTGGTGTCTTGTTGTTCAGAAGACGAATTGAGTTCCTGATTTTCGGTGCGCAGTTGCTGATTTTCGATGCGCAGCTGTTGGATATCTGCACGCATTGCATTCAACTGATTCATTATGGCGACCATTGTCGGTTCCTTAGGGTTAGTGTTGTTCGGCGTCAGAGATGGGTCAGTTGAACGAGGTGAATCAGATCCGTGTTCCCTAGTGCGATCTGCCCACGTGACCCCACGGGTGGCGTCCTTTTGGGGATTGTTGGCCGGCGGCTTAGGTACTCTGCTGGGGCATGTGGGGTTTAGTGCTATGTGCCCGGGTTCTTTACAGGCGACGCAGTAGATTTGGGGCCCACAGCCTTCATCCTCCGGGTGGTGCTTGCCACAGGTGTTGCACACTGCCTGTGCTGGGCAAGAGCGGGCCATGTGCCCAACGTTATGGCAGTTGTAACACACAAGCCTTTTGGGTTGGTAGGGAGACACCTTCACAATCGCCATGCAATATTTGACCACCTTTGGTAATGTCGGCGAGTCAAAGGTTATCACAGCCCGGTTAGTGCGACCGAGTCGAGTTCAGGCTAGTATTTTGGCCTGTTCGCATCGTAGCCATTGGAGAGTTTCTTCGTTGGTCTCATCTGGCTCAATCGTGATGACGCCTCTGGTGGTGTTTGGTTTGAAGGGGGAGAGTTTTGCCTCAACAGGGACAAATTGGCGCGTTCCTCGGTGATCGAAAGAGATGGATGCAACAGTAAGAAGGCGACATACGTGTGTGTCATCGTAGACGGTTATGTAGATGCAGTTCCCTGCTGTGTCAGATCTGTGTGAGGCGAGTTCCGCTAGATACGGTTGTGGAGCGGTTGTTCCAATTAGGTGAGCAAATGTATGCTTGGGGATATCGTTGATGCTGCATTTAGCGAGCGGTCTTAGCACAAGTTGGAAGCGGGGCCTACTTACCCGGTCCGTTCGGGTCACTTGGTCTTGAGTGTGAATATGTTGGCGGTTCCATCGTTGCTCAGGTGGCATGACTTGCTGCGACGTGATTAAAGGGGTCTGTTGAGAGTCCGTATGGGTTGGGTTCCGTTGTGGTGAGGTTACGGCACTACCTCGGTGTCTTCATCCATCGTCGGCGATACAGCGTCTGGGTGCAGGTGAGGCGCAGTTTGCGGCGTAGGGGCTCTGCTTGAAAAAACTCCCCCCACCTCCCCGAAGGGGATCGTGCGGAAATGCGAATGCATTGGGTGCACGGATGAGTGCGCTGCGGCAAGCAGTCACGAAGAGAGGCGCGCGCTCCACTGCATTTATATATATTTTTCCGAGCGCATCGAGCGGAGAGAGGGTACGCGGAGAGGAGAGAGAGACCCGCGCAACACGCCCGCCCCGCGCGCGAGCTCTCTCCGCCGAGCTCCACGATGCGAGCGCGCTCCTCCTCTCCACTCACTCTCCGCTACTCCGCCCGAGCTCCGCGATGCGAGCGCCCTCACACGCCGTGCGCGCTCCTCCTCTCCCCTTGCCCTCCGCTACTCCCGCCCGAGCTACTACGTGCTCCGGTTGCTAGGCGCGCCACAGCTGTTGCTAGGCGCACGCCGGCCAACGCACGACAACCCCCGACTAAGAAATGCATTCGCATTTAAAAGCGGCGGTGCCGGGCACGCTAGGCATGGCTAGCGGCGCCGGTTCAGCACAAGGCGATGACGCAGAGGAGCGTTCCTGTAGCGGCACGAGCGGCTGCTTTGTCTGCAGAGGCGGCCGTAGCAGCGGCGGCCGAAGCAGCGGTGCACGAGCTGGCTCCGTCGACGTTTCGGCGGTGTAGGGCTTAGCGTCTTGAAGATCTTTACCTGTTCCTTGCGGCACTATTGTCGCAGTTCCCTGGGCGTCTGATGGTCAGATGAAAGCACAGAACTTCATGAGTTCGTTGATACTTGTATTAGAGAATTCCGCACAATAAAATTGCTTGTTTCATCAAGAAACACGGAGCCGATGTAGAACCATCTGGTCTGTTTGGAAGGTCACGTGCGTAACAGGGGAGGGACATAGCCCCGTCCATGAGATGGCTCCTGGAGCGACAGTGTGGCCGGTGTCTTCCTGAGCCGGCACGAGATGAGCCGAGCGGCGAGGAGGAGAGCGGCGAGGAGAGCGGCGTTATCACAGCTGTTGTGGAGAGGGGGACGAGGAGGAGAGGCGCGGACGCCGGACGTCGGAGGGTCGACTAAGAGATGCCTTGCATCTATAACTACCATGCGTGGTCTGTGGCGGCCGCACCAACTAAAGGCTGTGACGACAGGGGGAGATGCACTTTGATTGGACGATGTCCAAGGTTAGCATTCAAACAAGTTTCGGTTTCGGTTCTGTAAAACAACATGCTTGACATCCGACGGCATCGTTGGATGGGCATTCTCGATATCTCAGTAATCGTCGTACCGCGCTTCTGCCATGTTGTCGGCTGTAAAATGCCTAAAATAAGCTTCCCAGGACGGCTTAGAATCGTAGCAATCACTAGCCGAGGCCTTACGAAGTGGATGAACGCCCTCCGCGTCACCGCAGACGCTCAAATGTCATGCGCTTTTACCGCATATTCGGAGGTTGTCTCACCATAGGCGTGCGCAGAGTTCTCGATTAGGGGGGGCAAAGCCTTAGCGCTGCGTCCCCCCCTCCCTTATATCAACTCCCGACCTCTTCCCACTGAAGGCCTAGCGGTCCGAACGCAGTGCAAAGACGGATGTTCGTAAAATTTTTATTTCAATGCGATGGAATTGCAATACACAAAATATTTCTGAGCAGAAATTTTTAATTTCATGTGTTACATCGGCAAAGTATGGGGCAAATTTGGCGCCCCCCTTCAGATGATTAGGGGGGGCGGCCGCCCCCCCTGCCCCCCCTGTGCGCACGCCTATGTGTCTCACCTATGCCTGTATCGTAAAAGGCGTGTTCCCACCAGGCCTGCGTGTTCCCAAGGGCCTGCCTGTGCCCACTGCCCGCAAGTAGTCGGTGCTTGTGGCAACAGCACGCCAATGAGAACTCGCTAACGCGTCAGTGTCAGTCTTCGCGCGTTCTGCGAACTCGCTCGTGGAGCAGTGAACGTTACGGCCCAAAAACGGTGAACTCCGTTTAGAAAACATCGGCCGCAAACGAAAAAATTAACTTACAAAAAAAAGCATGTACCCTCGGGGATTCGAACTTGCGACTTGCAAAACAGCAATCATAGCGCTTCAGACCACTCGACCACGATCCAGCGCTTCCGATGTTGGATATATAATGTATGTAATGAATAACCAGTTTACACTTTTATTTAGTTTAAGCATTTCAAGTACCTTAGGTGACTATTTGTTGTATAGCGCTCATTCAGTAAGCGTCCCCCAAACTTCCACGATATCTCACATCTAGCAATTGCATTTCTTAGACGGAAAAGCGTTCGCAGATGTGTGGTCGTGCTGCTGACCGCTGTGCTTGTTCACCCAGCGTAACAAAGTGATTCCTGCTCCCTAGTTTTGCGCTGTACGGTAAAAGCTTAGGTTGATTTTATTTCTTTAGTACCTACATTGACTCCGCTGACTCTTCTCCCACCTTCAAGTGGCCTTAGATTTTCCTACCAGCGTACCAATCAGCGAAGCGTCGCACATGTGCACTTGTGCAGCGCTTGTGTGGAGCGACCCGGACTCGGAGCTTGATACAGTGTACAAACTAACAAAGTAAAGAAAGATCACATTCTTCCATTCACAAACGTGTTGTGGCTTAGTTTCAACTGAGCGAGCGAATTGCGATGACCCGTGTGCTGCCGGCGGACTAAACGCTGGGCCGACTGACTCTGTCGAAAGGTCGGCGAGCCGTGCAGTAGCGCAGCCAATTGCCAGCTCATCTCCCCCTGACGTCACACGAAAACGCCACAGAAAATGGGCGAGGGTGCAGAGAGGAGGACAGCATTTTCGAATTGATTTTTTACTAAATAAATTCGCGTAAACGCTCTCAGGGTGGTCGAAACATGGCTTGTGGACTGCGGACTACAATTTGCGCTAGTAATCCCGCAATGTTTACAGATCACTTCAGTGTCCCTTTAATTAGTAACCCAGGTGACGCAGGCCTTGGTGGTTAGACGGCGAACGTGCGCAGCAAAACCTCTCCGAGCGATGACATCCATGCGCGCCGGCACTTCGTAAACTACGTCCGATGGCATGGTGGTTATGATATTTGGGCTGTACCCTTTGAATCGGGTGGGTGCGCACAGCACGCACTAGCCAGGACTAACAGCGAGAGAAATGCGCATGACAAGCATAACCCATGACAATAACGTGGCACGAAACTTATGACACAACAAAGGGGAACAACACACAGGCACATACGAGAAACAAAACAAAAAAACAGCATAACAGAACGAAGATTCAGGGAATGCACAACTAACGTCTCTGGGCTGCCGTCTCACACCGGCGCTCCAGGCGGCGCGTTGTACGCGCTACGGCGCGCACGTCCACCACACCGTCGGCGTCCCAGAAGCAGAGAGCTTCCTGCAGGGTTGGAGGCGGTCCATTTTCGCGGATGTTGTCAAGGGCGCGTCCGAGACCTGCACAGCTTGAAATCAAGTGTTCAGTGGACTCGCCACCTTCACCAAAAGCACGGCACACCGCACTGGCCACCCGGTCGTCGAACGTTTTCTGGCGCACAAGAGTACGGAGGGTTCCCGCACGCGCCTCGAAGAGCACCGCGCTCCCCAAACTGTTGTACAGCTGGGAGCCACCGATCGAGGTCATCGCCAAAGTGATGATGATGTCCTCAAATATTTTGGCACGTACCCACAAGGGGGGATTTGCCAGGGCTAAACCGGTTAAATACGTGGGGACTTCAAAATACTTATTTCCGGGAAGAGGCTGTAAAAGGAAACTTAGTTGTGAATGAAACCCGAATTACCCATTAATCAGCACCCTTTAGCAATTCAAACGACCTGAGGCAGAAAGCAAATTTTGAATGCAATTATATATATCCCTTTTTGCAAACCCCAGCTTTGATGCGCCAATAGATAATATCAGTGTTATCGATAAGGTCAACCCCATCCGTTCAATTGGGTCCTTCAAAAACAGTTGTCGAGCTGTTGAGAAACGGCGACAGTCGAGAAAAAAATGTTCAATTGTTTCGGGGACCTGGCACCGCACACATAGTTCTGTAGGGGAAAGTTCTGATCTGAACAGATAAATATTAAACCATAACCCTGCAGCGCAGCTCGGTGAAGGTCACCTCACATTGCCGAGAGCCACGAAAATGAACATTCCACCCGAACTTTAGATGTTGGAACTCTTCAAATGATAAAAGTGAATCGGAACGGGTGGCGTCTAAATGTCAATATCGTCTTAATCTCGCAGACGCAAATAGAGCCAGATTAGGAATTCCGAATTGAATGGGAGCTGTGGCAGCGAGATTAGCTAAATGGTCCGCTTGCTCATTGCCCCTGATGTCCCTATGGCCAGGTACCCAAGACAAGCGTACCTCCTTCACGTGCCTGGGAACAAAAAATAATAGTGTGCGGTACAATGGAGAGTCCGAAGAGGAAGTTCATGCCGATATAACTGCCATCGAATCAGATAATATGATGATTTTTGATACATGCTGCGGTACTTTGCATAGGGCGAGCGCTATTGCTAAAAATTCGGCCATAAAAATGGGTGTGTAATCCGGGATTCGCAGCGAATAACTCCAGTCTAAAGATTGTGAAAAAATACCAATTCCAGCTTTCTCGCCATTTTGAGATGCATCAGTATAAATCACAGAAGAAGCAGGATACTTGGATAAATATTCATTTAGAATAGCGGCTAATAGCGAGCGTGGTAGAAGTTTTGCAGCGGAAGGGAAGGGGTTTCGAAAGTAAAACTCAGTTTATCGCTCGATTGTGGATACCGGAATAACCTCATATAACTTAACAGAAATACAATCCAGGCATGATTGAACGAATAGCACTTGGGGGGAGATACGTTGGCTTTTCCCGCACAGCACGCCTCCTCTTCCTCGCGCACTTGACGGCGCGTGTCACGTGTCCAGGCTGTGAAGGAGGCAGGGGGCGCAAACTCAGTCCAGGTTTCGGCACCTTCTATTTCTCCGACTTTCCAAGGTCAGCCTTCCTCCTTAGATAATACAATGAGTCCAAAATGGAACTTGACATTTACACAGCGTCAACAAGGCGTCCTGACGTTAAGCGAGCTACTCCATCCACTTCGCAACAAACCACTTCTTCCCCAGAGTCGTGATCCGAGAAACCTCATTAAACTTGAAGAAAGCATCTTGGAGGCAGCCATGGCTGCCATTCACTCTCCATAATGTCGATCCGAGTAGTTGGATCTGCCGTTCTGTAGTTGCGGCACTGACAGATCTTAAATGTCTTATGAATAATCACTGCCCAGATATTATTCTCCTTCAAGAATCGTGGCTGTGTAAAGGCAAACCCTTCACTTTACCCAATTTTCGTGTGTTTCGGTTAGATAGGAACACGCGAGGAGGTGGTGTACTTATTCTAATAGCTACAAAAATTTGCCACAAAGCCAAGCTGTCCTTCCAGTTGTTGTCACCGGTTAGTGAACTCATGGTGGTAGATATAAGTCTGCCAGGTTGCCTTTCATTCTTTGTACTGAATGCCTATTTCCCCAACGGAGTGTCCACCACAGAACCGCTGGATCTCGCCCTTTCCTCCTGTAATCAAAACGTCATAGTTGCCGGAGATTTTAATTCACACCATGTGAGCTGGGGCTTCAAGACCGACACTTCTGGTTGGCGTTTATTAGACTGGAAAGAGGAAAATAATTTAGTATGTCTTAACTCGGGTAGAGCGACTTTTTTTCAGAATCAAACGCGCTCAGTCTTAGACTTAACATTCGTAAAGGGTGGGTTGGTTTCTTCTTGGCGTAAAGTAGATGGTCCTGCAAGTAGCGACCACGTTCCGATAATTTTTGATATTGTGGTTTCCCCAAGCACGCCTAACCGTGTGGTGCGGACCTTGGTTAACATGAACTCATGAAAAAGAAGTTGAGTTCGTCCCTTGCATCTCTGTCCAGTGATTCTATGGAGCTTAGGGCCCTAAACGTAACAGCATTAATGAAAAGTTCACTAAAAAATTCAGAGTTTGTTTTTGCGTCAACCAAGAGAGACGGCATAAGCCCGTGGAGGAATAATGATTGTACGAAAGATTATCGGCGTAGGAAAGCGGCGTGGAAAAAAATTCTTCATAATCAGAGCCACAGTAATTGGACCAATTTCAAGTATTATTCCGCAATCTTTCGCCGAACCATCTCAACGGCTAAGCAAGACTATTATTCGCAACGGTTCTCCGCGCTTTCCGAAACGAAAAACCGGCGTATTCTTTTTCCTTTTTTTGCGTAACCGCAAGAGCACTGACGACAGAAGCAACGGTGTATCCATTGTGGAAACGCCGGAAGAAAGCTCAGAGTCGCTCGAAAAAGTAGCACGGGCCTTGCAAACAAAGTTTACGGCTACTCTCCGACCCATGATAATTGAAAATACCCCAGTTTTAGACTTTAACTCTGTCACGATGGAGGATATAGTTATGCGCCTCCCGCCAGCTTCTCCACGACCCTATGGCATCTCGACTACAGCGATAAAGCTTCTCTTTGAGTAATCTCCTCACAATCTGTTAAACATTATTAAACATTATTTATCTCTTAACAATCTATTATATATTATCTAATCTAATCTATTATCTAACAATCTATTATCTATCAACAATCTATTAAACATTATTAAACATTAACAATCTATTCAACATTGAAAGCATTGCGTACGGCCGTTTACTTCGATTCCTATCTAGGGAAAATTTACTGAGTATACATCAGATTAGCTCCCGTCCAGGCTGCTCCATTTGGTCCGCCCATGTGGACCTGGAGAGTCGTATCCAGTTTGCCCGTACAAACAAAAAAATCTGCGCGCTTGTCACACTGTACATTGCGAAAGCATACGGCAGTGTACAATACAGCGTCCTTATAGCTAAACTTAAAGAATGCGGGATACCCAATTACATAACTTCATGGATTCAGCAGTTTTTATCTGGCCGCAAAAGGGGCGCTCCACAAGGGTCAGTGCTTTGTCCGATTCTGTTTAACATACTGATGAGATCCATTCCCACCAGCAATGAAGTCTGCGGTTATGTTTATGCGGACGTTATAGCCTTTTTCGCAGCACCACGGGACATCCATGAGCTTTAGCAGGCGTCACAAAATTATTTGGATTCTGTCGAAAGGTGGCTGTCAAGTCTGCCAAGTGCGTGGTCCTGGTATTCCCCTTATCAGTGCCTGTTACCCTCTGCCTTAGATACCGGGAGGAGTTTATTCCGCAAGCGACAACTTTAAAATACTTGGGTATTATTTACGAGAGTAAGCTTGATTGGTGGCATCATATAAAGCACATTACGACGAAGGGGAAACGGGCACTTGGCCTGTTGCGAAGAATTAGCAACCGGAATTTTGGGATGAGAAGAGACTCTTTAATATTCATTTACCACGGGTACGTGCGCCCTATCTTAGAATTTGGCTGTGCTCTCTTTTCAGGATCTCCAATATACAAACTCAATCCGCTTATACGACGTGCCCTGAGATTGTGTCTCGGCCTTCCGAAATACGTAGCTAAGAACATCCTGTATTTAGAGTCCCGAAAAATACCGCCGAATGAATCTGCCTAACAACGTGAGGGTTCGAGCTAGTTGGTAGCTCGAAAATTTAAAGCGCAACAAATTTAGACACGAGACGAATGACACAGGGACAAGCGCTACTTCCAACTGGAAATTTTATTTACGAAACAACATATATATACGAAAAGGAGGAAATACAAAAAAACAACAGTGCATGTGCGCATCGTCCTAAACTAGAGTATGTGCGCACTGTACAGGCGCGCACACGCTCCTCATGCCATGGGCGTACCCAGGAAGGCCAGCTCTTTTGCTGATAGCGATACCGAGGTCGTGCTTACACAATCTTTGCCACCACGATGTATCTCAGCCGCCTCCACAATCTCCCGTGTGCGCTGATCGGGATCGCGAAAGACGACTGTACATTCATCAAATCGAGGCGAACACTTGCAGTTCTGGCAATGACTGGCGAGGTTCCCGCCCGTGTCTTTTTTCGCTCGATTGGCATGCTAATCGCAGAGGAGTAATGTCTGTCTGCAACACCGCTTTCAGAAGGGGACACGCAGTGCGCGCAAGCTGAGACCAAGCAATTAACCCACGTCAACACCCTCCCAGGCTCCACAGAAACGCGAAAATGAAAGGATGAAGGGGGGACGCACGGAAGAGGGGCATACTTTGCCGCATTCATCTAAAGCACACATTTCGCCCAATACGCAGACCCATCGCTTTCATGAGTTAACTTGCAGGAGAGAGAGAGAGAGAGAGAGAGAGAGAGAGAGAGAGAGAGAGAGAGAGAGAGAGAGAGAACAACTTTATTTTGTGCCCGGTGGGAAAAGGAAGAGGTTGGAGTATTAACTGTCCGCCACCGCCGCTTGCAAGTGGTTCTGCTTACACATACAAAGATCTTTTCCCTTTCCGGCCTTCACTGTACCAGTCTTCACCCATCAATGGCCGGTGGTCCCTGTCTTTTTTTTTATCTGCCGCCAGTTAGTGCGGACCACTTCTAGCCACTTCTATAGTTCATGCCACAAGCTAGGTGCAGCACTGTGGAGGCTACATTGTTGTCAACAGTGCGCCCACTGAGGGCGCCTAACCCGCAGTGAAGGGGGTCCTGAAAGGACATTCCCTTCTCCCCTCTCGGCAAGTGGAACCGCAAGGCCCCGGCGCCTTTTGTCGCCTCCTTCGCGGTGAGTTAGGCGCCCTGAGGGGGCGGGCTGTAGACAACAATGTAGCCTCCACAATGCTGCATCTAGCTTATGGAATGAACTATAGGTAGACCTGTAAGCCGCCGCGCCGCGCCGCCGCCGCTGGTTTTTGTCGCACCATCAAGGGACTTTAGTCGCTACTTGGCTAAACGCCGATCAAGGGACTTTAGTAGCACCGTCTGCGCCGCCGCCGAAGTTCCCGGAATGCGCACGCCGCCGCCGCCGCCGCCGCCGCCGCTGGGAAAAAATTGCGGGGCGGCGCCGGCACCGCTGTATATACAGTCGAGTCCACTTATAACGATACCGTTTATAACGAATATCGGATATAACGATGAACAGCTATTGCACCGTCAACTTTTGTATTCTTTCTATGGTAAAATAAACCGCTTATTACAATGCTCCAGTGCCACGATATCGGATATAACGATTGAATCTGGTGATATTGCGCACCAAAAATGCAACAGTGATGACTCTAATGGCGCGGTTGCGCAGCCTACTCAGGTAGTTTCGTAGGAGGCCCAATGCGTGGCACAGTCCCTCGGGCAATTTGTTTCCGCCAAGAACATTTACCTCAGCTAGGTGAAGCATCTACAGATGCTCTTGGAAAAGGGTTGCGCTACCTTAACATGCGGCAAGCAAAGGTGACCGGCTGTGGCTTCTTTTCCGCATTTTAGTAGTAGTACGACCTTGCCATATGGCATGCAAATAAAATATTTTGAGCTCTGCTCCGTCTTTTTATGTCATTTTATTTCACAACCCGCTTATAACAAGTATCGGTTATAACGATGGGATTTCCTTGGCACTTGGATATTGTTATAAGTGGACTAGACTGTATTTCTTTTCTTTGAGAGGTGGCTCGCTGAAGGGCGATACTTCGGAAGAACGAGGGAATACGAAAGAAAAATGCGTCACTCCTCTGGAAGTTGTCGCTTCTCCCTCTGAGCGAACTGCTTCTCTCGGCGGTGCTTTTCGTCGTTAAATAACCGCGATTCACCATGAATGAACAGATAATTTATACTTTCTGCCTGGACACAGTCGTTCTGCTGCTGATCTGAGGGAGATTTCTATGGGAGTGCTCCACAAAGTAGAGGTGGTTCTCCCTTCTTTCTCCTTCCCCCACTTCCCCCGTCCGCGCGCCCCACCAGTGTATACCAGTCCTACGAACTTTCCACACGTACCGCGACGACGCGACCATGTTAACAAAGGGTAAATGCGTGATTACTTACCGTCTCGACGGAATTGACTCGGAATCATCTTGACGCACCCAGGCTTGGGCCGCCGCCGCACAAGCGTCACATCTTTCTTGTTAGTTTTCATTAACATCCATAATTAATGTTTTTACCACCACCACCCATCTTGTTTTCTCCGCTTTCTTAGAAACTCTAAAATGACGGCAAGTGAATTCGTTCCTGTCTGCGCCCAACCAACAACATTGTTTCCCTCTCTTCTCCAAAGGGGCGTGAGGACGAGGACAGGAGCAATGGCACGACCAAAAGTCTTTGACTACCTTCATTCTTGGCAAAGGCCGGTCCCCCGGCGTATTTATAACTTCGTCATCCAACGGGGATAAAAGTATACATTGCAAGAAAAAGAAAACGCTAACACAAAAGATGTGGTAGCAGAGAAACTGACAAGGATAACTGCGGATGAAAGAGAGCGACCGGAGTACACAAGCGTGTGAACTCTTCCCACCAGGGCTGTCGATTCTCGCAGAGAGACAAGCAAACCGGACACATTAAGGCGCAACCACATGCGACGTTTTGGTCGCGTTTGCAGACCGTCCGCGGCGACGCGCGTTCAGCGCGCGCCACCAAATACACAGCAGCGCGCTCGGAGCGCCGGTGTCTGCGCATCCCAGATTTTCGGTCCGTTTTCGGCGTCTGCGCCGGATGTTGCTATCCTCAATTTCCGGTCCTCCTCCGCACGCAACATGGCGGCTCTTTATTTGGTGGCTCTTTAGCACTTTATTTAATAGAACATCAATTTAACGTGTTTTGTTTGTTGAAGTTTTGATTATTCTTCAGTTTATTAGGAATTACTTAAACAGAACGATGCTGCCTTTACCAAAGTAAGTCTGGCAACTTGGATTGAAGAAGCGCTCTTCGCGCGTCACAAGCATATCGGGCCAGCAGGCGCCGCACCCTGATTGGTCAAGTCTAAGCACGCTGATTGGTTGGTTTACAAGCGGATGTGACGTCATTTTTAAAAATGGTTTTTTTTTTATGGGAGAAAGACGTGCACCACTATTTCTTTCTCTATGGACGTGCTGCCTTGAGGGTGCGCTGCTCTGACCTCCGACGTTTGCAGCGTATTTACTTTTCTGCGGCATGGCGGGCTCGTCGAATGCTGCTCCCACCGATGAGGATCGTCGGCGCTGCTCTGACTGCGACAAGGTGTTTTCGCAACGAAAAGACATGCTTAAACACGAGAGAAAAGTGCACCACAAAGAGGGGACAAGCTCAAAAAGCCACATAAAGTGTGACAAATGCGGTCACAGCGTTACAACTTTTGACAACCTCGTCCTTCACCACAGAGCGATGCACAATTTCGACGCTGAGATTGTGCAACTGGTCTTCGGCAGCGCTGAAGGTAAGAAAACTTGGGATAGTTTGCTTTTATTTCGCCTATGTTAATCCGCTTCATCTAGTATTGTGCTCAGTGATTTAAGGACTTTTATCGCACGTGACCTTGAATAGCTGTGAGCAGCGTTTAGAAGTAAGAAAATGTAAATATGAGCGAAGAGATATTCATATTCATTGAATGGACATTATATTGTTAGATAGAAACGATGACTTCATTGTTTTGTTTGCGACTGTGTTACAAATTTTGGTTAGGCCTCAACGTAGGCCTATCAAGTGTCAAGTCCACGCTCAGCGACGTTGCAATTAATGCAGGGCGGTATCTTTCCTGCTGTTAGCTAAACTGAATCAAATGAAATGTAAGCCGACGTATATTCGTCACTGTAAAATCAACCTCCGCTTGTTTCATGTTGTGACCGTTCCAAATTTCTAGGCCTAACGTATTAACATGGTAACGTTCGCAAGTGGCAGTTGCGCGCGTTCACCATATTACAACAACATTACGACGAGGAGCCGTGGTTTTGGCGAGATGGTACATCACTGCAAGAGTTTAAAAGCGCCGCAAAGACGGCGGAACGAAACGGAAGGAAGACTCACAGCGCACGGTGTGTCTTTGTTTCGGTCCACCGTCGTGGCGGCGCTAAAAAAAAAAAAATCTTGGAATCAAGGCAACGCGACATAATAGAGAGCGTAACCGTGTTTACGTTACCATTTACCGTGTTTGCGGGAGTCGACTGCGCATGAGCGAGAGTTAACGTGAACGGTAACTTACCGGCACAGGCTTTACCGTCGCCAGCGAGCTTCCTGAGCAGACAAAGTGTACCGTCGCGTATTGAATACAACAAATGCAGTGCGCTCGGCGCTTTATGCTTGGTACCTATGCTTGGTACAGCCTGTGAAAGTAATCTTACTTGATGCTGTTTATTACGTGTTTCTTGTTAAATAATGCTCAGGAAAGCGACAAACGACCATTTTTCTCAGATGAGCGAGCAAAATGGCTATCCATACACGTGCTAAGCCTTGCCCGCCTCAAACAGTTCCGAGAAGTTTCCGAGCTCGCAAAGTGCTTTTAGGCCTCCAAAATTGTGCTGGGCAACGTAGTGTAGGTTATGGAGTAATTTTACTGGAGTAATTTTTAATGGAGTAAAGAAATTTTACTAATTTCTTGCCTAAATATTTAGCGCTGGGGCAAATTCTATTTTACTTTGATTCTAACTTTACTAAGTGGATGGCGCCACCAACACGTTTTCTTTTTAAAGCTGTACAGGTGATGGCTACAGTATTTTCAAAACAATTGCAGCTTGTGTGAATGCTTCACCTGAAATGTGACATATTCAAGTTACCTTAAACGAATGCGAATAGCTATTAGCAACAAAATTATGCGCAATTTGCTTTGAGACAAATTCAACAGGCGTCGCTACCTGCTACGGCGGCCGGGATACGCAAACGGATAGCTAAAACGTGTTTCACTGTTTTCAGCGGTAAATGGAAGCTCTGGATTCTGGTAACGCAAACACGGTAACGATATGCTAAAACTGCCTAATAATGCGCATGACGCTTGCACTCACACCCGCAGGGCATGCCCTGCTTTTGACAAGCCTGCGGGGATGCGCGTTGGTGTTCGTTCTTTTTTTTTCCCCTCTTCGTAAGGTCAGGTGCATCACCCTCACCCTCAGGTGCATCACTTCGTAAGGTCAGGTGCATCACCCACCACATTCATGACCGTATTAAAGTGCAATTATTGCTGCAGTGTTTCAGATCTAGCTTTCATATGTTCCTGAACGTGAGAGGTGCTGAATAGGCTTTATCGGTAAAGATAGCAAGCAGTGCTAAATGTACCTTGTCACTGCTCTCTAGAAAGTTAAGTGCCCTTGGCCGACATTTTTGTGTTTTGATACCATTTCGAAAAGCAGCCGTGCATGTGTGGACACTACAAGCATTATGTAACACTTCACCTCTTTGCATGGCTTGCAGGCATTGGTTTAGGACCTCTTCAAACTGCAGTGTTGTGCTCCTGTGCCCTTTTCGTGTTGTGATTTTCATGTATTTTGGTGCTTTTTTTTATTAATCGCCTATTTGTGTTTTTCTGAAATTTACATTTTGGACACTTGCCCCTGCTCATTAAAATCTAATTGGCTGTAAACCAGACATAGTTTTCCTAATGCTGGTTTTGTTCCCCACTTGTTTTCTTTTGGGGAGGGGTGGGAAAGGGAAAGGAAAAGGATATGAGTTGGCTTGCAGGCATTGGCTGTCATGAGGCAGTACGATGTGTTCTGTTAACCACTGATAGAAACTGTCATCATGCTTTGGCTCTCTAATGTGTCTGTTCTTCCCATTTTTTTCACTGTTGCAGACTTTGATAAATGGCGATTAGGTGAGGAGGAAAGCCAGCGCTGTCGCTTCGTTAAACAGCATGGTGCCTCAAGCGTTGCCGGTGGCAAGTTGCGGACCTACTATCGCTGCCACAGGTCAGGAACGGCTGCGCCCAGGCGTGGCAAAGGAGTGCGTTTGATGAAAAGTCAAGGATCCTGTAAGTCTGGCAAGATCTGTCTAGCCTCTATAACTGCTACCACAAATGCTGACGGCACTCCTGGAGCTTCTGTTGAAGTGTCGTATCAAAAGCACCACTATGGGCACGACAGAGATGTTACTCACTTGATGATGACCCCTGCTGAAAGAGCGAAAATAGCAGCAGAGCTTAAAACAGGTGTGGGCGTGAGCACAGTTATGGATAGGATCAGCGCAAGCATCGGTGGAGCTGATTTAACACCTTTACAGGCAACAGAGCGCATACAGCTCCACAACATTCGTCGTCAATTCAACCTTTTTGCTCCAGAACGGTGCCATCCTGACGATGCAACAAGCGTGAAAATGTGGGTGGAAGCCATGAAGGCCCAAGATGAGCCAGTTGTCCGGCTGTATAAGCAGCAGGGAGAGCAGTGGAAAGACAACACTTTCAGCAAGGAAGATTTTGCTCTAGCATTAATGACAGAGCTACAGGAAGAGATGCTAAACGAATATGGGTCTGGCATTGTGTGCGTTGATTCCACTCATGGAACTAACAGTTATGACTTCCAGCTAACCACGCTTCTAGTTTTAGATGAGTATAAGAAAGGTGTACCCGTAGCTCATTTGATAAGGAACAGAACAAATGGGAAAACGCTGAAGGCCTTTTTTGAAAGTCTGAAGCTAGCCACAGGAGCGATCACATCTGACGTCTTCATGTCCGACGATGCCATAGAATATTACGACGCATGGAAATCTGTGATGGGACAGCCAGTACACAGGCTTCTTTGCACTTGGCATGTGGACAAGAACTGGAGGGAGAAGATCCACAGCCTTGTACCAGGTAATGAGCTTCAAGCAGCTGTTTACAAAGCCGTTCGTGTTCTCATGACGTGCACTGATCAAGATGAGTTCCAGAGCCTCCTGCAGGGTTTCATAGAGTTGGAAGAAAATGAGCCTGCCTTGGAAGATTTCATGCAGTACTTTAGTAGGTACTACGCAGCTCCAGGTCGCCTGCAACTCTGGCCTTATTGCTATAGACTTCGGAATGGTGTGAACACCAACATGCATCTCGAGAGGATGCATAGAACTTTGAAGTACGATGTGATGAAAGGCGAAAAGAACTGTCGTGTAGACAGGCTAATTTCTGCTCTGATGACAATGACGTATAGGAATATCAGGAACAGGGCCATTGCCATTCTAAAGGGTCGGAGGACTCGGAAAATGAGCAAAATCCTGAACAGCCACGAAGCTGCAAAGAAGTTCACTAGCAGTGTACAACCAAATGAGGATGGAACATGGAGCGTGCCTTCCCAGGTGAACCCAGATGTCTTCTACACTGTTTCGAAAGTAGCTGAAGAAGTCTGCTGTCCCCTCAAATGTGACGAATGCAACGTATGTGTGGACATGTATGCTTGCAGTTGTGATGAACACCTCATCCACTTCACTGTCTGCAAGCACATTCATGCTGTGCTAATGGCAAGTAATGCTGCAAGAACAGATGACGAGAACGTGCAGGAGCTGCCTGACAGTGTATCCAAGGAACATGAGGCAAAGCGTGTGCTTGACAGCATAACAAAAACAAAGGCATCTACCAGTGTAGAATGCGCCGTTGCATTTAATATAAAGCTGGAAACATTGGCAACATGCTATGCATCTTCATCTGCAGAAACCCAAGACAAGATGAGCAAGCTTCTGGACCATGGATTGGAAATGTGGGAAAAGGACCGTAATGTTTCCAAGGTTTCAGATCTGCCAAAAGAACCAGCGAACAAGAAGATTATGCAGCAGCCTAGGTTTTACTCCACAAAAAAGCGCAGGCTGGCAGCCCCATCTAGTAGCCTTTCGAAGCCAACTGAGCATCAGAAAGAAATACTGAAGAAGCAAATTATGGATGGCGACTTGGCAAGTGATGTGATAAGCACATCATCAGGGCATGAATACTGTTGATATTGGCGTTTGTGCAAAAGGGCAAGAGTGGCAACGTTTCGGTGGCAGCTTTTAATAGGTCATTTGCTGGTCATGTTCTCCTACCCAAGCAGCTGCCGCGTCTCTACGTCTAACTTAAGGCATGCAGCCGCGTGGCCATGGCTTGGATGGTACATGTGTTAGAGCACCAGAGGTGCCTCCGAGCGTGGTCATGTGGGCTGCTGGAAAGTATTTTAACTTAAGGCATGCAGCCGCGTGGCCATGGCTTGGATGGTACATGTGTTAGAGCACCGGAGGTGCCTCCGAGCGTGGCCATGTGGGCTGCTGGTAAGTATTTGTATATAGTATTAAATAATGCTGAGGCTGACGCGTGGTAAGCCACTGCATGGGCTCGGATGGACACAAGAGGTGCCTTCTTGCTAGTGAGCATCTGTATATAGTGTAAATATGTATATACTGTAAATATGTATATACTGTACATATGCATGCATTTTCTCTATGTATTCAGCCCGCAGAATGTATTTTGCATCTACCGTGTCAATTCACATGTGCCACCTCTTTACACCCCCTTCTCTTCCCCTCCCCCCCACACCTTCGGGTCTTCCCATGGTGAGGCTGCAGTGTTATGCTGCATCTGGCAGTGAGCCAGAACATTTTTCTCTCAGCAGAGCCTGCCTGCTAGAGAGCGCGTCTCCCAGGTGGCGGATAGGGAGGCTCCTACCAAGGAGGCGGGTTAGTATTAGCAGATTTCAACTAGCACAACATATACTTCATTTAAAAAACTCAGCCTGCACATTCCTGTTTGGTAAAAGATGGCAGTATCATTAATAATAAATGTGTTGTGATTATGGTACGCACTACAGTTGCATTCAAATTGCATGTCATCCCGCGCTGGTAATCTTTGGACTGAAAACTGGACTGGGTGGTTCATCTAGGTTGGCCCAAGCACATGCTTGGGCCAACCTAGATGAACCACCCAGTCCAGTTTTCAAGCAACTCAAGCCCATGCCTCTGCTTGGTAGGAGTGGTGCTTGCACCCGCGGACCAACAGGTGACGCAACAATGAAAGCTAGTTCTATATCATGCTTATGTGTGTGCATGCCGTCCGTCTACTTAGCCTGTCTCGGAGCTGAAAGTGTTGCTCTGGACTGCCTGTATGTTTTCTTGCACGCCTTATCCAGTGCCAGTTTCCCCGGGATGGTGCATACCCAACCCTGCCTGAGCCCGTTAAGCTCCAGAGGACTTCCACCCTGGGCCACGGCCCACAATGGCCCACCCGGTGCTGCAGCCCCATCCACTCGCGCTTCGGTAGCATGCTGCCATGGGTTCTTTTTGGATAGCCGGGGGGGGGGGGGGGGGGAAGGGAGGGATTCGGTGCTGCTACAATTGACCACGGCTAAACTAGCAGTGCTAGAAGAGGCCAACTGTGGGGACAGATACTCCTGTACAACAGAAAATGCATGCTTTTGCTTACAGTTTAATCTTAAAACAAGCAACACCTGGGCCACGAAGCACAGCTTAGTGGAGGGCTACGGACTAATTTAGACAACCTGGGGCTATTTAATGTGCACCGTAATCTTGACACAACGGCACCATCGTATTTTGCCTATTCATTCCCTGCAATTACAGCCTGGCTGTCCTCAGTTACTGCATGCTGCAACCCTCCTTAGCTTGTCATGCTGCCAGAGCATGCTACAAAATAACTCGTGGCCTGCTCAGACTGACATTTGGGTTTCGCTACCGTTGACGGATGTGAAGGCTCACTTACAGCCTCTGTACATTTTCTATCGCTTGCTAGGAGACCACATTCACAGGCGCTACAAAAATTTCAGTGCCTTGGAATGTCACCACTTTTGCCTGCAGTTGGATGTGCACTACCCCCGCCCCCTCCCCAAACTTGTGCTAGGCTTTTTTTGCGAGCTGAGAACAAACTCATTTATTACCTGTCAGTCCAACTACCTAAAATGCAGTCCTGCAGAGTATGGTCACTCATGTTGTATGTGTTTCGTTTTTCTGTATTCAGCAAGTTCCTGTTGTCATGAAGATGCTCCATCCCCATTGCCTGCTGCACCTGTTACTGGACAAGTCACTGGTGCTCCAAGAACTTTCATTTTGAGCTGTGAATGCAACACTGAGGGAGCTGAAGACATGTTGAGAAATGTGTCGCCTGGGCTGCAGTTGGTGTTTCCCTTATTGCTTGAGATGTGCTCTAATAGGAGTGTTGCCACACTACCTTGGCAATGGGGCCTACACTGTATTCATACTAATCCAAATAAACATGATTTACCTGGAAAGTTTGCTTCAGAGACATCTCTTTGCTACAGACAGCTATATAGGCCAGGGTGGGAAATGGGAACTATTGAGTGCATGGTGGAGGCTGCCACGAGCACACCTCATTTGAAAGACTAGCAACAGTACCGCTTGATTATGAACTTCTGCAACTTAACTTTCCACATGGTGGTTCGTTGTGCACCTGCAGTATTCCAATAAAAATGGCATTCATGATGGAAATGCGAGGGTTTTCAAGGTCTTTCACAGCTGTGTCGATTTTTGAGCACCACAATGGGAACATTTCAACAAGAGGAATCCCCTTCAGATAACTCCACTTGTCAAAGCAATGATTCAACAATTGTTCCTAATGGTGTGTTGATAGATAAGCACTTTGTGTGTTACAAAATTTTTTTATTCGCTAATAATCAACGAAACAATCGGGTCGTCCTAACGTGGTAGCCTTATGGTTAATTTTATTTATTCAGAAACTTTGACGCTTATCAAGGGTGTGTGCAATGCAGTGGTTTGTAAGTGTTTAGAGAACCATCATGAAACCCAGTAAAAGGCAACAAACCTCAAGACATCAGAGATCAAGTCGCTTGTTTTCAAGCAAAAGGAGCTTACATAGTAGCCCCCGAACTTTGCGGTATCCTAAATGGTAGAATGCAGCGCACATGAACAGGTAACAGAATAATGTCTCTTAGCAGAATGGCTTGGTGCAGGTTAGCTGCCATGGCCATTTTGAGTCACGATGACGAATATTTGTGCATAATCGGCCTCCTACTGTAGTCTGCACCACAAAGGCCCCTCCCACAGACTTCAAATGCATGCTCTGTCATCTGAATCCATTCCTTTCTCTGCAGTGGCAAGAGTACAGTACAGACAATATTCATGCAGCAAGCATGAATAAAATTGCCCAACGAAGTATTTGTGCCAAAGCAGCAGCAAAGCCTAGAATTATGACGGGGGTCAAAAACACGCAGCAGCTACATTCAATTGCAGAATGCGTGAGCTTTCCGAGATGCACTGTAAAGTTACAACATGCCAATGTAAACTGCCCTAAAGCTCTGATGCAGAACAGCAGCAAGTAGAGAGCTATTTTAAAGCTAATAATGAGGATGTCGTGCAATGAAGTGTGCCTGTCTCGTATGAAGATATGCACTGCTATTCTTGAATCCTGATTTTAGAGGACTCCTTGCAAAATTGCTAGCCATAATTACTTTGGTTCAGGTTAGCTGATGCTTAAGAGTATATATAGCAGAAATGATGTGTTAAGCAGACACAGCCATGCAGCATTGAGTAAATGGAAGCAAGTGTGGCATCTTCTGTGAAAATCAGTGGTTGCCGAAAGAAAATGTGGCATGGCTATTAGCAGCAAATTTCCCTAGGGCAGAGGACACGCTGAGGCTTGATTGATTGTAGGGTTTAACGCGCCGATACAACGCAGGCAATGAGGTGCGCCGTAGTGGAGGGCTCCGGATTAATTTTGACCACCTGGGGATCTTTATCGTGCGCCAAAATCTTGCAAACACGGGCGTTCTTGCTTTTCGCCTCCATCAGAAAAGTGGCTGCCACGTCCGGGAATCGAACCCGTGACTTTGTGCTCAGCAGCGCCACGCCTTAGCCACTGAGCCACCGCGGCGGGTGGCACTGAGGCTTCATCAACTGGGTGGAACAAACCATTTCTGATTCGTGTTTGGGAGAAGGTGTACATGCAAGTCGAGAATTTCGAAATTAAGAGCATATAAAAAGAAAGTGCACCTCTCGGCCTAGGGCAAGCACAAATCATGGCTGCCTGTACTGCAATGAATGTGCAAGTAGTTTTCTCCACCACCTATTCACCAAGTAGGGTTTTATGCTGACCATACAACTAGAGAGAGCAGGTTACGGGGTGAGAAGGGTTGGCTGCAGCGAATCCCGCATGGCAGGCAAATATGTGGCCCTGAAAAGGGCCGTTTTAGCAAGCCGATGGTCTTCGGTGGTGCCTTGTTGCACCTCAGGATGGCGAGCAGTACTGCAGGCAGTCATTCCTCTCGTGGCCCTTGGCTCCACAGCGGACACAGCGGGAGAAGGTGTACTTGGCACCAGGTGCAGCTCGGTCTGGCGAGAGAATGCCCCGCCCGTACCGCCTGGCCAGCGCCTTCACAAGGATCGCGGACATCTCGTCGATGCCACGATCCCTCGACACGTGGTATCCATCCGCAGCAAACAGGGACCGCTTCGGCTGTTTGGTCGCGTTCAGGAAACGGTGCTGCGCACAAATTCAACAACAAAGCAAGCAGACTGCCAGGGCAAATGCAAGCACAGTTCACAGTACAGATATTTAATGTTTGGTAACAACAGGACTCGGGAAGAAATGCGAAGCAGGCATCGGTTCACTACTAAGTTCTTTTTAAACCATGTATGCAAACATTTAGTGTGCCTCTGCCATAAATAAGTTCTTTTTATGCCCCTGCTACACTATGTGTTGAAATGACATTCAGCTGAAATGAGATTCGAGCCAAATAAGCACCAAAAGAAAAATTTGGGATTTCAAATGCCATTTCTAGCAGTCTCGAACGCAGCGTCTTTGATTGGCAATAAAAAATATAATACTTCCGTACGTAAAACAAACAAAATATTTTTGTTTGAGGAACTTTGTTCACTGCTGATTTACTTAAAATATGAAACAGACATATTTAATTTTAATACTCTCAAAACCAGTGGGTCAGTCGCAAAAAAAAAAAAAACACGCAAGACAGCCGCCACATTAGTGTAAAAACTGGTGCCTCTTCTAATTTGACATCATTTTACTGCCTTAGACTGCTCCTAAATTTGATCGTTGTATTATTTATTGTACGAAAACGGAACGGGGCGACAACAGTGCCACTACAGCACGGCGATCAATTGTGAAATCTTTCAAATACCATCGAAATTGTAGTGTAGCACGGCGGATGCTGAATGACATTCGGATCCTAATGTAGCCGGGGTATTAAACCATGTAGCAAACATTTAGTGGCACTCTGCCATTACTAATTTTGTAAGGCGGACTTCTCGAAAGTTTCATACAAAGTGGGACTTTAGCTCCTAATTCCGACTCTATAAACGTATTTCAGTGCAAACGCTAGGGGGTACGGCAAGTTTGATAACATGCATTTCGAGAACACAGCGACGTCGCAGGCGAAGCACGTGGTCGGTCAACATGTTTTTACAACAGAATGGTACCTTCTATACACATACTTCCACGCAAAACTGGCTAAAGTTGTGTACAATTTCTAATTTTTTAAGACAGCGTTAGAAATATAGTTATACGTAGCCACTAGAGAACAAAACAATACACGTAGGCCTATACGAGCTCGTCCATTGTTACCTCAGCGTTCAGTATGTAGACGTCCCGCATACGCTTCAGGGTGGCCGTTAGCTTCCTGTTCAGCAAGCGACGAGTGGAACTCGCGCTTGCCGACTGGAAGCCACGAGGCAGCACCGTGAAGACGTACACGGCAGGGGCCACCTCGCGCTGAAGCTGGGTCACCAGGGCCTACAACACAAATAGGGCGACATTTAATGTCCATCCCGCCTTCACAGACAAACAAAATAGTGCGAGTGTTTCCTCTGTACACACCTTGATGCTGTCACATATCCGCTGCGGATCTGCGCCGGTCCGATCTAGGTCGTTCCCCCCAACATAGAGAACGGCGAAATCTGCCGGCCGGCAACGCAAGCGCGACACTGCTTCGGACAGCCGGGGAGTGTTGTGGCCACCGAAGCTAAATGTGCAGGTTTCCACAAACGGCAACAAGCGCAGCCTCAACCTGCACATGAATTTGAGTTGGCTGTCGCCAACTAGAACTCCGCGTAACGACATCACTCGAACCTGGCTGCCTGGCGTTGCACTAACGATGAACCACGGTACAGAGAACCGTCATCTGAACTCACGCTGCCAAATGACTGCCCTGGCGAGAGAGAGAAAAAAAAACCATTTTTAAAAATGACGTCACATCCGCTTGTAAACCAACCAATCAGCGTGCTTAGACTTGACCAATCAGGGTGCGGCGCCTGCTGGCCCGATATGCTTGTCGCGCGTCTCTTGTGGTTGCTCGCCCTCTCCAACGCCCGTTCCGCGTCGGCGCCAGGCGCCGCAGACGGCCGCAAGACGCGACCAAAACGTTGCATGTGGTTTCGCCTTTAGAGGAACGCCGCTAATATCTAGGAATGAAACGAGATAATCAACACGGGAACAGTGTTGATTAGCGCAGTAGCAGTTGCTACTGCGCAGTATCGCTACTGCGATACTGCGATCGCAGTAGCGCGCAAGCTTGAATGGTTGGAAAGGGTGCACAGGAGTGCACAGAACGGGAAGAGTGCAGAGGAAGCGGGTTTCAGCATATCAGATCTGCAGGTACATAGGAAGGGCCTTCGAAAGCGCAGTTAGGATCTCCGGAACCGTGGCCCTGGCTCAAGCATGCACAACGATCATTAACGCCAGCAATTTGTTGCATAACGAACGGGAAATTTATCCGCATCAGTTCAGCTATCCAATGTCGTAGTTGACCACTGTGATACAATAGCGTCCCTGAGGGCACAGGTTCTGCGCTGGAGGCCAGTTAACTAGAACATTTTGAGAAAAAGAAAACAGAGGAAATGAAATGGTGAAAGCTACCATAAAAAATCTGCAGAAATTCAGAGGTTTGTCTAATATATAATGCGTAGTATTCTTACGTCTCCTGCCTTCATTGCGACTTCTTCACAGCCAGATTTTGCTGTGAGTGTCAAACATGCTGAGTTATTTTGTTGTTTTGAAGACCTCTTTTGTTTCTTTTCGCCATTGCGGTACATTTACACCATGATCGCAATTAGGCGTCGTGACTTAGCCAGTTATGTATTTTTCCGGTTGGCTCATTTTCGCAATTTGATGTTTTCACCGATGTTTTCCGGCTTTTGTTGTCGTTGTTTTCCGGTCCAGAAATTGGGCGCCGGTGTAAGAGCAAATAAAAAAAAACGCACGTGCGACCTGACCGGATTTGAACCCGCGTCTGCACAGTCTTCGCACGTTGACAGAGTACAACAAAAGTTGCCGTTGTTCCTTTCTTCGTGGCACTTATCACTCGTGGCCAGGAATCGACAGCTTTGAGCGGCAATGTGCGCGCTTCACAAGATTCACGAAAGCGAGAATTGTGAAACGTAAAAGTTGTATATTAATGACGCGTGCTGCGTGGACTGGATGCATGATTTATTGATTGCGGGGTTTAACGCACCAAAGCTGCACATGAGCTATGAGAAAGAATAAACTTCTTTATTAGCATATTAGCAAAAAATTGCGGAGTGGTGTCCTCATTTCAGGACGCCATTCGTGGCGCCAGCTGTGACGGCCCTTTCCACCAACCGAAGCTGGTCGTCCGGACTGGAAAAGTTGATCAAAAGTAATCATGAGTGCCTCGTAGCCCATGCGTTTTTTGACACCTGTGCGTCAAAAAAACACCGGCTGTGAGGCGCGCCCTAGTGGGGGCATCCGGATTAGTTTCGATCACCTGGGGTTATTAAAGGGACACTGAAGCGATTTGTAAACATTGCGGGATTACTAGCGCAAATTGTAGTTCGGAGTCCGTAGGCCTTGTTTCGACCACTCTGGCCGCGTTTACGCGAATTTATTTACTAGAAAAATTAATTCGAAAATGCTGTCCTCCTCTCTTTACGCTCGCCCATTTTCTGTGGCGTTTTCGTGTGACGTCAGCAGGAGATGAGCTGGAAAATGGCTGCGCTACTGCACGGTTCGCCGACCAGCCGACCTACCGATCGAGTCAGTCGGCCCAGCGTTTCGTCCGCCGGCCGCCGACGGGTCGTCGCTATTCGCTCGCTCAATTTAAACTAAGCCACAACACTTTTGTGAATGAAAGAATGTGCCTTTCTTTACTTTGTTAGTTTGTACACTGTGTCAAACTCAGTGTCCGGGTCGCTCCACACAAGCGCTGCACAAGTGCACATGCGACGCTTCGCTGACTTTACGCTAGTAGGAAAATCTAAGGCCAATTGAAGGCGGGAGAAGAGTCAGCGAAGTCAATATAGGTACTATGAAAATAAAATCAACTGAAACTTTTACCGTACAGCGCAAAACTAGGGAGCAGGAAGCATTTTTTGCGCTGGGTAAACAAGCACAGTGGTCAGCAGCACGACCGCACATCTGCGAACGCTTTTCCGTCAAAGAAATGCAATTGCTAGACGTGAGATATTGTGGAAGTTTGGGGAACGCTTACTGCAGGAGCGCTATACAACAAATAGTCACATAAAGTACTTGAAATGCTTAAAATAAATAAAAGTGTAAACTGATTATACATTATAGACCTTATATATCCATCCCCGTCAGTGCCGGCTCGTGGCCTAGTGGTTTGAGGCGCTGGGATTACTGGTTTGAAAGTCGCAGGTTCGAATCCCCGAGAGTATGCGGCCGATGTTTTCTGGACTGAGTTCACCCTTTTTGGGCCGTAACGTTCACTGCTCCGCAAGCGAGATCGCAGAACGCGCGCATACTGGCAATGACGCGCTAGCGAGTTCTCGTTGGCGTGCTGTTGGCACAGGCATCGACTGCTTGCGGGCAGTGGACCCAGGCCTCAATCAGCACACCCTTGGCCTGGTGCGAACTAGCTTCTTACGAACAGACATGAGTGAGGCAAGCTCCGAATATGCGGGAAAAGCGCATGGCGTTTGAGAGTCTGCGGTGACGCGGAGGGCGTTCATCCACTGCGTAGGCCTCGTCTAGTGATTTCTACGATTCCAAGCCGCCCTGGGAGGTTTATCTTAGACATTTGACAGCCGACAACATGGCAGAAGCGTGGTACGGCGATTACTGAGATATCGAGAATGGCCATCCAACAACGCCATCGGATGTCAAGCATGTTGTTTTACAGAACCGAAACAGAAACCGAAACTTGTTTGATTGCTAACCTTGGGCATCGTCCAATCACGGTGCCCCCCCCCTCCTGACGTCACAGCCTTTAGTTGGTGCGGCCGCCGCAAACCGCGCATGGTAGTTTTTCTTCTTTCGCGCTTTGTAAAATAATTACCGATTTGTCAACCGGATAAACGATGAATAGTGTGTTAATTTGAGCCAGTCTACACAGTGCAAGCAAAAACGGGAGCTTGACAAATTCACTTCAGTGTCCCTTTAACATGCGAGGAAATCTCGACACACGGGCGTTTTCTCTTTTCGCCTCCATCAGAAAAGCGGCCGCCACTGCAGGGATTGAACCCGCGTCCTCGGGCTCAGCAGCACAACGCCATAGCCACAGTGCCACCGCGGCGGCTCACACCTGAAAATGATATTACCTTAATGCAACACGTGAATACCAGCCGCGCAGAATCCTTTTCTAAGGAAGCTGTGGCGTGTCCCAGTTAGGGTTACCAACCATCTCGGATTTTCCTACAACGTCGCGAGTTCCGCGCCGTCCCTGTCGGGACAACTATACTGTATGTCCCAGACCGCCCAGTTAAAATTTTTAAGGTGGTACAACACACGCCCAACAAGGCGCGTCATGATACGGAACACGCGTCATGATACGGAACTTTTGTCTGGGCAGAGCTGGAGGTAAAGCTTAACGTCCGCATGAAGGGTGACAACTCTTAAGAGTAATATTCTAGAGCAAGAGAAAGTGTTGGGAGCAGTACGTAAATTGCTGAAGTACCTATTCAAGAGGAGGCCGCAACGATAACAAAACGGTGGATTTGTCTGGGTACGGCTGTAAAGAAAACTGATCTTGTTCTATCCCTCAGTTAGTGTGTGCTCTCCCCGCCCCTCACAGTCCCAACTTCCTTCATTGAAAAGTTGGTAACCGTAGTTCCCGTGTGATGCTGACGTAATTCGCATCGTAAGACAGACCAGCGAAAGCGGAGACGCATACAAAGGTGTATCAGAAAATGCGGCGGTTGAGCATACTCTTGTTTTCCACATGCTTTCAACTATTAGCTTGTCATATGGGGCTCCCTCATCATTTCGTACTGGCAGAAAACGGATTCCATGGATTTTCGTACCAACGGTAAAGAAACGAAGGCGAAGAAACGATCCAAATGCGATGTTGCTAAGTGCTGCAGGAGCAGAGTTAACAGGAGCAGGGGATTGTTTTGTCTGAGATCCGGAGATTTCGATGTAGGACATTTCTGTACAGGACGTTTCGGTGCGGACATTTCGGTTTACTGAATGTCCCAGGCATTCTTTAACATTGTAGCATTAATAGTTTCATTTCGTCAGGCAACACCATTTTAACATTCGAGAGTTGTGCGTGGGCCGCACTGCGCGGGAACGAAAGGTAAACCAAGCCGGAGAATTCGTGCCTCTAACCCTGTTTTGATGGTAGATGTAATAATTACGGTGATTTATTTACTTGCGTTCAAGTTTTTTTATGAATAATTTTTATTATTCATTTGAACATCCCCAATCCTTTAATCAAAGTGTTGCTGAATCGCTTTGATTTCACTCTACGCTTTCCGACCCCCAAACAGTCGCGAAAAAACGAAAAGGAAGGGCAAGCACGTGTGCATTCCCCTTTCATGATTTTCTGTATTACCGTCGTCGTTGCATTCTTTGTCGGTTCTGCTTAAAAAAAAAAATCAGCGGTCGCACTTACAGTGGCATCGCTGGGCAGTGGGCCTCCTCGGTACAGGGAATTTAAGTGGGCGCCGAAAACGGGAAGACGACTGTTGCAGCTCTCGCCCCACAAGCCTATTCAAATTTTCTTCCAATTATAATCCAAGAAGGCGAGGACAATTCTGCAACCAACAATGTCCGGAGTGTGAATATGTGGGGTGAAGAAGGAGCGATTCCTAAAGAGGGGCCGCCGTCGGTATGACCGCGACGCGCGGAAGGGTGCAGCGAGCAAGGTTGTTCCTCGAGGGGGTGTCACAGGGTCCAACGAGAATGGTCATTGTGTCCTCGGGGGCCTCTTCGGTGGCTTTTTGTTAACGTACGCAAAGGCACAAAACGCTATAGTAAAACTCTATTGTGTCAGTACATGTCTTTGCGGTGACGCGTCGGAGACCGTGAACTCCACTCGGCCTGTCAGATTTGCAGGGGAAACCGGAAATAATACATTGAAAAGAAATCTTGGGGAGATAGATATTTGAAGAAGGGGGCTGACTGCTGGGACGAACTATTACAGCCCCGTTTACATTGACCCGACGAGGGCGCGTTGAGTCGAAATAAACAGGTTTTTTGGACTCGACCCCTCCATGTATAAGCGGACGGGGTGGGTCAGAGAGCCGTCGCGGCGAGTACAGTCAACTCGGAGGCAGGGGGTGGGTTAGCTCGCTCGTCGGGCTGAGTCGGCGGGCCGCGGGGAGCAGAATACCGTATTTGCGCGGTTCTAACGCGCCCCCAATCGTAACGCGCGGGTAACTTCGCGCAGGAAAATTTGAAAAAAAAACAAAACAATGTGACACTGACGGTACGGCGCACATGGAAAAGACATGACACCACGTACCTGGAAGAGGGAGATTTTATTTGGCGTATGAAGCCCCGGAAGCCAAAAATGAATTGTGCTTCACAAGGTTGCTTATCCAGCTGCTGCTGGAAATAAAGTTATAGCGGGGAACACTGAAGCTGGCTGCGATTTCAAGTTCTTTGATCTTCATAATTCTAAGCGTTAGGGGCTAAGCAGAAGCACAAAAAAATGTGCAACAGCTGACCAGGGTATGCGGCATGCCATTGAGGTATCAGTGCGCCGAAATTCACTCACGTGGTGTTGACGGATTGTTTTTATTGGATTGAGTTGGATTTTGCGGATACTTAGTGTCCGTTGCGCATGGGCTTTAAAGCCTATTTCTGTTTTGAGCCCGATTGTAACGCGCACACAAATATTAAGCTAGCTTTTAGCAAGAGAGGGTGCGGGTTAGAATCGTGAAAATACGGTAGCCCCTTCTCCGGGAACCCCGCCGCTCCCCTCACCTCGATTCTTTGGACGGGGTTCATATAAACTCGGACGCGTCGAGGTAAGCTGAACCCGCCACTCAACTCACCCCGCCCCCGTCGCGTCCATGTACACGGGGCTTATGATGGGATGAAAATAAGTGTGAAAATCAGTCGCGGAAAAAATGGTACCGGAACAAATGGCCTCGAAATAAATGGCTCCAGAACAAATGGTTCCGGAACTAATGGTCCCAGAACAAATGGTCCCAACTTCAAAGTAGGAAAAAATGGTCACACCAGAAATGCACATATTCATGGGCGCCTTCATGAGGGAAGGATAGAGGGGGTCGGTGTATTTAAATTGACACGTTTGTATTTTGGCACAATGTATTTTGCATCTGAGTGTGTAAATGTGTTTTCTCAGGCTGAATTGGCTTGAGTTAAATGCTGCATAAAAATTTGTCGTCGTACGTGCATGTTCTGCTGTGGTTCCTTTGCTTGTGTTCTTTTGTTTATTCACGCTTGAGAATTAAGCGAGTCCAGCTGGAGCCTGTGCGGTGAGCCTATTTACAGTGACAGTATATACGCGTGTTATTTAGGTTGTGTGAAGTATCGAAATTGTGAGTGGGCCGGTACCGCGGAATATCAGACAACATAGAGGTGTACTAGTGCATCTCGCTCGCCGATTTCTCAAAAAAAGAACTCTACACGATCAATGGTTTATTGCGTTAGATAAGCTGCGTTACGGTGCTCTCCATCTGAAATGCTTCCTACAGTTCAGATCAAGCGAAGCGGCACTAATCAAGATTTTGGACCTTGGTAATTTTGTAGCTCACAGCAGATACTTTTGTTTTTCTCCGAAAATATGCAATGTAGCTATTATTACGCCTCTTATCTTGCTGCAAAGTTTAGAAGACTGCTGGCTGACATGCTTTGCTAATTTTGCCGGCGTGTTGCAGTAGCGTAACAACTACTGAGAGCAGCAGGTGAGCTCATAAAAACAGGTCACCCACCATCAACAACAAACTTTTTGTTCGGAACTGCATTTGTTCCGGGCCATAAGTTCCGGGCCCGTAAATTCCGGCACAATTTGTTCCTACTTTGAAGTTCGGACCATTTGTTCCGGGACCATTTTTTACTACACCCGCCAGTTCCTTTTTTTTACGGACACGTCTAGCCTATCGTCGTGTTGGTACGGAGAGTGTAACTCAAAAAAATTGCGACGGCTCGATTGTCTCACACGTAGTGGGATTCCTGGGTTGTTCCCATCCCCCCTCCCATCACTTCATCTGTACAGATAGGTCTTCTACACGAACCTTCAATACATATTTTCACGGGTGTAGGAACAAATCGAGACAATCGAGCCGTCGCAATTTTTTTGAGTTACACTCTCCGCACCAACACGACGATATTCTAGACGTGTCCGTAAAAAAAAAGGAACTGGTGACAACAGATGGTCAGCACAACCCATACAAAACGATTCATACTTTTTGATGCATTACGGGAGAAACAGTGAGTTTTTAAAAGCTGCTTTCATTGGATAGTTGGAGTGCGTATTAATTTTAAAAAATCGTCATAGAACCCATCATACCATCGTAAACATATCGGCTGATGTGCGTGTGGCAAAAAAAAGAGCGAATGTAGATTAATATAAATTAAGAATATCCGCAAAAGAATTTAATCAGTTGGCTGAATAAAAGGAGTTTTCTGAACGAGGTTTTCTGAACGAGGCATCAATCTAAATATGCCATCAGTGGTTTGTTTTTCGCTACGCGGAAATAAAGGCGGAACGGCTGTTTCAGACAATCAAGCACACGTGCACGCGATAATTCGTTTGTCGATAAGTCTGTTCACGAAAATGTTCGCGCACCGAAATGTCCGTACAGCGATATGTCCGTGCACCGAAATGTCCGTGCACCGAAATGTCCGCACCGAAACGTCCTGCACCGAAACGTTCTGCACCGAAATGTAGACCCGTATGTTTTGTCTACTTTCTGGGGGGAGATGTATGAGATCCATATTGTCACAGAGAGAGGTTGGTGTCGTCTTGCAGCACGGACAACGGATGAAGCTTTGTTTCAAATTAATCAGTGTTTGGGAACGGACCGCTAGGGGGATTTCAGTGGCGCTCCTACAGGCACTGCTGGAGGCATATACTGGCATTCCTGAGCTTAGTTAGGTGGACCATAATGGATGAGGGAGTTCCAACTTTTAGTATACTTGTGTCCTGACCAAATGTTGGGTTTGTCTTCTTTGGGCAAACGACGTAGTACCCCCTCCTCCGTTTCAGAATTTTAATCTTGAACTGCCCGTGTCCTGCCGCAGTCACTGCTTGCGGTCTTGACGTGTTCTCATTAAAAGCTGGCGAATATCGCACAGCAGGCTAGGCCTCTGCACGATGGTCTGGAGCTTCAGGAAGGCCGGGGAACATGTTTTAAATAAATATTGCAATAAAATTTTCCGATTCCAATATTTGAAAATGTGTAGGGGTTTTCAGGATAAACATCGCTTATGGCGACAATATTAATCACGAAGCCACAGACGACGCAGTTATCTTCAAGGCAAACAAGTTTATTGGAGCGAACTTGTGCTCCCCTAACAACTCAAAGAATACAGGCGTGGAAGCAGCACTCAAAAAAGTGACGTGCGAAGGCGAGCGCGACGATTCGAATGCCGCGGCATCTGCTCAGCGGGAATTTATCACTCGGCGCGAGGGTTTTGGAATAGTCGAATTGTATCCAGAACACTGTAGATCAGCGAAGATTATTCTAGGCTGTTCGCGTTAGTTGGGAACGCTCTCCCTATCAGAAGAGGTAACACATGCGGCACAGAAAGAAAGAACGGAACACGCGCCTCCCTTGGCACACACAACACCGATAACACAGACGGGCGCAGCCGGGCGGCAAAAGCAAAACACAAATAAACAAACCCAATGCATGGTTCACACAATATGTTTGATTTGGTAATTGAGTTAACTTTTGTAATTTTTTAGTTATTACATTTTTTTGCCCTATTTAGTTTCTTGAAATTTAATGCGACCGAGTATCTTCATTTACGTGATTATAACAATGAAATTAAGCATTTTTGTGCAAACGCAGGGCGGTACGCGCTTGGTCCGTTTTCACGATTGTTATTCTCGATTTACACGTTTTTCTTTTTTATTTTCGCTTTAGTTTTTGGAGGGATGCCTATAAGGTGTCTACGCCGTGTCGAGGTCCATTTTGGCGGGTGCTGGTATGGAACTGAGGAAATGGGCCTCCAACCTTTCGTCCCTGCGAAGCCAATTCCTTGAAGACAACGTGGCTTTCGAAACGGAAGGAGGGGACCCTTGTCATGAAGGTGCTTGGTATGCAGTGGGACCGCTCAGACGACAGTGTCGTGCTAAGTGCGGACAATGTCGCCACATTTGTATCCACAAAGCCAGTGACAAAGAGGACAATGATCCAGTCGTTCGCGCGGCTCTACGACCCTCTAGGATTTCTGGCCCCTTTCACCGTTCGAGCGAAGATCATTTTCCAAGACTTATGGAAGCTGCAGCATCCGTGGGATTCACCACTGCCGACGGCTCAACTCAATGCGTGGAACAGCTGGTGCGGCGAGCTCAGCGACCTAAGACGCATTTGCTTGCCACGGCATGCCTTCACGATGAAGTACACGGAACACGACAATCGAGAGCTCCACGTGTTCGCTGACGCAAGCCTGGGAGCCTATGGTACTGCAGTCTACGTCCGGTTATTATCATGGGAAACCGGAAGATGGGAAGTGAACCTGCTGCTCAGCAAAGGCCGCATTGCACCGATCAAAACCACCTCTCTCCCACGCCTTGAGCTCCTCGCTTGTTTGATAGCTGCCCGACTATTCGATTTCCTGAAACGGCTACCGTGCCTGTCAGAAGTTCGGTCTTTCTTCTGGACCGATTCAAAAATCGCCCTGCATTGGATTGCGCGGGAACCGGGCCGATGGCCGCCATTCCTGAGAAATCGCGTGTCCGAGATACAACGTCTGGCACAAGGCTCATTGTCGTCGCAGCAAGGATAACCCAGCCGATTTGATTACTCGAGGCCTTGCCGCATCCGCTGTTGCAGCCACGGAAATGTGGTGGCATGGCCCACATTGGCTCACACTGCAATCTCAGGATAGGCCAACGGACAGAGAAAGAGTTGCGGACGTCGGTGAACCGCCATTTCTACAGACAGCTTTATGCGCGCTAGTAACAACGCCAGCTGAGTCGTTGCTGAGTATCAAGTCGTACAGTCGGTACTCCAGGCTTCTTCGGGTAACTGCCTGGATACATCGCTTCTTCGAGAATACGCGAAAGTTAACGCATTCAGCAAAAGGACCACTGACGAGCGATGAAGTTCTCAAAGCGGAACGCTACTGGCTCTGGCTCGTACAGAACGAAGCCTTTTCCGAGGATATACGAGCGTTGTCACGTGGTCAGCGTGCCGGAACTGCAACTCGCCTCATTTTACTACGGCCGTTCTAAGACGACGATGGAATCCTGCGCGTCGGCGGACGCCTACAGCAGTTAGGATCCTCGGTCGACACCCGTCACCCCGTCATTCTGCCGGGCCGTCACGAATTTTCCCGGCTACTAATCATCGAAACCCACCAGCGCCTGTTGCACGCGGGTGTTGACAGCACTCTCACAGAACTGAGAGACCGATTTTGGATTATCAAGGGTCGTCAATAAGTGAAGACAGTGCTTCACGGATGCTTGCTTTGTCGTCGACACAAACTCACATCAGAAACAGCTCCAGTTGCGCCTCTACCCCGAGATCGTATCACCGAATCCAGTCCGTTCGACGTTGTCGGTGTAGACTGCTGTTCTGTCGCACGAAGAACCCTGCGCAAACAAAGGCCTACGTCGCCGTTTTCCCCCTGTGGTGTGACACGAGCCGTCCACCTTGAGCTTACATCTCAGATGACGTCATCGAGCTTCTTGTCTGCTTTCAGGCGGTTTATCGCTAGACGCGGCATTCCATCGGCAATTTACTCGGATAGCGCCTTAGCCTTCCACCACTGCGCACGCTCTCTCCGTCCGGCTCCGGAAGACCCCGTCCTCGATTTTTGCAGCGGCCGCAACATTTCCTGGAAATTTAACGTCGAAAGAGCTCCGTGGTGGGGTGGTTGGTAGGAACGCTTAATCCGGCTCACCAAGGAGACATTACGGCGAATCCTCGGCCGTAGTTGCCTGACTGCTGAAGAGCTGCAGACGACGCTTTGCGAAGTCGAGGCAGTAATTAACAGCCGGCCCCTTACGTATCTCTCGGCAGACGCGGCTGAGCCATACCCGCTGACCCCAGCGCACTTCTGGCTGTGCAAAAGCAGCACGTGCCTGCCTCAGCAACTCGCCCTTCCAGAACCGCTGTCCGCGGGCAGCGAGCTACGCAGACGAGCTCGGCACCGTCAAATCGTAACGGAGCGTCTCTGGCGTCGATGGAAACGAGAGTACCTCCTGTTGCTCCGATCCGCTCACGAGGCAACAGCGCAGCTTCCCTCCAGGCTCCAAGTGGGGGACGTAGTGCTCGTACAGGACAATTCGCCGCCGGCCTTCTCGCAACTTGGGCGCATTCTTCAACTATTTCCCGGACGCGACGGAGTTGTGCGCTCGTGTTCCCTACGCCTGTCATCGGGACGGGAAATACGTCGTCATGTGCAGCGGCTGTGCTTTTTTGAAGCAAACCCCTGATCAACTTGGGGCCGCGGGAGTATGTTGAATAAAGAGGAAGAAGCGCGCCACGAGACAGGCAGCGGGGGCTCGCTCCACGAGCGCGGCTCTCGCGGCAGTCGTTTCGTAGGCATCCTTGATAGCCGGACGTCTGGTTTTAGCATTTCTTAGTCGGGGGTTGTCGTGCATTGGCCGGCGTGCGCCTAGCAACAGCTGTGGCGCGCCTAGCAACCGGAGCACGTCGTAGCTCGGGCGGGAGTAGCGGAGGGCAAGGGGAGAGGAGGAGCGCGCTCGGCGTGTGAGGGCGCTCGCATCGCGGAGCTCGGGCGGAGTAGCGGAGAGTGAGTGGAGAGGAGGAGCGCGCTCGGGCGTGTGAGGGCGCTCGCATCGCGGAGCTCGGCGGAGAGAGCTCGCGCGCGGGGCGGGCGTGTTGCGCGGGTCTCTCTCTCCTCTCCGCGTACCCTCTCTCCGCTCGCTGCGCTCGGAAAAATATATATAAATGCAGTGGAGCGCGCGCCTCTCTCCGTGACTGCTTGCCGCAGCGCACTCATCGGTGCACCCAATGCATTCGCAATTCCGCACGATCCCCTTCGGGGAGGTGGGACATCGTTTTTTCTTGTTCCCTCTCGCTACAGAGACTAATGGGAGAGGCCTTTGCCCTGCAGTGGGCGTAGATAGGTTGGTGATGATGATGGTAATAGCATATGCCTGAATGATGATGATGATTGATATTGGTTTCCCCTTTGAAGCGGGGTGATGACACGTCATCTTACCAAAAAGGACTAATATAACCATGTTTTACACTCTTGGTTTAATACTAGCGCTGCTTAGGGCAGGCCCGAAATACTTTCTTTTCCCTGTTACAGGTGGTAACTGTCCTAGACAATATTCCCCTCTCTGCTTTTCGTCCACCAGCATTCTAATCTTCTTTTCGTCCCCTCGACAGCCTTGAAGTTAACTTCCTCTCTGATACCCTTAAATCCTAGGGCTTCTGGAAGCCCAATATTCCCTTCATGTAGATTTGGATATATACCCTCACACTCTAACGCTATGTACCGCATAGTTTCTGTTTCTTTTCCGCAGACCACACATACCCCATCATTTTGTTAATACTTCCCCACAAAACTCTTAGTTCGCACGCAACCTGCTCTCGCCTCAAAAAGCAAAGCACTGCCCTAGGAATTATCGTAGCTTTGCGATCGCTTTGCGATCGCTGCACCGCCTGCCGCCGCTTCTCCGCGGCGTTGACGGGATTAGCGCTGCGCGGTTGATAGGGGCTCATGCAGTGTTTTGGTTCTCTTTCGCTTCTTTTTGTGCTTCCGCGCCCTAAAGAACTTGTTATGGTGACGTCTGTAAGTAAATAGTAGGTTTAGGGCACTTCAAAAGCCGCTACGTATTGGTAGGGTCACTAGGGTGCTCAAACGCCAACAATCGCTGTCGGGGAACACGGTTCTGCGCCCTTCTTGGCCGCTGTTACGGGCGTCGGCGACGGCAGCAGCATACCACCGCTGTCACCTCCGAATACGTCCGGCACAAGTGAATTTTATTGTCACCTCGTTTAGACCTGATACTGTTTCGTTTTGCAGCGCGGACAACGAATGCGGCCTCGTTTCGAATATATATACGTCGTAGAAAAATATTTTTCGGGGATGTGATTACCCAATACCTAATAAATTGTGCCTTTTATAAGAATATAAGCCACGCGAAAATGTTAAGAAAGGATCTGCGTCGCGATAGATGGGCACTCATGCCTTAAAGGGGCACTGACACAAAAATTTTGCATCTTGTTTTTTTTTGTTGCGATAAGTAGCTAGTGACCTACTTATAACCTGTAGAAACCTCATTTGCTTCAGCGTGCGACGGTTGTTTAATTAGAGGCATTTTCAATGCGGCCAGTCGCAGTTTCGGTTTCAGCGAGTGCCGCAAAACGATGGATTTTGTGGATTTTGTGTGAACAAAGCTGACCACGTGACCGTCGGAGGGATATCACAGTTACAGAGCAGAGCCGCCGTAGCACTGTCGAATCCGCATCGACAGCAGTTTCTGCGAATGCCCCCCCGTACTGATCTCGTGAGGCGCCTAATTAAAAAGCGACCGTGGATGTGACGCAGGCGCTGCGAGTGCAAATGCTACCGCGGCTAACGAACGACGCGCGACGCTCGAGACGGTGGGTGGCAAGACGCGCGCTGGGAGCAGCCGGCCGGTCTGCCTACAGGTCCGCCTACAGATGTGTTCGGCTTAGCACTGCGGCGGATATTCGAGTGCCGCTCTCGTAAGCGGTGCAGATGACAATTTTTAATGCAACCCTCCATGGCATCATTAACTCCTTTCTCATGTAAGCCACCATGGTCGGGACTTGGGGACAATTTCGTGCAGCGGTAACAAGCTATCACTCGAGCTACCTGCGCCGGCGTGGGCCACTTCGCGGCCGTGGCCGCCGCCTGCACAGCGACCGTGCGGCTTGCTGAGTGGGCTTTTCGTGCCTCCGGCGCGTTTCCGCATCCAATGGTAATAAACAGTAATAGAAACAGAGTGCCTGGAATCGCTGTAGAACTTTGGTCGCGGCCAGCTGCCCGATGAGCTGACGAAATCACGGCGCCTGCGCCGCCAACGATAGGGTCGTTCGTTCTTGAGAGCAGAAGCTCCGCCCTCCGGCCCTCCGATTGGAGCGGCGAGCCGGCAGTGCGGAAGCGGCAAACACAAACTCGTGACGTGTTTGGATGTTGTTTATTTACACTTGCGCGTGGTCCTCTGCTGGCCGCTCGGTTGCGTTTCGCACACTTCAAAATTGATTTTAAATATGTTCTAGGCTGTATTCACCGCTGATATTTTGCAGATGATGTATATGTGTTCCCACCAATCTATCTCCGAAGTTATCTCGCCTTCAAAATTTTGTGTCAGTGCCCCTTTAAGCAAAACCAAGAAAAGTCAATTAAACCACGCAAGAAATAAATGGTCTGCAAGTCCGGAAAAAAACAGAACAGCTAGTACGGAATGAAAAAAAAAAAAAAAAAGACCCAGTGCAGCTTCTGAACTGCTAAAGACGTTCGTCTAAACTTAAGCCGGGTAGGACTCACGAGACCAACTAGTGTGCGAAATGTACTGCTATTTAGCGAGACATGGGGAGGAGGAAGGAGGGGGACGCTTAACTATCGTTGTGTACGAATGCGGAGCGAAATCAAGGAACGTTTTAGCAATCACACACACAAGCTACGCGTCCACCTTGCTCTAGTTTTTAGACTTGAACGAACAGCTGATCACTCGGTGGACGCATATTTTGAGGTACACAAGTTCACAACTGACAAAAGGTGCCGTTAGAAGAGTGGGATATCTGATAAGGCCCTTTGATTTCCGTTTGTGCTAGATTCTGCAGGCTCCCTGCGCCATATGACTATGCTTCGAAGAAACGTCTAGTCGCGGACGCGCATTACTCTATTGGCGGTGAGCGCGAACACAGGCGGCGCTGCGAAGCGCGCCTCCGTGACGTCAGCTTAGGGATTCTCGAATTTGTCGTCTGCTTCACTCAGGATCGCTCTCCCTGCTGTTTCTTTGCGCTCGGTCAATGTCTGATGCTTGTCCGCACCAGAATTGGCGTGTGGGTAACTTTTTATCATAATAATAGGATTAAAATCGCTTACACTAACTCATGGTGTCAATTAAAGTATAGTTTTGGATACCGCTACGGGAGAAACATTGCCGGAACCACCCCATTCCATGCGAAGCCGGTCCTGAGCGGAGCGCGAAGAGTCGGAGCTAGGCGTCAGCTTCTTAAGTAAGCATTCGAACAAAAGGAACAGTCAGCTGCTAATAACCGACAACAGCGAAAATGCAAGACCAAAACAAATTCTAGGCCTTCAGGGCTGTTGGCTTTGGCAGAAGGCATTACGATTCCCGGTAATCATATGTAAGGTAAAACAGTTTTTGCAACCATGCCGAACGCTCGAACGTGTTTTGTCACATCACTTTACGTTGTCAAGGCATGAAAATTTGCCGACATGCACTATAGACTGCAAAAACTGTAGGTTGAGTTCCAAATAACCCAGTGTGTATATACGGGCGTGCTGATTCTATACCAGGCATCTACCAGTATGGAGGTTTATTGAGCAAAACGAGTCACGTCTTCGTTAAATTTATAGTAACACATATATGTTTGTTAAGACCTGGAGGGATATTTCGGGACATTTTGCACAGCCATATCTTCCCGATATTCGGATATGCGTTATAGGAAAACTGCACTCAAGAGGAGGAGGAGGAGTAAGGGGAGGAGGGGAAAACTTTATTTAACAATTAAATCGATCTGGTTAGTGGGACGGGTCCTCAGTCCAGGACAAGAGAGTAAAAGTAATTTTCTTCAAATCATAGAACGCCATCCCGAGTAGAATAGGATTTGTTCTTCGCGCCTGGAAGGGTTGAAAAGCAATAAGGGCTACTTGGAATTCTTCGGTTTCGATTCTTGTAATATATGCACGTATACTATTTATTACGTTAGTTAGCGAGTATATCATGCCTTCAACACTGTAATCATGTCATCATTGTTCGAGTTGAGAGTCAGTTCGGTATGATAACGATATAATTACGATAGAAATTCGGAGCACAAAATCCGCCTTCGAGTATTGTGGACCACGTCGTTTAGGGCGCGATCGCGGGGGCGTAGCACAAACATTCTCATTGTATTTGCATGTGAATAAACAAAGCACGTTGCGAATATGCACCTTCTTGCACGCAGCCGTAATGAAAGCCAATTTGTGAAGAAGGGAATGTATGACATACAACATGAAGGAAGTATCCACACGACCTTTGTGAGCCTCCCAAACATTCCGAAACCGCCTAATAAGAAGTTGGTGACGGCGCAGAAAAATTAAAGCGTTGGGCAGAAAAAAAGCAAGAAACATTAATCTGAAACAAGACAGCAACACCGAAAGAAATAGAAGAAAGCCGCTTTATTTCCTGCTGTGCGATGCGCGTGTAGGGGCCGCTGCTTGGTACGTGGCATTAGACAGTTGAGTCTTCATTAGAGCATCTAAAAAATACTGCAGGGAAACCCACGCATTTTTAATACTTATCGACAAGCTCTGATCGCTGATCCTCGCGAATAAGCTAGAAAGGACGAGTTACACACGGTCTTCTGACCGATGGTCTGAAGAAATTCGTTCTCTATCTCTTCGTATGTTGCAAACTTTGGGGGATACAGCTTCAAATTATTCAGATGCGTTAGAAGCTGGCAAAATAACTGAGTCATTAGAAATACGCTTTTTAACGCACTACAGCAACAAAGCGGGCCATTTCTAGTACAGGCACTGCTGCCCCTCACAAGCGGAGTGTAGCAGACGACAGCAGCGCGAGTCCCTAAGCCGACGTCAGAGCCAGGGGGCGCCACTCAAACATCTCACCGCCAATAGAAGCCCTTCTCCGCGCTGCTCGTGGAGGATATATGTAGCATATAGGAATGTTGCGGGCGTTTAGCTCACGGCAAGACGCCCCAGCATTAATTTTTTTCTCGTGCGCTGACCCAGGGTATAATTTTAGATTATCCATCGTACTTCTTTCGTAGAATGTTCGTGAAATTTATGTCCAGGGTAGTGATCAATATCCGAGGTATGATATTGGCAAGCATAACTGGCGTGCTGTCAGGCATGAGTGCTCCGCTATAGGTTATATAAGCGCACAAAGCTGATTTACATCGTGGTGTACAGCCATAGCATGACCATTTGAGAAAACTATGCTTACGGAGACACTGTTAGTAAATTTAAGCGCAGTGGAATCCCAATTATCTCCATTAGCAAATCCCGGTTTCGCGACGCCGACCTGTGACGCACACCTGCCGCTTGTACAGACCGAATGTACCAGACTAAGATCGCGTCAGACACATATACACTCTCGTAAATGTGCCACATTTGCGAACAGAGTGACTGCTCCACATAACATGTATTTTCAGCGCCTACAAAAGGTAAATCTCAGTCGTGAACGGGCCCCGAAAGCAGCTGTGGCAGTGGGGAGTGGGCCGGAAACTTCCGCGGCTGCTTTCGAAACGGGTCGCTAGGGGGATTTCAGTGCTGGTATACTTAGAGTTCCTGTATATGCTCCCTACGGGAGCACCCGTAGGGAGCATATACAGGAACTCTAGGTATACTTTTTCAGTTTCGGAACTGCGCCTTCCAAAGCGGGCGCGACTTTACCCTAGGCGCTGAGAGGGCGCTCCGGTCGCGAGTTGCGCTGTGTCGGCGGCTCCGGCGGCAGCGTTGACGGCGTGCGCGGCCGGTCCGCTGGGCTCAAAGTTGCGGCCGCGGTGTATATAGTTGCGTGTCTGCTCTACGAGTTTCTTCTTTTCGCTTGCGTTTGTCTTCACCCTTGCGCGAGAAATTTCCCTTTTCAGTGCATTCGGTTTGGGATGCTATTGAACAGTGCGGCCGCGGGTGAAAGCATTTCGTGACTCCCTCAACATACTGTGTTTTCTTCCATGTGCTGGGCTTGGTGCAATGCCGACTTGCTTAATTCGCAGTCAGCTGTACGAGATTTTCCAGCCCACTTTAGTAGTGATGCTTGTGAGGAGGCTGGGCACATGCATCGTGCATGGGGCACGTGCCCTTTACAAAATGTACAACGTACTGTGAGGAGGAGGACGGGATGTACAGTCAAACCCGGTTATAGCGAACTGTAATATGCGCCGAGATTAGTTCGATATATCCAATAATTCGATATATCCTAACCCGTCTAAAACGAATTTTTCGTTACGAGTTCGCAATACGCGGGACTTCCCCCCTGACATTCTCACATAACGAAACGAACACATTAAGTATGCTATTACCTTACACAAAATAATCCATTTATTGCATGCATTAAAAGCTACTTTCCGCCTTAACTGCCTACTTTACAAGAAAGGGGTGATTTTTTTGTTTTCGCTTTCGTTTTGGCGGCATTAACTAGCACCGCAGTCTCTACACGAGACATCGTTTGCACCAGTTCAAGTACGTGTCCTTCAATATCGAAGCAATATTGGCGGAGAACATCGGCTGCCAAAAGCGCTTCATAAAGCATCGGAAGGCTTTGCGTTGTGACATCCTCAGTCTCTTCGGTGCTTTCAGCAGCACCAGCTGCCATGACATCAGCGACGGTGTGTGCGCTCGAGGGGCTCACACTGACAGGAACATCGTCGTCAACACCCAGGAAATTCTCTGGCGACACTGCTTTGGGCACAGCATCTGGAACGTTGGCGAGCTCTTCGTGCAGTTCGCCGCTGATGCCGTCTGTGTCCGGACTCGCTGGCTGGATGGGCTCCGTCGTAAATTCCGTGCGTTGAAACAGTTACGGAAGATGTCGGGAGCCACGTCGGTCTATGCGAGGCTCAACATCTCAATCATGGCCAATCAGCACCCCAATCGCCGATCCGAGACAACGCATATATCCGATGTGAACTTCGTTATAAGGAATATGCTTCGCATGCATTTTCGTGACATATTTGCTTTTCTTCGATATATAGCGTAATTCGCTTTACCCGGGTTCGTTATAATCGGGTTTGACTGTATATAGCTCCTCATGCTAAAGAACTATTATTAAAACAAAACAGACTAGTGAACAAAAACAAATTCTTAATGCTAACAATATAACCAGAAAACATGCAATTCAAATCTCAATACAAAACTTCCCATTTATCCAGGATTTCGGGTTAGCTTTAACCGGCGGAACAATTTGATTTCTTTGAAACTACAAAAGATACGCGGATGTTTTTCATAAAAAAAGCATGCAATTGCTGCGCACGGCTATCAGGAAATATCATTCGTGCTGCAACGAATTTGCGCGATTGGCATGGCAAGCGAAATCGTGTGCCCACTTGACAGCTACTGCTACGTGAAAATTCATTTAAAATGCTCTCGTTATTATTGGTATTTTAGCCCACCGATAAAAATCATTGGGCGTACGTACATCTTCTTGCATAATAGGCCCGGTTCAAATTAATCGCGAACTGGAATAGCGCGGCAACAACGTTGAGCAACTTCCGAGAACAGTTATTTCTTTTCGAGTACACAGCCAGAGCTGGTCACAACCCGAGATGCCGGGGCGAAACGCTACGGGAGGGCCGGCATTTGCATGAGGACGAAGGAGTTAAACAGCGAAAAAAATCACGTGACCACCAACCTTACGTAACGTTTTACACCACGTAGTTTTGTTATATTTTTCTGCCATTTTTTTTTTCTCTCTCTCGCGCGCGCTGCGTTTGCATGGCGTTGCACGCGCGCTCCGGCAAGTGAGTGAGTGAGTGCATAACTTTATTGAGCCCGAGACGGGGGTTAGGGAAGAAGTGAGATGGGAGTCCCCTTCTTTCTTCCCCCCTCAGACGGCGGCCAGGAGTCCTTGCTCCCTGGCGGCGTCTTCGGCCATCTGGACGGCCCGGAGTTGAACGTCCGTGTCTGAACTGAGCAGCACGGTCCCCCACTGCTCTGAGGAAGTGATGTCTAGTACTTGAGGTGTGGTGTTCACTTTAAGGGGGCAGGCCCATAAAATGTGTACAAGGTCGGCCCTTGCTGAACATAATTTACACTTATTTTCGTATAGACCGCGGTAACAATGACTGTACGTCACCGGGTTCGGAAAAGTGTAGGACTGAAGTAGACGCCATGACTGACACTTTCCCAAGGTGCGATGAGCTGCGGGATATCTGGCCCTCCCTAATCTGTAATGGTCGATTATCTCCCTATAGGTCACCATGCGGTCCCTACCCCCCGTGCGAAACGATGCCTCAGGTGTTTCTGGGCAGTCTCGGAAGCTCAGACCTCGAGCTGCCTCGTGAGCGTTTTCGTTCCCCGAAAGTGCAGAGTGCGCCGGTGCCCATATAATTTGGACCCTAGGAGTCTTAATTCTTTGAATCCTCTAAGGATTCCTTGGGCCTCGGGTGAGATCCTTCCCTTTGCGAAGTTTACGATTGCACATTTGGAATCGCTTATTATGTATTTCGCTCTTGTAGAAGAAAGCGCCAGTGCAATGGCTGCCTCTTCTCCTACCTCCGGAGTGTCCGTGCGGATCGTTGCGGAGGCTATGCAATGGCCCTGCCGATCGACTACTGCCACGGCCATGGCGTTGTGTCCACAGTACTCGGCCGCGTCCACGTAGACCACGTCATCAGATCGTTCGAATCGCTTTTGTAGGGCTTTGGCTCATTCATTCCTGCGCCTTAGGTTATGCCCGGGATGCATATTTCTGGGCAGAGGGGTTGTGTATATACGTGCTCTCTGCTCGCTAAGGATATCCACCATTTTTCCTTGTTGAGCCGCATAGGTGATTTGAAGCTCTTGTAGGATGTGTCTGCCTGTTGTGGTTTTGGGGAGTCTTTCTAGCTGTGCTATTTTTTGGGCTTCTACAAGCTCGTCTATGGTATTGTGCAGCCCCATCGCTCCAAAGCGTTCATTTGGTGCCATAATGGGTATACCTAGTGCCTGTTTGTAGGCTCGCTTAATGATATTATTGATTTTTTTTCTTTCATCGGCCTTTAGTGCCAAGAAGGGCGTCGCGTAGACTGTGCGGCTAAGAACAAAAGCCTGCACTAATCTGACGAGGTTACCTTCTTTCATACCATGATGCCGGTTGGCAATTCTGGAGATGAGGCGGACTGTCTGGTGTACACTCGTTTCGAGAGCCTTTATGGTCTCTGTATTGCAACCATTGGCCTGTATGCGAAGACCAAGGACTCTGGTGCTCTGTACCATAGGAATGGGTCTGCCGTCCGCATATAGCTGGATATTGGCAACATCGCCGTCTCGTTTGCAGCCTCTCCTGGTTGGTCTGCAAATAAGCAATTCAGATTTTTGTGGCCAGCAGCTAAGGCCCCCTTGGGGGTCACATAAGCCACTAACACGTCTATCGCCTGTTGTAGTTTTTCTTGAATTTCTCCGTCACTGCCACCGGCAACCCACAGTGTGACGTCATCAGCATATATGCTGTGGTGCAGTCCTTCTATTTTGTTTAGCTGCTGTGGCAGATTAATCATGGCGACATTAAAGAGAAAGGGAGAGAGAACAGACCCTTGCAGCGTCCCTCTGCTACCAATTTTGATCTCGCCAGATTCCAATCCTCCAATAAGTAGTTGTGCAGTCCGCCCCGAGAGGAAATCTTTGACATAGTCATAGACCTTTTTTCCTACCTCAAGCTGGGCGAGGTTGGAGAGCACTGCATCATGTCGCACATTGTCGAAGGCTTTTGTTAGGTCGACGCCTAGTACAGCCCTGTATCTAGTTGTGAGCACCCGTCTGCATCAATAATTTGGTGCTTAAGTCGGAGCATAATGTCCTGAGTTGAGAGCTTTTGTCGGAACCCTATCATGGTGTGGGGATACAGATCTTTCTCCTCCATGAATTTGTTGAGCCTACTGAGAATGACGTGTTCCAATAGTTTGCCTACACACGAGGTAAGCGATATAGGTCTTAAGTTTTCGAGGTGGAGTTTCTTGCCTGGTTTAGGAATAAAAACAATCCTAGCTGATTTCCATTGGGGTGGTAAGGTTCCCCTTTCCCAGCAGTGGTTCATGTACTTGGAGAGTGCGTCTATTGAGTTATCGTCCAGATTTCTAAGCATTTTGTTAGTTATTCCATCAGGACCCGGGGCAGACTTGGTACGTAGGCAGTGTATGGCATATCGCACTTCTGCTGTAGTGATGGGACGCTCTAGTTCTGGATTTGGTGGTCCTTTGTAGGGTGGGAGAGTCTCTGTAGGGTTAGTACCAAGGTAACGGTTTCTGATTTCTTGAATAAGTTCGTCGTTTGTGCCCTTGTATTCATGCAGTATTTTACTGAGATTGTGTCTCTGAGTAAGTTTGTTCTTTTCTGGATCTAGCAGGCATCTCTGGATGTTCCACGTTTTCGCGAGTCCCATCTGGAGCTCCATCCCATCGCAAGTAGAGTCCCAGTTTTGACGCGTGAGTCGGTTGGCGTAATCCTCAATATCTCTATTTAGTAAGGCGAGCCGCCTGCGAAGGCTGCGGTTGAGTTTCAGCTTATTAAGGTGTTTTTCAAGGCCCGCCTTGGCTTCCCACATGTGTAGTAGCCTAGAGTCTGCTTGATGTATGTTGCCTTCCTCGGGTATAATTTTGGTTGCTGCCTGGACATGTGCATCTGATGTCCATGCTGCGATGTCCTCTATCACTGCACAAGTCGAATTTTGTTCAGCAGCCCTAATTTGCCGGAAAGTGTCCCAGTCTGTGATTTTGAGTTGCTTACCTGTGGCCCTAGTTGGCGAGGATTGGATGGTAGCTCTTAAAATGCAGTGATCACTCCCTAGGTTTTCTTGGGTGTTCAGCCATGTGACGTTCCGTGTGTTCCTTGTGAATGTAAGATCTGGTGTGGTGTCCACGCTAATACTGTTGCCTTTCCTTGTGGGGTAAGTAGGATCAGTGACCAGGGTGAGGCCCATCTGTTGGGCATCTTGCCAAAGCTGCCGGCCCTTGCTGAGGTCCTTCTTATACCCCCAAGCAGAGTGCGGTGCATTAAAGTCACCCACAATAATAAGTGCCAGTTTTCGGGCTATGTCTAATGTTTTGCGAAAAAGATTTGCAAATCGGTGCTTTTGGCGGGGGCTGCTGTACAAGTTAAGCACAAAAAGGCTGCCCTCTGCGCGTTTTTTACCCGATAAAATTTCAACGAGGACGTGGCCTACGGTCGCAATGCCAGTATCGTGTTGAATGGCCGGGATGTTACGTTCCACTAGGGTAGTAACGGTTTTTTTGTATTCACCCGAGTTCAAGTCGTAGTACGATTTATAGCCTGATAATGTACCCTCGCCTCCCGTTTCCTGGAGAGCGATTAAGTCTGGCGTCTCCGGTTGCTGCTGATTACTTAAAAACTGCCATAAATTTCCCCGTTTTCGTTTGAACCCGCGGCAGTTCCATTGCCAAATGACGTACATATTTGCATTGTTACTCTGGGCCATATTGTCCGCTGGTGTTATCGAATGTTCTGGCACCTTCCCCCATGTTGGGCCTTGAATAGGGCTTGGGATTTGTATGCGCCTACGCCTGGTGTTTGTTGTGCTATTGTTTGGGCGTTTTCAATAGCGAGTACCCTAGTGTTCAAGTTTGCTAATTGCTTGTTCACCGACTCCGCAAATTTGGAGAACATGTCTTGCAGTTTTTCGAGACGAGCATCTATTTTTGTTTCTAGCTCCTCGATAAACTTTGCGCTGTCGGGTCACCGGGTTCAGTTCCCGCTTTTCGCTTAAGGGGCGGTGCATCCCCCTCGGGCTCGCACATAACTTCTACTGCTGCATTAACGGAAACTGGGATTGGCGTTACGGGTTCAGCAATGGGGCCGTTAGGCCGCGCTGCCGGCGGTGGGAGGTTTTTGGCCTTGAGTTGGGCATTCTCTGCTTTAAGCTGTTGGTTTTCTCTGATAACTAACTCAAGCATTTGCTTGATATGCGTTAGCTCTGCTTCAACTGCAGAAGGTAGCCCTGACTTACATTGTGTGTTGTATGGAGCAGTTCGGGAGACCGTGCTGGCCCAGCTCACCTTGCTGTGATCCACCATAAACTTGTCGAGTCTGGAGCGTGAGGCAGAGCACGACTCTCTGCGCTTCGCCTCCCGGTGACGAGACTTGGAACGGGATTTGTGCAGGCCTCCAGTGCTCTCCTTCTCTGCGGCTGGGGGAGGGAGTCGAGGAAACGAACCAGAGCGGCTCCTCTTCTCCGCGATTCTTGCTTCTCGGTGGTGCCCTTCCGGGCCGGCACTGTTGTCGGTGTTGCTCGTGTCCGTGGGGCTGTCTTTGGGTCTGGAACCACGATGCTGTTTCTCCCACTGACGTTGTTTGAGGAGAAAAGGAGTCTTAAACCTTTTACGGCACTTCTTGTCACCAGTCGTGTGGCCTTTGCCACAGATTGCACAGTTCAGTTCACAAACATGATTGTCTGGTGGGTTCTCGAGATTGCAGCTCTTGCAGAAGGGCTTGTCCGGTTGGGGGCAAACATCTTCACGGTGTCCGAGTCGACCACAGCTCGTGCAGAATTCGTGCTTCTTCTTATGGAAGAAGCAGCGATACTCTGCACCTCTATAGTAGACGTAGTATGGGACGCGGCGGCCTTCGAAGACGATATTGACTGAGTTCGTTTTGCCCATGCGTCGGGCCTGTAAAACCGCTGTGTTCTTCTTGTAGACGAGGCTGCGTGTGATGTCGTCAGCGGTGTCATAGTCAGGAATATTATGGATCACTCCCTTGGTAGTGTCCTCCGGGGGGGGGGGGGGGGGCGGCGTATGCGGTGATCTCGTAACTGTGCTCGCCGAAACAGAGCTGTCGGATTCCGTTGTACTTCTCGGCGTGGGCCATATTTGGGGTCCTGACTACTATGATGTTTTGTTTGGGGCTTGTCCGAAGTAAATCGTCTTCGGCTTCTTCCTTCTTGATTGGTGCGGCGGAGAGAACACCGTCTCTGATCTGTGCGTCATTCAATTTGGCGACGTCAAGTCCGTCCCGCGGTCGGAGGACGATCTTTATAGGAGCCATGAAGAGAAAACAAAAGTTTGTTTTATTCGAAAGATTAGGTGTTTCATAGTACCCCAAGCGCTTTCCCGGAAGCAAATGATACTTTATTCACTGAGAAATAAGGCAATTTAAGCCAAAATTTTAAATCTCCCGCTAAAATTGCACATTTCGTCACGTGAACAATGGCGTCATACGAGCCGGTCCATGAAACATATAGCACCCAAACGCGGGAGTCGACCGAGACGGCGGCCATTTTAAAAATACTAGTAAAACCTAGCTAGTGCACCCGCAGCCCTAGTCATGGAATCGCCTGATCCGGAGAAAAAAACTCTCGCAGAGGAGCTCGGGCTTGCATTTAACAACCTCACACCACTTGAACGCTCAATGCTTCTAAGTGCACGAGCGGCAAGAGTTGTGGGATACGCGGTGGACGGGAAAGCGACCATTCCGCGATAGCCACAACAAATTTACGAACGCCCAGCCGTCGGCACCGCTGCCTCGTCAGCCCCGTCGCGACGGACGAATACAGACTGGTACGTATGTGCCGTATTTTCAATTTCAGTAGCAGTATCGCTTATGCCAGTTGGCCGGTGTCGTGTATGGAAAGCCGTTCGCTCAAGCTCTCTGCTCCGATAAAGATTCGAGCGTCAATGCGCGGTGTGTACGGCAATTTTTTTCCCCAAGGTCAGAGCGTTTTGACGGCGATTTGACGAAGTCGGCGACGAGCGCCAGCATGTCCGGGTCCCTGCCGTAATCACTTCCTCGGAAATGAAGCGAGCACACTCGTACTTCCTTTAGCTCTCTTTCTCTTCCGTTTGCAAAGTTCACAAAACGTAGCCACCCAAGTAGCACAGAACATTAGAATAACGTTATCTGGAAGTTGCGAAAGTTTAAATAACGTTAAATGTTACGAGGCAATGTTTATGTAACGTTTAAAAAAAACATTCAATGTTTATGTTATGTTAGAAACGTTAATTTTACGTTGAAAACAAACATGTATATTAACGTTTTGTTCCCAACATTTATTTAACGTTTAGGAAACAACTTAAAACCAATGTTAAAAATACTAATGTTATTACAATGCTCATACTCAACATTAAAGTAATGTAAATATACAAACATTATAATAACGTTCAGGACATGTTCAGGAAACAACTTATCACCAATGTTAGAAATGGTAACGTTATTAAAATGCTCAGGACTCAACATTAAAGTAATGTACAAATTGAAACATTATAATAACGTTCAGGGCATGTTCACGGCAGAACATTAATGGGATGTAAAAATGTAAACATTATTATAATGTTAAGAAGTACCCGCAAAGCAACGTTATAGGTAACATCTTTATTGCAACATTATTACAATGTTCAAGGCATAACGTTGAAGTAATTTTAGAAATTTAACGTTATTAAAATGCTCGAGGTAATACTGTCAGGTAACATAATAAATCTGAACATAAGCATAACATTTATGTTACAAGGGCAGGGTGATGTTATGCTTGAAGCATTAGCGAAATGTTCAAACTAATTGCACAATACAACTGGCTTTTACCAAAGTCTTCAGGGGTACAGGGGGTCAAAACAAGTCCTCCCCCCGAAATTTCTCGTGAGAGAAGTGGGGAGGGGGGGGGGGGGCTCATTCAGGACGGGTGATTCGCGCGAACGTGAATCGCACGCGCCAGATAACGCTTCCAGGCTCCAGCACGTACCGGTCGGTTCTTCTGGCTCCCTCTTCACCATTTTGACATATTAAAGGGGGGGGGGGGATATTTTGGGTTATTTCCTTATTTCACATATATAGAACTTTGCATCTCGTGCCGTCGGCGTGTCGCCACCGATTCTGCTATCTTTGGCGTGTCTTCCGCGGCCAACTTCCAGCTCGTTTGAGCAGCTCTGGCGGCTCAACCCCCCCCCCCCCCCCCTTCCACCCCATTCGATATAAAATCCTGGCTACGCCAAAGCTTTTAAAAATCGCAGCCACATTATTTCAGTGCTTGACTGCATTTTGACGCCGCCGGAGATGTGCTGAGACAAATGTTGTAAGTGTGTATGCGTGCGTGTTTATTTTGTGTTATGAGCCCAGCCCAGCCCAGGACATGGGCAAGCCAACGTGTTGAGGAGGATAAATTACAGCGCCAATCGTGTCATCAGTTGTGGTTTTGGCCGCTGCGAGTCCGCGCGAAACATTTCTCAAGCAGGGCGGCTTTCCCCTCAGTTGCCTTTTGTTCCCTCAGAGGAATAGCTCCGTCAACAACCGGTCCCATTTATGACCAGTCCTATTGTTGCCCACCGCCGCTCCCCTCGTTTTGCAAGGCGTGTATCATGCGGGTGCGCGCGGCGGGTGGGGGCTTGCTCCCCCTCTCAAGACCTGCAGGGGAAGTGCGTCAAAAGCATGTTCTTGTGTCTTGTATTCCGGCGTGAGGCTGCCTGGTATTTTTCTTTTCTGTCATCTGCACCGAGCGCAAGAAAGAGCGACAGCACAGAGCAGCAGAAGGTGTTTTGCGTCATCGAGAAATACATTTGTTGCCGGGAAACAACGATTTGCAAGTCAAATGCAGGTTACTTCAAATATACACGAAAGCACGCTTTTAACTATTTTCAGTAAGCATCATATGAAGTTAATTTTATTTTAGGAATTGACTAGGAATGATTAGGAATGAATGACTAGGATGAATGATTGAATGAATGAATGAATGACTAGGAATGAATAGGAATAGAAAAAAATGAATAGGAATTGACAGTGTTATGTGTAATTTTTACATTCCTGTCACGTTTGCACCGCAAATTCTGCGCCATTGAAGCAGAAAACAAAAATGCGAGAGCTGCTTCTTATCAATGCGGCGATCGAATTAACACCCATTGGATGATTTGGTAGATCTGTAACGAACTCACACCTACAGTGAAAGCCAGAGTTGCCCTGCGCATGCAACGCGAGACTGCGACACCGCAGTTTCGCGTTATTTTGTTTCGCATTAGCCATATAAAGTACAACAGCATTGTTATGGTGCATCAGCCACAGAGGAAGAAGACACGAACGCCAGTGCCTAGCCTGCTCGCACGTGTGCTAAATTGTAGCCGAAACAACACGCTGGGCGTGCTCAGATCGACTCTGATGTGTACATGTATTGAAAAGGAAGAAGCCGAAGCTCTGGCGTTCTTGGTCTGCGCGGGGCCTTCTGTTCTGTAAATACGCCTTGTTGGTTGATGGATTGTAGGGTTTAACGCGCCGATGCAACGCAGGCGATGAGGCGCGCCGTAGTGAAGGGCTCCGGATTAATTTTGACCACCTGGGGATCTGTAACGTGCGCCTATAATCTCGTACGCACGGGCGTTTTTGCTTTTCGCCTCCATCGGAAAAGCGGCCGCAGCGGCCGGGAATCGAACCAGCGTCCTCGTGCCCAGCAGCACAACGCCTTAGCCACTGAGCCACCAAGGCGGGTGTAAATACGCCTTGTAAATACATCTTCGTTTCACGTCTTCCTCTCTGTAACATTTTGGTGGCGGTTGCTAACCATATATCCATGCTCCTGCCTTGAGCCTATACGAGCGCGTAAGTGCTCACTATCGATGATACCCTACGCTCACGCTCGCGCTACAAACGGCTAGCCTCCTGGTTATAAGTTTAGTCGGGAAATCGACTTCATGATGTCGATGGGCGGTGGACCCTAGGTGAAATCAAGCACCGGGACCCTTGCGAAGTATCTAACCAAGCTGTACAGCCTTCCTTTGGAGCCGCATAACTGTATTTCTAGAGTGGATTTCAACTTTTAACATCTACGTATATAAACTGCACTCCGCTGTCGCTCCAATTCCTCCCCATAGCGCTGCGCTGGCGGCACGATTGCTGCCTAAATATTTTGATGTCTGCTGCTGCGGTGTTGTTAATTCACTGCAAAAGCTATAATGTTTGACAACTGTATTACCTTTGATGAAACTTCATAAAAATATTTAGGCGACGAAATTGAAACTTTGAAAACTTCCCTTTGCGGCAGACGTAATCAATTCGTCAATTTTGATGTAAGCCTAGGTTTATCCGCCGTGTAAAAGCACGCACCACGTCGAAATATAGAGTTACGCGTACAGTTAAACCTGTATGTAAAGAAGTTGATAAAAATTCAAAATTTTCGTTACATGCAGGTTTTCATTATATGCAAGTTTCGATTTAAGGCACCCGTAAATGAAGCCGAAACTAAATCAGAATACTTGACATCAGGGACAGTGAACTCTCCCTTCAAGAATTTATTTCAGAGTGAAAAAAATGCTCTATTTGCGGCTTCTGCTTTTCCACGAAGTTTTTCAGTACACGGCAGTCCAAAGAATCAAGGTCACTTATACCCCTGTATTCGCAAGCGTAACGTAACTATCAATTTTGCTTTTTGACACTCTTCGCTGCTTTAACCAGTTTCAAGGAGCAAACGTGTGCTGAAAGGGCGCCTTTTCGCGAACTTGATGCTATTTAATTGTGCACTCAAACTTTTTGAGAAGGTGCTAGCTGGGATGCTGTACCGAACGACAACGTTGATCCTACTTGCCTGCGGAGACGGCACCTGAAATTGCGAGTTTGTCTTGAAAAGACAAATCTTTTTGTTTTCTAGTAGCAGAACTCATCACCAACGAACCTACACCTCAGAAATCAGTGGAGACGCGCGAATATACTCACCGACAGTTGGGCCTAGCACCTAAGCGACACCACACTCACATTGGAAACACACGGTAGTTTGCAGCGCGGGCAATGTTCGCTAAATTATCTCCAGCCAATTTTTCGGAAAAAGTGCAAAAAACGATGGCTCATCAGCGTAGCGAATTCGTTACATTAAGGTGTAACTGTTGCCATGCCTTCGTTATATAGAGGTCAGGTCGAAAACGCATCGTTTTCAATGAGGCTGGCAATGGGGATTTGAAAAACTTTGTTAAATCCAGGAATTCGTCACATGGAAGTTAGTTACATCCTGGTTCAAATGTAATTGAAATGACTCCTTTTTTTCCCATTTTGTGCCTTGCAGACATTGTGCTAACTCAAAGCCCGAATTCTTCTCACAGGCAAGGGCAAGACGGTTAGGAAGTATTCGAGTCCTTATAATCAGCCGAAGCGCAATGTTTAGCCTCCAATTACGCGAACTTCGTTTAAAACCTTGAGTTGCGTTTGTTGTTGAAAAGCTGCGTACCCATATTTTTCCCATCATCGTGTGCGGCGTAAGGACACGAAGCCCTCGAAAAATGGGGAGGGTGAGGGAAGAGGGGGGGGGGGGGTCGAGCCTTTCAGCGCCCACTTTGTTGGCGCCTATGCCATCGAGCTAATTTGAAACGAATCATCCGATCTCAGTGTCTCCCTGTTACTGTTATGACGGGGTCTGGGACATTTCGGTGAAGCACGTTTCGGCGCACGGGCTTTCCTATGCACGGACTTCTCGGTTCAAAGGCATTTCGATGCGAAAACATTTTGAAGAACAGATATGGTCACTCGTAGTGTGCTCCTAACGTGCCACGATGTAAGAAGACAACGACGGTAGAAAACGACGACGAAGCGTTTGAGTACGCAAGCAGTGCACGTGCAGTTTCTGGAAACAGCGGTAATAAGACAACGCCAGCGGTGCGCTAGCTGTCTCGAGCAGGTCATGTAAAATATATTTGTTGGTACTAGCCACCTACTTCGGTCTGGTTCTTGTATGCCTTATTTGCTTTGAACGTATTGTTGTATTTTGATTTTGTAAATCTTATGTCGTGAATGACTATTTACTGCACTTACTGAATTTTTTTATTATATTAATGCCGCGTTTCAAAAGTTTATCTTACGATTTGTGTCCATTGTTAGGTTTTTCTTTAACACACTTCAAGCAACACCTATTATAAAGCAGATTTATTTTACTCGTTGCGGCTTATTTCCTATTAAGTTGTGGTTCTTTGGGCAGGGGAGAGCTAGATTGCTCTAGATTCACTCAGAAAACATTTTAGAAAACATTAGAAAGAGCAGTTTCTAGCCGTAATATCCCGTAATTTGCGTAATATTCAGTGATTTACTGTGAAATGATATCCTATTATTTCTAGTCGTGAGACTATAATTTTCGGAGCCGTTTAACGGGGGAGGAAGAGGGGGGGGGGGAGGGAGATGGACTCCATGTGCGAAGGCATTCCTGGCGAAGGCATGCTTTATCGGCGATCAGGCGAGAAATTATGTAATCGTGTTCGCTAATAGTGCTCAAGGCTGCAGGGGTAACTCGCTTGTTTAAAGCAAAAAAAAACCTTTTTTGTAGTTATGTGACCACACAGTTATTCCGTACGCACCAGCCGGACTGGTTAAGTTGCCCACAATTCTTTTTTCATCGAAGCATGATATTTCTGACTAGTGAATCAAAACGTTTAAGTTCTAGTTTACAAAAAAAAAAAAATGCCACTGGTGTTTTTTACAAATTTTCTCCCTACACCACTCGTATTTCATGTTTGGTTATGAAGCGTTCCTTGATCCGGGCATCACGATCAGTCTCGTTCAAAGTCAATCTTGTTCGCGAGTCCTCTTCATTCTGTTCGTTGAGACGAGCAGGTAAGGCTGTCTTCACTTTGCGATGTAAAAGGCGAACTTCGCGGCGCTGTCCCCAAGGGCGGGTGGAGAAGTGTCCCGTCGCATTGTGCGACGTTCCTTTGTGTAGCATCCCCCCACGGCTTTTTGTTCATTCAGACAGGTTTCAGCCGCAGACAGCGGCTGCGGAAAGTTGCTTGGAGATCCACTGCCTTCTCGCCCCATATGAGAGGGAAAGAAAAAAGGGCAAGGGCTCAAGGGGTCTTTTCTCGCCACTGCCGACCCCGTGCGCACCCAGCTCCAGTGGCTCCAGTCGTTACACCGGATCGTTTACCTGGAACACTGCAGTTGTAGACGTAAGTATATGCGCAAGCGCATGCTTGTTCAGTCGTAGCCTGTTCGATGGTGTTATATCTTTCTCCGTGGTCTGTCCAACCGAGACCCGTTTATCGCTGGATATTCAAAACGAAGCGCCAGAGGCGGCGTTTGGGCAATGCAAGCGACATACAAGGAAGGTGTGCAGGAGCAACTCGTGAGTATTTTCTTGCTTTACAGGGTGCGTTTCATATGACGAGGTAACAACGCCGAGCGTGAAAAAACAAACACCATGGTTAAAGTGAACGCTAACAAATTTAGTGATTGCAATGATACGCATGGCTTTGACTGAAAAACAGAACCTTCCTGCATTCGTGCAAATTAAAAAAAAAAAAAAGAAGAATGCCCGGGTTGTTGTAAAATGCTCAAATTCTTTCTCCTTTCTTCCCCTAGCCTGTTCCAAGCATGTATTAAACATGTCACACAACTCTTTTCAGTGCTGAGAAAGACTAGGATCGAAGTTGTTCGTTTATGAGTTCCCACTTTGGTTCCCTTTATTACGTAAGTAAACTTGGACCATTATACACATTCGTGTTTAATGGGTGTTTCTTTTGTGTGAACCATCTGTAATACCTCTGTAGCACTTTGTGTTCTTTTTTAGGTGAAAGATCTGCCGGACTGGAGGAGCAAACGTCGCTTCTACAACCAAGCGAATTTTCAGATGGGTTGTTTCGATTGAGGTAGCGGTCATCTATATACAGTTGGACAGGAAGAAAAGAAGAAAAAGGTCCGAGAGGTTAGTATCCGTTCCCGAATAGTATTTGGTGAGTGTAGAAAATTTCTGAGAGCGTATTTTGATTTGTTTTAGTAGTTCAATTTATGAACTGCTATGCAGCCCATAACTATTCGCGCCCTATGCTTTCCAGCTGCTGCTGGTGTGACGCAGGTCACAGTCGATAGCGGGCCACATCATTGGTGACTGGATCCACTTTGCGAATATTGGGCTTACAGGAACCCACAAGGTAAGCAATAAACTAATATTCTCAAAATTTAATAGTGCATTTATATTTAAATGATTTTCATCCTAATCTCTGCCTAATAAAAATACATGAACCATGCAGAAGACACAACACTCCGCTAGCGAGCGACTTTGACGAATAGACTCGGGAGATTCAAGTTGGGAGTCAGGTGACCCAAAATTTTGTGCGCTTGCTTTCTTCTGGTCATATGGTTAGCACGAGTTGCTGTGTAGCTGCTTGTTCAGTTACTCTCCTTTTAGTGCGTGCGTGTGTGCATGTGCGTGTGTGTGCGTGTGTGCGCTCGTTAACTAAACAAATCCTTAGGCGGCGACTACTTTTTCGCGCAAAAACCGCCTACTGCCGCAGCGTACTGAAGTAGGAATTGTTTGCTTTTTCCACACAGACGCAGCCAGCCCCTGGATGGAGCCTCCTCTCCTGCACAGCTGCAGCAATGGAATGTAAATAAAAAAAATGTTGTAACCATGCAAAAAAGACGCAGCCAGCCCCTGGATGGAGCCTCCTCTCCTGCACAGCTGCAGCAATGGAATGTAAATAAAAAAAATGTTGTAACCATGCAAAAATAAATAAAATTTTATTTAAAATTTCACTTTTCCTTGTTATTTTGAAAATGCTTTAAAATATATCGTAACCGGCAAACGTGGATAACAGAAACAATGCTCCACGATACACATTCCACACGTTTGGCAAAACGTCACTGTAACGTTCCTGGTCCACATTCTGAAAAGGTTTTGCAACGTTAAGTAAATGTAAATCCAACATAATTACTATGTTGTCGAAATGCTTCCTCACAGTTCCAATAATGTTTGACGAAACGTTACTGTAACGTTTTTTAGTTGTTCTTAAAATGTTTTTGTAGGGTGCTTCTGCAACGTTAGGTAAACGTAACTCCAAAAGTATTTATATGTTGTAGAAATGCTTTCTTACTGTTCGCATAACGTTTGGCGAAATGTGATGTAACGTTTTACATTGTTTTTAAACGTTTTTTGAACGTTATTAGCTTGTTCGCTGCAACGTTAGGGAAATGTAACATTAACATTAATAATATGTTGTAAAAATGTTTTGTGGACGTTTAAATAATGTTTGACAAAACATTACTGTAACGTTTTTGATAACATTAGTTAAACATTTCAAAAAAATGACATTAAGAACATTACTCTAACGTTAGCACCAAACAAAAAAAATACGTTCTTCTAATGTTTTGGTGCTACTTGGGCACTTGCTTCGCCGAGGTTCGTCGTTGGGCAGCACATGAAAGGAGATCTCACAGGCGGTGATGTCGCACTCCCTCAACGATTTTCCCGTACTACATGGGCATTTCAAAACACAGCAACGAAATTTCATTGTAAAGTACTCGAACAAACTGAAGTTTTCAGTGGTTGTAAACTGTAAACGAGCTCGTAACGACAGCAGCAAGCCAACACGACCTCCATACCGAAACCTGTGCGACGAGTGGCACTATCTCGTTGCTGCTCTGTGTTCCTTACTCCCCTTGTTTCTATTTTTACCTTTGCTGGTTGGCGATATGACGGCCAACCTCCTGTGAAGGGATTGCGATACCAAGCAAGGTCGCGGCTGTGCGTGCTGGGACGGTTCGACGGCCCCGAAGAGCCTTGAACCCGAAAATTCGTCTGCGCGACGGTGGCGACGGCGAGATGTCGAGTTCGGCTGGCGGTAGTTTCGTACGCATTGGCATAGACGCTTGCGTGTTCGTTCGGAACTTCAACCGTTTACTCCACCGTTCTTTGTCATAAAAAGAATGTGCAGTATGTTTCACGGGCATTTAGCTCGCTATGCAAACTGTAAGCCCTGCATAACATGCGTTTGCTTTTGCCGGCCTCCGCCAATCGCAGAGCATTCTCGAGTGACATCATAGGTTCTGTTGCGGAAAATGAGCTGGTGGGTCGCATGGTCATTTCCTTTTTTCCTAATTATGTAGCTTATTTGAGCGAAGTTTGCGTTATAAGTGGTGTCGTTATGGTTCTAACGAGGCAATCTTTCGAATGAACCAAACTTGTGTTTTCTCTTCATGGCTCCTTTATGTCCTCTTTCGGCAGCCGCGGCTGGCGCGGCAACCGTACTGCTTGCTTGCGCTTTGGCTCTGGAGTCTTGCTGACAGGTGAGGCACTACCGGTGCCTGGTTGCCTCTGAGAGTCGTTCGCTAGGTTTAGCCGTGCGAGTGCCTTGCCACTTCTTTTCCGGTGACTCGAGAGCCAACCGGTATCATTTTCGAAGTCTTCGGGTGAAATAGTCTCACCCTCTACTTCAACGACGTCCATATTGCACGACGAAGAAGTCAGCGGCGTGGTTTGGGGTGGCGTCCTCCCCGCGGTCACGTCCGGAGGCCCCGTGGCGCCCGGCGCCATCGACCAGGCACGGCGGCGGTTCCAAAGCGCTGGTAGGTTAGCTTCCTGCGGCGTGGCCGCTCGATGAAATGGGTGTAAAAAGCCTACCGGTGTGCCAGGAGTTGTCGGAGTTGGTTCCTCGAAGACCTGGAAGACTTCGGTACCCGATGACGGAGCTTTCAACAGGTTGGTCGTGGAAATTAATAAGGAAAGATCTCAGAGCCCATGCGAAGCACGTTTGCTTGCATGCGCGCACGTCGCGCTCCGGCAAGTCGACGTTCTCATGTGGTGCTGATTATTCTTCTCCGTGCCTGCTCTAGGTTCAAGCGCATCGGCGCGCGCTGACATCCCGGCACTGAGTACATGCGGTTTCAGTTATGCTTTCCTTCCGAGTGGGGGTGGGCGCACACATATAATTGTGTACATTCATGCAAGCAAACTGCTACAATAAACAGAAGGCAATAAAAAAAATGTTGCCCCTTGTAGTGGTTATCCTGAGTCCACTCCTCCAGAGGAGCATATATACGCGTGCTCCACTAGGCTGAGTAATTGCGTTTCTCCACAAGTTTCTTCCTTTCGTTTGCGTTTGTTTTTTACCCCTGTGCGCGAACCTTGCCCTTTCAGTGCGTTCAGTTTTGTGACGCTATTGAACAGTGCCGCTTTCATCGAGGATTTCGTTGACTCCGTCAATACGTCTTTGATGAGCCTGGCTTCCCGAAATGCCAACGTGCTCCGCACCTGGCTGTACGAGAGAGCAACACCCAGAAGCGTCACTTTTTAGCGCCGCCATCGGATCCATATTTTCCCGCGCGGTCAAAGAGCTAAGCAAAACGCGCAAGGTATGTGGACTTCATTTTCTTGAAAAGGACGTTGCAAAGACGTATAGGTATCATTAACGTAAAGTCGTCGAGATCAACCGGGCTCACGCGTGAAGGAAGGTGCAGTTTTCGTTAACTTTCCCAAATTTCTCAGCAACTTGTTGAGGAAGCAGACTCGGCGGCGATCTCCGAAAAAGAGAAAGGCAGCGTCTGCGCACGAGCTAGGTGATTACAAAAGGAGAGCACTTGCCCATGGAGCGTCAAGAGGAGTTGTCCAACCATGAGGCACCTGTTCCCCTGCAGTGCACCTATTTTGCTTAGATAGTCGAGAATACTGCGGCAATACGGCTCCCAACCAACTGGAGAACGGAAGCACTCGAAAAAGAACCGAGGCATCGGCAAATTATTGTTTATGTGGCCGGAATGAAAGCGGGGGCCTACACTGAAGAGCGTTGTTGTGAGGGACGATATCACCTACGTTGTCCACGAAACAGAAAGCTGCTACAACAGTCGTGTGAGGAAATATCATTTGTGATGCAATAAATTTGCGCAATTGACATGGCAAGATAATTTGTGTCCACGCTTGACAGCCACTGCTACGTTCATTTAAAACCCTGTCGGTCTTGATATTTTAGCCACCGCTTCAAATCCCTTGCATAATACCGTCCGTTTCAAATAGATCTCGAACTGCAACGGCCGCAACAAAATTATGAAACGTCCGCGAACAGTTATTTCTTTTGCAGTACGCAGCCAGAAGTGGCGAGGACGGGAGATGCCGAGCGGAACGCTCCCCGCTAGCAGACGACGCTCGCTTTCCTAGCGCATTGATTGATTGTTGGGTTTCACGTGCCGACGCAACGCAGGCGATGAGGAGCGCCGTAGTGGAGGGCTCCGGATTAATTTTGACCACCTGGGGATCTTTAACGTGCGCCGAAATCTCGTGCACACGGGCGTTTTTGCTTTTCGCCTCCATCCTCCATATTTTCCTAGCGCAACTCGCAACCGCAGCGCCGCGGTGGCGAGAGTCGCGGCCGGCCGCCTTCTTTCCATGACCGCGGTGGGGAGATACGGAACTGAAAAAGTATCTATAAAGTCTATGGTTGGCTTTACCCAACGTTTTTAGCTGTTTTTAGCTAATATAAAAACGTTTACCCACCTAGATTTTTACCTCCGGCAAGATGGCGGTGCCCTACTTCACTTGTTGATTGCCCCTCTTCTACGTCACGTTATCGTTGCTCGCAGTCTATGCTTTGTACTGGTTGTTAAAAGTTGAATACGGGCGCCGACGCTCCTGCAACCGCTGCAACTGTTATAATATTTCGTGGTACTGCAGCTCTGTGTCAGGCTCTTTCTGGGCAGTGGCAAGTCGTGTGCAGTGTTTGTGAAGAGCCCGTGTGCGCCGTGAAGCTATGCCATGGTAAGGGGAGCCCGAACCACCCTGCGCGACGGCGCTCAGCGTCGTCTGTGTCACACGGCAAGCTGCACCGCTAATTTTGCCATATTGCGCGGAAGTGACCCAACCTGCCGTGCTCCTTTGGTTTCCCGTGATTCTAGAAAGCACTGGAGGGCCACACAGCCGTTGCCGTTCTTTTAAACTGCAACAGCGGCTAATCGGGAACGCGCAACAGGTGCCTCACGCGCTGTCAACTGCATTGCGTGCGTGTGGCGTTACATCGGCGGATTATGGTGGCGTTCTTGTACACCAGAGCGGATTGTGTGGCTGCCTCAAATGGTTATCGCTGGGTAAAGCAGGCGTGGTTGCAGTGCACGAGTGCTAAAATGGACTGTCCGGATGTTTAGGCGCGGTCAGATGGAAATTAATTTGCAGCCGTTCACTGTGGTTTGTCTCACAGCTTGAATGACATGCATCTGTGAACGTCACCTCTTGTAATCGGAATCACTATTGTCCTGTTTACCGTTTCAACATATTCTCGGATTTTGGGAGGGCATTCCGGGCCGCTTCAAAGTTTAGGTAAGATATTAACTGTAGGAATTTGGCGCAAGAGATATAGAAGATAGTACTAAAGGGGCCATGCAGATAAAATACAGTAGACTCTCGATAAACGGAACTTCAAGGTACCGGAAAAATTAGTTCCGTTTAACAGGAGTTCCGTTTACTGAGAGAGATGTTCTAAGGTGCAAATGTATGTGCGTACACACTTCTAAGGGCATTTCATGGAACTCTAACCACTGGAAAGTGGCTGTAGCTGATATTTTTCAGAAAGCAAGAAAACTACAAGAAGCGTAGGCACGGCATTCCCAAAGTTGATTTGGCAACAATGAGTCGCTGTGCACTACAAAATGCGTCAATTATTTTTGTTTGAGTCCTTGCAACTGCATCTTCACGGAGGCTAGAGGCCTCAACTTCGCGAGTGCTTACGAGCCACCAAATTTAGAAGACGGCAACGGGGTAATGAAGGACAAATAGCACAACGATGGCACGAAAGAGGCGACAGGAAGTGAGCCCTGTAGCCTCGGTGTCTAGAATCAAGACCGAACGACTGGAACATGAACTGCGATGTTGCATTCGTTGCGCTAACACGGCTAACCACTTACGAGACGAGGCTTACGAGGCCAACAAGGCTAAAAAAAGCATGGAGGAAGAAAAAAAAAAAACAAGAACGAAACAGCCGGAACCGTAAAAAGCTGATTCTCATGCCAGTGGATTTCACAAGAAGTTCCACTTCTGGTTCCGTTTACACGGTGATGCGGAAGTTTTAGTTCCGATTACTGAAAGTTTTTTTTACGTTATCTGAATACAAAACCAATCAACTAACAGGCTACTGTTCCGTTTAAGCGGCAATTCCGTTTAAGCGATTTCCGTTTATCGAGATTCTACTGTACATGATTATAAAAGGGGAACAGCGCAAACTCAGACAAGACACAAGAAGAAGGAGGTGACAAACAGCGCTCGTGTTTGTCACCTCCTTCTTCTTGTGTCTTGTCTGAGTTTGCGCTGTTCCCCTTTTATAATCATGTACCAACTCGCCCAAGCCTTAACCCTTGTACATGTTTGTTTTACCCAAAAAATTTGGTGTTTTATAGTGCCCCCAGCGCTTGTCCGGCAGCTAACAATTCTTGCACTGACGTCAGCGTAGCCGCCATGTTTGTGATCCACCAGGATGGCTTAGGCAGCACACTTATCCTAAAAAAAGCTGGAAGTCGGTCATAAGAAAGGGTTCTGATGATGTCATGTGCAGGCTAAGGAATTAATCAGTTTAAGTTAAAACTGGGATTGTCCCGCCAAATTGTGTGTTTCATGATGTTTGTGATGACGTAACAAGGACAGGTCTTCAACTGAACGTTAGCATGCCGTCTTGTCTGCAGCAGACTGGGAAGGTCTTGTTACCATCAGCTCTCCTAGCTGGCGCCACCATACTATGCAGCACCGCTGCCCGCCCTCGCTTTGTTTCTGACTATGTTTGCACCTGCCTTGTCTTTGTTAAGGCCGGTAGTACTCGTTTCACGAAACATGGGTATGCCCGACAAACAGGGTCACGTAAGACAATGTCGCTTACGCTAACCAGCCACTGGCGTGTGAGACAACCCCAAAGCGCCGGACTGCTGTATAGCTATAACAAGCATAGTGCGCGGAGTACCAACAGTAGTGCGCACTGGTACCTCTTTGTTTACTTGCACTTTCGTAATCACAGTTGTTTACCCCACCATTCTTAAGGCTATAAAATAAATATGCATTATATTTAAGAGAAAATAGCTTGTTCTGCAAGCTTATAAGCCCTGCCTAACTTGCGCTTGCTTTTTCCGGCCTCAGCCAATCGCATAGCTGCCAATAATAGGTTCTAGTGCGGCAAATGAGCTATTTGTTGCGCTTGCTTTTTCCGGCCTCAGCCAATCGCATAGCTGCCAATAATAGGTTCTAGTGCGGCAAATGAGCTATTTGGTCGCATGGCCATTCCCTTTTTTCCTAATTATATAGCTTTTGGAGCGAGGTTTACATTAAAAGTGGTGTCGGTATGATTGTAATGAGTCAATCTTTGGAATCAACCAAACTTGCGTTTTGTCTGCATGGCCCTTTAAACAGGCTTGCTGTTCACGATTCCTAGGAAAAAAAAAAAAAAAGTGAAATGGACACAAAACATGCGAATGCTCACTCTCAACTTTGTTTATTTGAAGAAGACACATCGAACAGCCTAGCAGTCTGTAAAAGGTCCAAAAATGCCACCTCATTTCAATGCAAACGCAGCGGCAGGTCGCATACAAAATTATTGCCTTCCTTTTCAATAAGGTGTGCCTCTATGATTGTGCATGAGGTCTGGTCTCGGCTTCTAGCCACAATCTTTATTTCTTGAAAGACTGGCTAGTGTCTGTACATACTACAAGGTGCAGGCAAGTGGGCCGTATTGCTATTTTTCGTGACAGGTTGCACGGTCGTTGAGGCGTCTTCCAGTTTGGCCTTACCACAGTACACTGTACTTCTGCCGACTGTGCAGTTGGAGTGGTTCCGCTGACATGCAGTACGGCATATGCTGGCCATACTAAAAGATGCCTCGACAACCGTGCAACCTGTCACGAAAAATAGCAATACGGCCCACTTGCCTGCACCTTGTAGTACCTGGGGTATCATGGATTGAAGGCAGGTCAGTTGGTGCATAACTGAGTTACCAAACAGCGCTGGAAACAGAAAGGACACACAGACACTGTGCTTGCAGAAAGGACACAGCGCTGTGTCTGTGCACCATGTATGTAGTCTCGTTTCCCGCGTTGTTTTGTAAGTCAGACCTGCGGTATGTTGTGTTGGTAAAACGGTTGGCATTCAACGTTTTATCATACGCACTCAGGCGCTGTGCATTCCGTTGGGGTCTCCCTTGACAATATGTCTTACATTAGCACGCGGTGTACCTTGCAGTAAGAGCTTGCACCATTCTGGCGAACGTGGGAAGAGCAGGACTGGAGCTTTCGTGCTCTGCCTGCTCGGTGGCTGTGTTCCAGCGTACTGTCTCCGTGACGGACACTGAAAGGACCACCTTGAGAGCTTTTTTCCGGCGCCAAGATTGGGTTTTGCCGTAAAAGTGTTGGGGCAGAGCCGAATTGTGGCTACACGAGCCTGCCGCTGGCAGTGACGGTCCGGTGGCAGGGTGTAGTGAGCAGCACAACACTTGAAAGGCATGGTCGCTTGCTCTTGACACTCTGGGTTTAAAGTGTTAAGAAACCACGTGCACTAATAATAATTTCATACACTGCTCCACATTTTTGAAATTGAGAATTTTTTGCCTTGGTTCTCTCGTTGAAAAGTTGGTTTTGTTACCTTAGTTTTGTTTTGTTACCTTAGTTTTGGTTTTGTTACCTTAGTTTTGTTACCTTTTGGTTTTGTTACTAGCCAAAATATAAGATAGGGTCAGATGAAATATGCTTCCCGGGATAATTGTTTAGTACTTTATTGCTGTAAAGTAACCATTTCCAATTTTGAGACTTGATACAAGTTATATAAAAAAACTTGTAGGTGTGGAAATGTGTGCAGTTACACCAAAACGGTGACTGCCACACAACGGCAGCTGGAAGAAGGTAAGCTAACATGTGTGTGGGCCAAAGGGTTGAGGTGCAGCGATGGCAGAGGGGTATCAGCACGAGGGTGTGGCACTGGGAGTAGCGTTCGGGCGAAGGTGTCTGCCGCCAGCCTGCCTGCGGCCGGCCCGTAAGCGTGGCCTTGAGGAGTTCCCCTCTGCGTGCAGGGCCCGGGGCCTGGGCGCAGCAGCGACAGCGAGGAGCACTACAGCTCAGCTGAAGAGGACACGGTGCGTCTGCGTCCTTGCCTCTGGCATGCTCATTCCACTCAGCATGCTGCCTGTCCCTGTTCTACTCGGTGGGCTCCTTCTATGCTCTGCACTTGCTGGCTACGCAGTGAATGTGCACGATTGCAGGGATAGAAAACAGGGAAGGGGGCAAAACACTGGCGCGTGGGTGAGTGGGAAAGGCATCACTGTCTGTGGCATTCCTGTGGGGCAGCCACTCCACTGTGGCATTGTGCTGCCACGAGTCCATAGCGGGCACACCGAGTCTCTCTGTTTGCAGCGTTCGAGGCAAAGGATGGAGTCATAGCAGACTGCAAGGAGGCACTCGTAAATTGCAATTGCTCTCAGCCCTTGTTGCAACCTTACGGGACACTAAAAGGACAGTAGTCGTGGCATTCTGACAAGGCAACGTTTCTTTCCATGTATCTTGTTCTCGCTTGAGTCATCACTGCAATTTTTGGCACACTTTTCCATGTGCTCCCTATCGCTCTGAGTCGTGCCTCTTGAATGATGATGCATCCAGATCCTTTGCCTTGTCTGCACTGTCACCTAATTGCCCAGCTGTGTCTTGCCACTGATCCACACGGGCGTGTGCGTGGCCACACATTTGCTTTGTGCCTGCCCTGTCCAGTTGCACAGTGCCAGTGCATAGGTGCTTGCGGAAGTGAAATTCTTGCAAGCAGCTTCTAGTTGCGTGTCTGTGATGTAACCTATGGGGCACAGCCCCTTTATGGTGCTTGTCACACTGGCTTCCATTGTCTACAGGAGACCAGCAAAGATGACGTGAGATAGGCAAAAGAAAGACAAATTCTAGTAATTAATTTCGAGGCAATAAGGATGGGAGGCAACTTTTTGGAGCACAAGATTGCACAATGAAAGAAGCACACAAGTCTGTGCTTGTCTGTATTCACATTTTGGAGAAGAAAAGTACAGCAAAACTACAATGCAAGAGTATAAAGATAAAAAAAAAAAACACAGACACCTAGCAGAGTCACAAGAAACAAACGAACCAACCAATGCAAACCAGAGAAATGTGGCACGCAAGGTGCAGGAGACAATGCACCCAACAATGGCAGGGCATCAGCATGAGCCAGTGGCAAGGTGGCTTCAACATGCTTCTCGGTTTTCTATGCACAGAAGCACACTGGTGGGTGTCAAATTCCATTCGTCAGCAGGGCAGGGGCATGTTATAAAATTTTGTGCACAGGAATTGGGTTATATGGCGTTTGTTATGCAAGTGCTCTAAGCACTGTTTTATGAACAGGTCTTCTCTACTCCATAAGCTTCATTGTGCTGGTTCAGAATGGAATTCCCGAGGCAAGCTTCGTTGCTTTGCTCATTAATCTGTCCAGCTAAGTTTCCACGGTTCGGGGATGTTTGTGTAGGGGGCCTGAGAACCGGTGTGTGTATGTTAACGAGGGCGTCCCTGAGGTAGGGCAAGTGAGTCTTCTTGTGCCCTTTATTTAGCACTCGTCTCATCATGTGTAAGGTCTGCTCACACGGCTGTGCTTCGTAGCTTTCTGTACTCCACTGTCACTTTGCGTGTGGAGAACAAGATGAAGGGCTCGCGTTGTATGTTGCGGTTTCCGCAGGTTGTTTGTATGGTTGGGGGGCTTTGATTGGAGATTGTGCAGCACCAACTGTTCTATTCTTTTCTCCGGAGCATTCGAGGCTGCTCTTCTACTCCATTCAGTGCTTATTGCAGCTGTCTTAAATGTGGCCTGGGTTCCCTTTATTGATCTAACAGGTTACACAATCTGCTTGGAGAGGAAATTTTCATACAACCTGCTTAGAGAGGAAATTTTATGCCTGGATTCTCTCAAAGTTCTTTGTGGACCTTGAGCATCAAAGTAGCCACTCTTCAGGGTATGCCTTTTTGTAGATGTGCGAAAGAAGCGGTGGAATGGTCATCAATGCCCGTCTTGGAGGGCGTTTCTCACGTAGTTGTGCATTCGGTCTCCACACGTGGTGTTTCCTAGTTCTTTGAGCATAGTGTCATAATTGGCATGGTCAAATGCTTTCTTCAGGCCAATGGCCAGGGGCAACGCAGAGTGTTTTGGGCATGTCTTTATAGAATCAAAGTGAAGTGCTTTGGGTGGAGAGGTCGCTCCTGAACTGTACCATGTTAGGTGGGACCATCTTAAATGGGCCATGTAGACAAAATACAAGTTTGTTTTATTCGAAATATTTCATGTTTTGTAGTGCCCCCTGCGCTTGTCCGGCAGCAAACGATGCCGTATTCACTGAGAAATTAATAAATTTAGCTTAAGATTTTGATTCTCCCACCAAATCATGTGTTTTCGTGACGTCTGCCATCTGCGGGTATTCAGACGAAGTTCCAATGCGTCATTAAGCTCTGCAGCCTTGCTTACCATCAGTCCTCTCGCACTCTCTTCCAATCTTCTGTCTAACGAGCTAATCTTCCGTCAGTCCTCTCATCCTCTCACGCTACACACTGAGCCGCATACTGTTGTCTGTTGTTATTTTCTTTTTGACTTTATTTGCACCTGGCTTGCTTTTGTTGCTGTAGAAAGTAGTCGTTTCATGAAACATGAAGTACGCTTGACAAACGGTCACATAAGACATCATCACTTGCGCCAATTGGCTGTGGCGTGTAAGACAACTCCAAAGCGGCGGACTGCTGTGCAGCTAGAACAAGCGTAGTGCACCCAGTACCTACAGCAGTGCGCATTGGTACATCTATGTTTACATGTATTTTCGCAACTTTCATTGTTTACCTCACCATTCTTACTGCTGCAAAATGAATGTCCACTATATTTAAGCGCAAATAGCTCGTTCGGCAAGCTCATAAGCCCTGCCTAATTTGCGTTTGCTTTTGCTGGCCTCAGCAAATCGCACAGCTAAGCATATGACATCATAGGTTCTGTTGCAGGAAATGAGCTACTGGATCGCTTGGCCATTTCCTTTTTTCCTAATTATATAGGTAATGATATAATTGTATACTATATAATTATGCAATTATATATAGTGGTGTCAGTGTGATTCTAACGAGCCAATCTTTCGAATGAACGAAACTTGTGTTTTGTCTGCATGGCCCCGTTTAAAGGGGCAGTCACACAAAAATTTTGCATCTTGTTTTTTTTTTCTGCAATAAGTCGCTTAATGACCCGTTTATCGTGTGTAGAAATCCCGTTTGCTTCAGTGTGCGACGGTTGTTTAATTAAAGAGGTTTTTAATGCGGCCAGTCGCAGTTATGCTTTCAGCGGGTGCCGAGAAAGGCGGGATTGGGTATAAACCATCGTATAAACAATGCTGCCCACGTGACTGTTGGATGGATATCACAAAGCAGAGCTGCTGTAACACTGTCGATTTTGCGTCGGCGGCAGTTTCTACTAATGCCCCTAGTACTGGTCTCGTCAGCCGCTCAATTAAAAACCGACCGTGGATGTGATGCAGGCGCCGCAAGTGCACGCTCGACGCTCGATGCAGTGGGTGGGGAGAAGCACGCTGGGAGCAGCCAGCCGATCTGCCTACAGATATTTGATTGCCGCTCTCGTAAGCGGTGCAGATGACGATTTTTAATGCAATTCGCCATCGCATCATTAACCCATTTCTCGTATGGGCGACCTTGTGCGACTGGAGCCCATTGGTGGGACTTGTGGGACTTGAGTCCCATTTCGTGCAGTGATAACAAGCTATCACTCGAGCTACCTGCGTCGGCCTGCGGCAGTTCGCGGCTGTGGCCGCCGCCTGCGCAGCGACCGTGCGGCTCGCTCAGTGCACTTTTCGTGTCCCAGGCATGCTTTTGCGTCCAGTGTAATAAAAAGCAATAAAAATACAGTGCCCGCATTCGCTGTAGAACTTAGGTTGTGGCCAGCTGCCCGGTGAGCCAACTAAGTCCCGGCGCCTTTGCCGCCAACAATTGGATCGTTCGTTGCTCGAGAGCAAAAGTTCCGACCTCCGATCGAAGCGGCGAGCCGGCAAGAAATGCTGGCAATGCGGAAGCGGCCAACACAAATTCGTGATGTGTTTGGATGTTTGTTTACTCCACATCCAAAAAATGTTGATTGCGCAAGTTCCCCCGCTGGCTGCTTGGTTGCGTTTCGCACACTTTAAAATTGATTTTAAGTATGTTCTGGGTTATATTTTCCGCTGATATTTTGCAGACGATGTATGTGTGTTCACGCCAATCTACCTCCGAAGTTATCTCGCCTTCAAAATTTTGTGTCAGTACTCCCTTAAGGTGCTGCTGGAGTCCTCCTCTCAAGACCATTCTTTCTAAACCCATACACTGCGCATCAGGCAAGACATAGCCAAGACATAGCAAGACACAGGTGGCCCCCCCCCATGCACATGGACGAAGAGAGGAATCCATCTAGATGTCAAATTAGAGCAGAATTTTATTCCATGAAAGTTGCAAGTTACACAGCTTCCAGGATTCAGCAAAGCAAGGACCGATGTAGCTTGTACGGCCCCCAAAGTCCCAACACCCATGAACTGTACTGTTCCAGAAGCTGTAGCACTCACAATAGGCTCCCCGCACGGGGCACCTTGAGTAATCTTGGTGACGGTATTGGCGACACCGCGGACCCCGAGCCCCCATACTCACGCTGTAATCTACCGTGGCTAGGAGTTGAAAGGTGAAGGGTAAGAAACCACAAATGGTGGCCGTCAGTGCCCAGGTCATGCTCCGGCGGATGGGCTCCCTGTCTGTTTACCAGGCAGGGAGCTCTGGGACCTCTCTCGGCATCAGGGTAAACCGAGCGAAGAAAGTATCCCTGTCCCCTGATTTTCCAATATCGCATGGTTTTTTTTCTTTATCCCCCCAATCCAATGATCGGCCCCCTAAAAGGGGCCGCACCGAAGTACTAGCTAAAGGTAAATCAGAACATTTCCACAAATTTCTTGTCATTCACTCTGCAGAAACCACTCCCGTTGCCAAGAAGTCTGTCATTCTGTTGGCGAAATGCATTGAGTCTGTTGTTGGTTCAGACTATGATGCTAAGAAACTCGCATCAGGTGATGTACTGGTGGAAGTAAAAAGGAAAAATCAGAGTGAGAACCTACTGAAGCAGACGACGTTGCCTGACTCTCACTGTGACACCAAACCGAACCCACAACTCCTCGCAAGGAGTCACATCAGAGAAAGAACTAGAGTCTGAGATGGAGGCAGATCTTGAGGCGCTCCAACCTCAAAGTGTAACTGCGGTGAAACGAATTGTAAACCGGAGAGCGAATCAAGAAACTCTGACAAAGCATCTAATCCTAACGTTTGCTCGCACAACTCCACCAGAAAAGGTCAAAGCGGGTTTTCTTAGCTGCAACGTACGGCCGTATGTCCCAAATCCAAGGCACTGCTTTAAGTGCTAACGATACGGCCATGGAACCCTATCATGCAGAGGAAAGTTGACATGTGCCAAATGTGCTGAGACGGGTCACTCTTCAGAAGATGATGAAAGCACCACCCTGAAGTGCCCGAATTGCAGCGGACCGCACGCTGCTTATTCGCATGCATGTACACAATTCAAGGCCGAAAAGGAAATAATCCATACGAAAGTAAATGAAAACATCACCTATCCAGAGGCGCGCCAAAAGCACAAGCTGCTTTCGGCCACATCGTGCGCAGACGTTGCCCGCCGGGGGTTGGGGCGGCGTTTGGTCAGCACGGCGACACAGTGCAGCCTTCTTGCTGATGTGTTGCTCTCCCAGCCCCCAGCAGAGCAGCCACCTGCTGCCTCTAAACACCTGTAGAGGCTGTGGGGGCCCCGTCTTTCCCCGGACTGCCTTCGGTAGTCCAGAGTGGTCAGGAATCGCCCAGTGTGGCGACTTCAGCGGATGTGGCGATTGTGATCGCCGCTGGGAGCTCTGCCGCTCTCACTGGTTCCTCTCCACCGGCCCTAGGGACACCTGAGGGCACGGAGGAGATGGACACGGGTGGGCCCAGAGCAGCTCTCATCCAAGCCCCGCCGCCTGCCCCGTCCGCAGCGCTGGCGGCTGGAACCAAAGGCACCCAAAAGGGTGCAAAGTCCAGGGGGCCCGGTCCGCCGGACACCCCCAGAACGTTTGATGAGCATACCTGCCAGGTTTCCCGAATTATCCGGGAGACTCTCGGATTTTGATGGTTTTGTACGATTGTACGGTTGAAACAAAAATCTCCCGAATACACACCCGTACACACACTTTTCTCCCAGTCTAGCCACACTGCGTTGGAGCTACCTGAGAACCCAATCGCATCCTACACCACTGGACATCGTAATAACTTGTAAAGCAAAGTTGGCAATGCGCGCAAGTTGAACTGGTCAGTACCACATAAACGCTGAATGCGAGAGGCATTTCAGCATGGTAAACCAAAATTGCCCCCAGTTCCGAGCATCAAGTTCTCGCACAATCCGAGCTCAGTCGCGTTCTTTTGGCGAAGTGTAGCAGGAACGAACAGTGTTATGCTTGACAGTATTCCCAGGGCTTCTTGAAGGACGAAACAGTTCAGCTCCTACTTTAATGTAACTAAATTGGAAATTCATGTAAATGTAGATCATTCCATTCTGTTGCTACTAATTTTTTGTATCTCTCCTCCTCCACCTCCCCCCCCCCCCCCCCTCTTCCTGGGACAGATCTCTCTAATGCCATTGCGGCGAACCTGGCAGGTACGGATGAGGAAATGGTTGTCGGACCGTACCTGTCTGCATCACTGCGAAAGGAACGGGCTGCGGCGTCCAAACCAACAGAAAAGCCAAAGAAACCAGCTCCAAGAATACAAGCCCCAATAGACAAAACATGAACCTACACACACATTCCAGTAGCTCTTAAATGTGCATAATGGGAAGAGAAAATATCATCCAGTTGAACTGTAGAGGCCTCCTTAAAAATCTTGATGATGTCTACGAAATATTGCACTCCAATCAGCCAAGTGTGATGTGTCTGCAAGAAACACATTTAAACTCCAAACACACAAATGTCTTGAATAGTTACGTGGTATTTAGGAAGGATAGGGATGGTGGTGGTACATCGGCAGGTGGTGTGGCCATCATTGCCCGAAAATCATTGGCATGCCACCCTATCCAATTACAGACTGTCCTTGAGGCTATTGCCATTAGAACCATAATTTTCAATAGGCTAATAACAGTGTGCTCCATCTGCATCCCTCCTGATTTCCAGCTTTCAAGCTCCGATTTCGAGGGCCTTGTAGATCAGCTACCAGAACCTTTCCTTCTTATAGGCGACCTCAGTGCACACAACACCCTTTGGGCTCTCTCCGCACGGATGCCCGAGGTCACCTAATCGAAAAATTTATAATATCTTCAGGAGCATGCCTATTTAACAAAAACAAGCCTACATAGCATAATATAGGACACAACACTTATTCAAACCTTGACTTTGCTATTGGCTCTGCAGTACTCTTTCCATCGCTTGAGTGGGATGTTGGCACTAACCCATTAGCAGTGACCACTTCCCTACCTCACTGACATACATAGATAAAGGCCCTAACAGTTCCCCTTCCCATTGCAAGTTTATAGAAGCAAGAGCAAACTGGAACACATTCACAGAGACATCTCAACTACACTACACATACATAACACACTTACCTGTAGAGAAGGCAACCCAACTCGTGACAGCGCACATCCTCGCCGCCGCCAAAAAGTCCATTCCCCAGGCCTCTGTGGCCTCGCGCAACCCGAGAAGGCCCTGGTGGAAGGACGACAGCAGGTTTGCGCGGGAAGCCCAGAACAAGGCGTGGGGCATCCTCCGTAGATACCCCACAAGTTTTAACCTTATTTCTTTCAAAAGAGCAAAGGTAAGCGTGTGCGCCGTGAGGCAGAAAAGGAGAGCGGGCGCGCCTTTCTCACATCCATAAATTCATACACGGACACCCACAAGGTATGGACCCGAATATGTAAACTAAAAGGACAACACACACATAGCCTGCCCCTGGTTAGCATGACAGGGGACACTCTGGAAGATCAGGCTAACACACTTGCACAACACTTTCAACACGTGTCTAGTTCTGCACACTACACAAACGCTTTCATGCAACACACATCATCTGCCGAAAAGAAGCCTATACGCGACGAGAACAAGTCAAAGTCTGCATACAACTCTGAAATTACACTCCATGAGCTGAAGATTGCTCTTGCCACTTGCAAACCTTCAGCTCCAGGTGCAGACAACATTACATACACTGATTCAACACCTACACGAAGACACCTTTGAGACACTCCTGCACCTATACAACCAAATATGGCTATCGGGGCACCTTCCAAGGCTTTAGAGGGAGGCCATAGTTGTGGCTTTTCTGAAAGAAGGGAAAGACCCTTCTTGTCCCGCAAGATAGCCCTGACAAGCTGCCTGTGCAAGCTCTTCGAGAAGATGATTAACCGGAGGCTCATGTACTTTCTTGAATACAATGGTCTTCTCGAGAGCTGCCAGGCAGGCTTCCGGGTAGGGCGATCCACAAATGATCAGCTTGTTGCATTAGAATCGTACATTAAAGATGCCTTTATACACAAACAGTATTGCATGACCATATTTTTTGACACCGAAAAAGCGTATGATACGGCATGGCATTACGGCATTCTTGCAGACTTAAAATCCTATGGTGTAACAGGTAATATGTTGAATACTCTTGATAGTTACTTGTCGAAACGAACATTTCGTGTCAGAGTCGGGTCGGCACTGTCAAGAGTTCGCATTCAAGAAAATGGCGTGCCTCAAGGTGGAGTTTTGAGCTGCACGCTGTTTATCGTCAAGACGAATTCGCTTCGGAAAGCATTGCCCCCATCGATCTCCTGTTTAGTGTATGTGGATGATGTACAAATATCTTTTAAATCTTGCAACATATCCATATGTGAATGTCAAGTCCAGCTTGGGGTAAAGAAACTTTCTCGCTGGGCAGACGAAAATGGTTTCAAACTTAATCCCACGAAAAGTACCTGTGTCGTATTCTCAAGGGGACACAGAGTAAGGCCCGATCCTGAAATAAATCTAAATGGTAACCCAATTCCTGTTAAAAAGGAACGCAAGTTTTTGGGTGTGGTGATGGATGAAAAACTAACATTCATCTCTCACATCAAACAACTCAAACAAAAATGTCTAAAAACAATGAATATTTTGAAAGTCCTATCTCCCCAATCATACGGTGCAGATAATCAACTCCTGCTGCGCCTTTATACTGCTTTGGTAGGGTCTCGTTTGGATTACGCAAGTGTTATCTATGGGTCGGCCACAAAAACAGCGCTAAAAATGCTCGACCCAGTGCTGCACCTGGGGCTTCGCCTTTCGTGTGGTGCTTTCCGTACCAGCCCTGTCCAAAGCCTGTATGTGGAATGTGACAAATGGTGCCTGGAGTACAAGCGAATTTATGTTGATCTTTTATATGCTTGTAAAATATCATCAATCGACAACCATCCTTTTAAACCTGTTTTTATGGATACATCCATGACACAGCTCTTTTTAAATCGCCCATCCGTTCCTGCTCCCTTCTCACAGAGTGAGAGAGGCGGCGGCTTTACTTAATGTCTCTTTTTTAAACATCTTGAAATCATCTTGCATTGATTTTATAGCAGCATCACACCTTCGCACTGTGTCGTGTGACTTATCTTTCATCCAACTCGATAAAAATAAGGTACCGAGAAATGCGATTCTGCAACACTTTCTGTCACTGCAGGAAAAGTACCAGTGTGCAGAATTTTACAGCGACGCCTCCAAAACTGCCTCTGCCATGTCAGGTGCTGTGCACGGACCCAATTTTAAAGTTTCTGAGACCATGAATGTAACTTGTAGCATCTTCACAGCAGAGGCTTATGGAATCTTTCTTGCTGTGAATCTCATTGTCAAATGTCATATTCCAAAATCTGTCATTTACACTGATTCACTAAGTGTTGTACGGGCATTATCATCCCGAAACAAATCCAAAAATTACACCATCCATCTTGTTCTTGGGACAATTATGTCGGCATGTGGCGCACACCTTGAGGTGACTGTCTGTTGGGTCCCGGGCCACTCGGGGATCACAGGAAATGAGACAGCAGATGAAATGGCCGCTGCTGCACTCACAAACACGGTGCATATAACGACAGTACCCTATACCGACTTCAAACCACACATAAAACGACAACTACGTAAAACATGGCAAAAACATTAGTGAACAGACAGACGACAAACTCCACATTGTAAAACCACACTTGGGACGATACACAGCCGATTCACACAACTGACACGCAGAAGTTGCCTTGGCAAGGTTATGGATAGGCCACACACATGCAACAAACTCCCACCTGCTCACTGGATCCCCAAGACCCATGTGCAGCGGGTGTGGAGAGGGCCTATCCGTAATCCACATACTCATTCAATGCAAGGCACTTGACATAACACGACACAAACACTTCCCACAACTATACACACGACATATTCCACAACACCCATCATACTTAGGAGACGAGCCCATGTTGTCACTCAAACGTGCTTTTGAGTTTCTTACCGAGGTAAAATTTTTACATCTCATTTCTTATCATGCATCTTGACAACCTGGCCCTTTACACCAGCCATCTTCAGTGCGTTGTGTTTTACTTCGTTTATTTTTACTGAAACATTTTACTTTTACTTTCATGTTGCTCTCATGTAATCACTTTTGTTTGGCGCTCTTTGCCCTTAGTTGGCCTTGCGCCATTAAAATCCAAACATCATCATCATCATCATCATCATCACTCACAATAGGCTGAACGATGACCCCCTGCCACGCTTACAAATGTTTGCACAGACTCCAAAAAGGCATGTGACCTGCTTGCAAGCGGACTCCTCACCTTTTCATCGACACTGCCATTTCTAGCCACAGAAAATGGGCACATCAAAATTCACTGGGTACCTGGGCACATGGGATCGGCGGGGAGTGAACGAGCAAAGCAACTGGCCCATGGAGCACACATGCGGGCACCCGCTAAGCATGACCAAATCGTGGAACGTGGCCCCACACACAATATCAAAGTGGGGCTGCACCTGCCTGAGCGACAGGAAGGGGCAGCCTTTGGGTGGCCCTTGTTAGCCTCGCTTCAGCCCCTTCCGGAGGACTCGCCGTTTCCCAGCGGGGAGGCTAAGGGCCACCCGGGGGGCACTTGTGCAGGGCTCCCCATGACCCTAGCCCCCGGGTGACTGGGTTACCGGGGCTCATCACTTCCCCAAGCCGCCGACCAGAACACACAATAGGCCCCTTCCCCGCTTCTCGCAACACTCCTCGGCCCCCGTGTGCGCCTGTACAGCGTGGGTGTAGTGGTCGGTTGGGGAGCAAGTTCTGCGGAGCTCCCCGTCACTCTGCACCCTAGCCCCCTAGTAATTGGGCTACAAGGGCTTGTCACTTTCCCTCGGCTTGTCGATCAGGTCGCATTGCGGGCCCCTTCATGGCTCCGGTTACAGGGGTTCGCCACTCCCCTTCCCCATGATTCCATAAAACGAACGGTACGGCATGGGTGCAGTAGTCACTGTCCATCACTGACACCCTCCCACGCTGGAGTACAGGAATGTGTTTCTGCTGCTAGCGATTGAGCGATTCCCATTCTCCATGCTTCCACGCAGGAAACAAGAGAGTCGTAGTTACTCTAAACAGGCAAGTGCAAACCACCAACGTTGGCACGGTTGCATCGCCTAAGACCACCAGCCGGCCCCCCCAGTTCAGCTACTGCCATGCCACACTTAACCAAGAACGCATCCTGTTGGCACGCACGCACACCTCAGCGCTCGGAACACATGCTCCACGTACAATCACCACCAGGGGCCGAATTCTCCAGAATGACGGGCGTCACTTTGAAGCAATGCGGCATTTGCGCACCAATGCTGCTTTGCTTCAAAGTGACGCCTGTCGTTCTGGAGAATGCAGCCCCTGGTGACCATCATCTACAGTGCCATTAGCAGCCCTGCCTAACAGAACTGCAGCAGTTCCCCGTCTCCAAGTCATGGAAAAAAGAAGCAATAACATTTTCTTCCTTTCACTCTCTCCACATCAGAGAACATGTTTTGTGGTTTCTGTTGGTTGTTCTTTGCGCCACTCAAAAGTGCCCAGTGACTGTTCTGGGTCGCCACACACATGCCACATGCCCAGGAAAGTGTGCAGCTGTGCTTGTACGCTGTGATCAACTTGTGCGTGGGCAGTCACTGTTCCTTCCCTCGTGCACTTACAGGCGTGCACCGACCACCCGCCAGAAGGGGTCCTTGCTGAGCACCGGCAACATGGCCAGGTAGGTGGACCTGACTGGCATTTCTGGGCCCTTCTGGTTAGCCACATATTTGCTCTTGACGTAGTGCTAAGCAGGTGGAATTGGAGAGAGACATTCGTGGGGGGCTTTTGTTTGGTTCAGCAAGCTCGCAACAAGGGCGTTGCTGTGTCCTCGTTCCCAGTGCTTCGGCAAGACGTTGTGTATGCCACTTTTATTTTGATCTTCCTGCCAGGAAAACACCTCTGTCCATAGCACCACATCTCAGGCTGAACACGTTGTCCCATTGCAAAGAAAGGCAACGGTTGTGCCTGAAAGATGGTGGGAAAGTCCAGCACCTCGGCAATGGAGCGAAAGGGAAAGGAGCGCAAGCTATGTGGGGGGAGCAGAGAGTGGCCACCTGGCCAGGCTCAATTTCCCCCAATCTCTGAATAAGTTGGTGGAAATAATTCTTATTTGGCAATGAACTTTCTGGAATTTGAAAGGTGGCACTACCATTCATGTATTGCACATCACGTGGCGTGAAAAACTTGCAGCTACCTAAATATCTTTTTATGGGTGCAAGTTTTGTTGCATTATTGCCGGCATTCTTCTGCTCGCTGGTGTTTCGTGGAGATTATATTTCGAACAGCGCCACAAAACTTCATTCTTGTTGTGGATGTTGTGGAAATCTGCGATACCGACTCGGCACACGGTCGGCGCCCCGAGACCCGCGCGGCTCTTCGACGACACCGCGGCCAGCTTGCGCCGCGGGGGGAATTGCTTGCGTCTTGTGAGATGGCGTTACTGCTGCTTAGAATCAAGGAGCTCAAGGGTTGGTTCGCCGGCAAGGAGGGACTTCGGCAGCAGTGCTGGGCGCAACCGGTGGGTTATGCCAAGCAGGGACAGCAGGGACGGCAGAGTGACCCGGTGACTTCCTCTCCAGCCTGGACCGAGCATTGTCCACGGGCAGCGCTCGAGCAACGCAAGAAGACGGGAGCGCTTGGGGGGGGGGTTTGGGAATAAACCCCCCTGGAGGCTGCCGTCGGTTTCCTTTGTCTGCCTCCCAAGCCGGTGCCGTTGACATGGCAGCTGCGTGTGGGGGATCATCCGAGTCAGGCCTACAACCATAACGTGCAGTTCGGAACAGCCCAATCACACGAAAAAGGACTCGCAACGCGTGATGCAGAAACAGGATAAAGGAATAGGAAAAGTATTATTTGTTTTAGCCAGGAAACAAGTGTTCAAATACCTCATTGCATCCCACGTACAGGTAGAGGTGTGTTGTGATGGTGATGTGGCTATGCCTTGTGTTGTAGCGGGTGGCCACTGCGTGGAAACATGCCGCGTAGCCGAGAAAAAAGCTGTTCCTAACATAGACAAATCGGTCAGCGAACACTACTCGCAGCTCGCCCTGTTCCGCTCCGTGCTGCCGCCCTTGTTCCAGCTGTCCCTCTTCCGCAACGGCCGCAACGCCCCATGTCCACCCCCGCAGTGCCTCCAGCCTCTGCAAGCCCGAGAGCTGCTGACGGAGGCTGGCTCTGGGGGCAGGTGTAATCGTTGGGCATTCGAGGACGACCTGGTCTCCCCTGCCGCTCGGCAGGTGGTGCGAGTCGTGTCGAGCGCAGCAGTAAACTTCGCTCGCTACATACGTGTCCGCAGCACGCCGAGGCGGGCCAGAGCCGTGCGGCTCGCTGCCATGGTTGCCAGCATTCCCTTTGGAGGAAGGCGCCCTCGCAAGGAACCTCACTTTCAGCTGCATGCCTGATCTGCATGAAACTTGCAGTAAACGCCTTTCCCGAAAATGCCTAGAAAGGAGAATTAACCGTGCCACATAAAGAGCTCAATGCTTCTGACACCCAAACGCTCAGAAAATCCAAACACCTTTCTGCACAAATCAACACTCTCCTTAATGTTCCCAGCGAAAATGGTTACCAGTGCAAGAGAAAGCCAACCCCTTCCCCACTATATGCAATTGTGCCATCGTTTGGCAAACACAGAACAACACACCTTCTCAAGAAACATAGCATGCAACCCTGGCCAGCGGGAACCTGGAGGACCAACGCAAGCTGGTCGACATGGCCTGGACCAGGGCAAGTGCCACAGGGGCTCTGGAAAGAGGGCTCCTTCCCTCTGACCTTTCCCCCCTCTTCGTCAGTAAAGTTTATGATGGGGGCAGATCTAAAAATTCGGCCTTTTTACATTCTGGTACAGTGCCTAGAATATACTGGCTAGTGTGCCGACCGCGGCCTTCCTGGAGGCACCGCGAGCGATGAATGCCGTCGGCCGCCGCTTGGAGCGCTGTCAGGCGGGTGGGTGCTGTTGGGTGGGTGCGGGCCGCGCCGCGCAGCCCTCGGAACGCCGGCAAGAGGGCTGGTGCGTTTTTGCTTTTGTTCAGCCATAATTTCTTTTATTGAGGAGTTTATTGAGGAGGCTATGGTTCATCTATTCCGGACAGCAGCTATTATGACGGTAGCTGACTGCAAGTTTCATGGCTTGCTTTGAGCCCTCGGCTAGGGGTGGCATATTCAGCCATTGTTGCTGGCCAGAAAACGTTTATAAAGTTGAGCACAACTTCAAGTTTCGAACACACATGTTCATTTATTCATACATTCATGTGAACAATGCAGAAAACAGATCGCACAACACTTGTTGCCTTTTTTAGCAAACGCAGGCACATGACGAATTACACAAAGAGCAGAGCACGCAGTCGATCAACATTTACTGGCAGCGCCGCATTTTAAGAAACTTTTGCCGTTACCTTTTACCCTCGCGCTCATTGTTGAGGCCCTTGACAAAAAACCGAAATCTCAACAGAACATAAAACCTTACAACGGTAGATAAAATTTCCTTTTCATGCTCTGGGCAGCCGAGCTGAGGGAACAACAGTGTCTGCAGCTCACTGGAAAATTCAAGCAAACTCGTCTCATGGAGCTTGTTCTTGCTAAAAAACATGGTAAATGCATCTTCCATGACCTTTACAGCAGTTGACAAGTTCTGACTAGGATACACGAGGTCCCCGTTGTCGAAATGGCTAGTAAAGTACGAAGCAGTGTCGGCACTTGCTTCAGCTTTTGCTTCAGCTTTGCTTACACAAAGGCAGCCTGCACACTGCGGACAACAGTTCTTTGCAATTATCTTTCTTGCCACATAGCCTGTGTAGCTGATCAAAGCACTGTTGCTCTTTTTCTCTGTGTACGACGCATGGTCACCGCTAGACACAAGAGCTTGAACTACATCATCAGCTTCACCGACATTCCTGTGGTCAAGCTCATCCATTTTGTCTAAAAGGGACGTTCTCGTCATTTCACGGAGCTCATTCGGAATCAGCAGTGCCTTGATCACGTCCGGGGCACAGTTTCCTCCTCTAGGTGTCTTCGCTAGGTTGTAGAATGCAAGACCGTGGTCAGGAACTGCGAAACTGTCGGGTGGTCATTACTCCCTGATGACTGTCTAATGATTCCAAACAGGTTTTCCAGTTTATCGTGGCTCAATCTGGATGTTAAAAGATACCTGAAGCCCAAAGTCGACGTCAGATAGGACAACAAGCGCAGTGTGCTCGTGATGGTAACCCTTAGACTAATAGCCGTGTTTTCTGCCAGAAAACTACCACCTTCCGCAAACTTTTTTTCCTTTTTTTTTCCCTTGCATGTTGCTCCCATTCGTGCAGGTATTCTAGGAATCCTTCCAGAAACCGCAGGTTTGGGCTACCTGGCTTCAGCGCCGTCTGGCTTGTCCGCGATGTCATCACACGAATCAGGCGATTCATTTCTTTCACGAAATCTTCTGTTGGCTGCACGGTCTCATATGAGGATCGAATGTGTTCTCTATAAATGAACAGTGCTTTGATGACCTGGTCACTGAACAGTTGAAACGCGAGGTCCACTTTCATTTTGTGAAAGCTGTTGGGCTCGAGGTGTGCGTTTGTAATTTTTGGCATCGCTTTTAGTGTTACATTTGCCCGATCTTTTTCGAAGGCTGGTTGTAGAATACCACTGTGGACATCTCCAGCTGGTGTCAGGTATTCTTTTTCAACGAATCCATTTCTCACATTCTTGAGTAGGTGGGAAAATCTGACAAAAAATAGAGTTGCTACTTGGAGTAACTGCCCATGTAAGCCAATGTCTTATGCATTCGTACGAAAGCGGCAGCGCAACAGACGGGACGGAACGAAAAGGAGGCAAACACTTGCGCCTTTTTGCAGAGTTATAACCTAACAAGCTGAAGTTTCAACTCTTCTGAGGTCATATGCATCATTACGGAGTAAAAGACATGAAACTAAAATTGGGTATCTCTGTAATGTTTCCAATATTTAAATGTGGTGAAGTAGCTGATACCAAGTTTACTTTTCTCAAGGTTCCGCAAGCCACGTTCGGAGCAGTACCGAGCACCCAGTGGACTCCAAGAAGCAACTCTATTTTTTCGTACGAATGCATAAGACATTGGCTTACATGGGCAGTTACGTTCTATTCACTTGCGAATGATCAAAAACTTACAAATAAAAAATTTCTTATGCTGTTTCTGTTTGAAAAACCGAACAATGCATTAAGTCAATTAAAAGTTGAATGGTTACGTTACGTGAAGCATAAAAAAACTGCTATAACAATATACGCCGTTTTATTACCTTCATAGCTTCAGTAAGCCTGCCTCAACAGGTGGAATGAAAAAAAGCTGACGCGTTAGCGATTATCTGCAGCTTTCTATGCCTCACGTGACCTATACCACAATATTGGCGTCACAACCATTGTTTGGTATAGTTGAAACCGAAACAACATGGGGAAAAAATTACTTGTTCTTAAATTATTTAGAGATTTTAGAAGAACACATGGGCTAGCCTCATGTTACTGACGTCCAAGGCATCCTTGGAAAGAAAGCACTCAAGCAAAAATTAGCAGTGGCTTAACTCGGTCATGCCAGGGTATATGTAGCGTGAGCTAAGATTCAACTGGTTATTCTAGCTTTCCTGGTTGTCTAGGATTAGCTTGATTATCATGCTTACTGCTACTTCAATGACATACACACGGTATACGCATTATGTGACACATGTATATTTATCAAGCGGCTCCGACGCAGTGTCACCCATTGCCCCAGAGCTAAGCTGGTGATGATGATGATGATTCCTATTGGTTTCCCCTTTGAAGCGGGGTGATGACATGTCATCTTACCAAAAAGGACTAATATAACCATGTTTTACACTCTTGCTTTAATACTAGCGCTGCTTATGGCAGGCCCTAAAGCTTATTAGGCCCGAAATACTTTCTTTTCCCTGTTACAGGTGGTAACTGTCCTAGGCAATATTCCCCTCTCTGCTTTTCGTCCACCAGCATTCTAATCTTCTTTTCATCCCCTCGACAGCCTTGAAGTTAACTTCCTCACTGATATGCTTAAATCCTAGGGCTTCTGAAAGCCCAATATTCCCTTCATGTAGATTTGGATGGATACCCTCACATTCTAACACTATGTGCCGCATAGTTTCTGTTTCTTTTCCGCAGACCACACATACCCCATCATTTTGTGAATACTTCCCCACAAAACTCTTAGTTCGCAGGCAACCTGCTCTAGCCTCAAAAAGCAAAGCACTGCCCTGGGAATTATCATAGAAATTTTCCTTTCTGATGTTCATCTTCTCAGCCCTGTACATCTCTAACGACGTTTTAGCTTCCATTTTTTCCCTCCATTTATTCGTTTCAATCTGCCTTGCCTCTTTTTTGGTTACCTTGGCTGTTTTGGATTCCCCACTGTTCTTTCCGTATTTCATCGTTAGCCGTCTAGTCTTCCTTAACCACTGCGTGTCCACGCTTTTCAAGTATAGGTACCTAAAAACCTTAGCTGCCTACCTTCGTTGATCCATTGCCCTCAACCTCATCTCAAAGCATATTTTACTTTGAGCTTCTCGAACTTCAAACGACGCCCAGCCCATATCTCCCTGAACTGCTTTGTTAGTTGTTTTTCCATGCGTGCCTAAGGCCAAACGTCCTACCGTTCTCTGGTTTACTTCAAGTCCTGATAGAACGTCTGATTTTAAGCGGAGTACAGCATTCGCAAACGTGAGGCCTGGAACCATTACTCCTTTCCACATTCCTCTTACTACTTCATATTTGTTATACCCCCACAGAGCTCTATGCTTCATTATAGCTGCGTTTCACTTTCCCTTAACCTTAAGTTGCTCCTTGTGAGTACTTAAGTAGTTATCTCCTTCGTTTATCGACACTCCCAAATATTTATATTCCTTCACTCTAGGTAATTCGCCTTGCTGGATAGACACTACATCGGTGGTAGCGTCATTGAAAACCATTATTCCTGATTTTTCTGCACTGAAATTTAACCCGAGGTCAGTGGCTTCCTGGCCGCAAATATTTATTAGCCGCTGCATATCGGTTTGGTTATCAGCTAAAAGAACAATGTCGTCTGCGTATAACATTCCCGGAATATGCTGTTGTACCACTTCGCCTTGCAGCATATGGGTTAGGCTAAACCCTACTTGACTTTCTTCCAGTTTCTTTTCTAACCCTGCCATGTAAAGCATGAACAGTATTGGGCTCAAAGGGCATCCCTGTTTCAGTCCCCGATGGATGTTGACCTGCTGGGCGCATTTCTGTCCTTCCCAAGTAAGGTGCACTCTATTGTCTTTATAGATTGCTATAAGGAACTGTACTAACTCGTCATCTAATCCCTGGAGTTTCAGCATTCTCCACAGCCGTTCTCTGTTTACATTGTGATATGCCCCTTTAATGTCTAAGAACGTAATCCATAGTGGTCTATTCTGTGCTTTCGCAATTTCAATGCATTGCGTTATCACGAACAGATTGTAATCCAGTCGCCTGTCTTGTCTAAATCCATTCTGCAGTTCCCCAAGTATTTCATTTTCTTCCATCCATGCTTGAATTTCTGATGTTATCGCCTGCATTACGAATCTATACACCACTGACGTTACTGTGAGTGGTCTGTATGAATCAATACTGGCTTTGTCTCCTCTGCCTTTATATATTAAATTCATCCTACTTTCTAACCAGTCCTCTGGTATTTGTTTGGTTTCTATCACCTTATCTATTGCCCTCATAAACGATTCCTTACTTTTAGTTCCAAGTAGGTTTATCAGTTGCATTGGTATTCGGTCCGGGCCCACTGCTGTCGGGGGGGGAAACCTTTTGCTCTGCTTTTTTCCAATCAAGGTTGCTCAAACTTATTTCCCTTTCCGCAGTCTTTTGTGGCGCTGATGTTATCGGTGCAGGTTTCCCTAACACTATTGTCCTAAACTTCTCACTAATCACTCGATGAATATCTCGATGGTTCCACAGGCGCACGCCGGTTTTGCTGGGGCGCACGCCATCGGTTCCACACCCAGCCACCCCACGCATGATCATCAAGTGGACCGGGACGCCACATGACGCGCTTACGCAGCACGGCTCTGCAGGAGCCACGCGAAACTGCTCAACCTCGGCCAGTGTAGCTCACGCTACGAAAGTGGGTGTCTATATATTAATTTAGAGCTGCACTCGCACTACACAGTGGGAACAATTTTGCATATTGCGTAGAAAACAACCTTACCGCGTATTCCGAACAGCTCCCACATTTTCCTGTTCCAGCTGGCGCCGTCGCATGTGATGGAGTCCACAAATAGACCAGCTTTTTCCGCAAGCACCGTCGTTTCCAAAATGATTCTTGCTAGTGTTGGGGCTTTCACATTGCCCTTTGAGGCGAAAACACCAAGGATTTGTGTCCAATTTCCTGCCGAAAGATAACAGTTAACATCTGACAGTTGGGCGTCGTACAAGGTTGAAATCTACGAAGAAGAAAAAGAGCTTACCGATGAATGGCTGGAACAGCACAATCATGCCATGGTCTGCCAGCACGTTCTTCTGGTCAGCAGCTGTATGATCTCCAAGGTCTACGAAGCCTTCAATATCACCTGAATTGCAGAAAAAGCATGCAAGACACATCCTGCTTTATACCTTGACATCTCCTATCACAGATAGGGCTAAAACAATAAAAAGAAACATAATCAAAGACTTTGTGAATATTGTCAAGCACTTCTAGGTTACAGAAATCGTAGTGAATCAGCTGACACCGCATTTTCCTCATTTACACGTCCCAAGAATTGAGTGAAGCTGTACTCACCAGCTGATTTGACAGTCAGGTGCTCCGAAAGCTTTATTTCGTCGATGGGGAGGCCACCATGACGACTGTAAACATCCATGGTCTTCGTCTTTTCATGCAGAGCATTGAAGATATTGGCACTGCGTCCAAAGCCGCCCTTGAAGCGCTGGAGGTACTTCTGCAAACATGTTCGTCCTGGTAAAACCATGATGGCTTCTCTGCGTAGATGCTCATACAACTTGTGGCTTTGCATCCTCATTAGCATACACTCCAAAATCCACTCATCGTCGTATCGCATGCCTTTGTGTGACTTCCTTCGAGCAGCGACGAAACAACTCTTGACCGCTAGCTGCTGCTTTGATGGAAGGGGTTTGATTTTGTTGTCAAATGCTTCTTCACTGAGAGCCTCATTTTGCTCTTTCATATGAGACACCCGTATCACTGCATTCGCCAATCTTTTTTTGGTTTTTGATAGATTTCGAGAAATGTTTTTGCACTGTTTTTTTTTCCCATCAGGATTGCTTGAACTCTGCCTTTTTCTGCGTGCTTGGTTTTGAGCCAGGACTCTCTGGTACTTGCAGAAAGCACACGATTGTCCATCGGTCTTCGTGGATAGCAAGCACTTGGCTGAAAAAATCATGTCTCTGTAGGAAATGTGCTTTCCTGAGGCAGGCTTTATGCCGCATCCGTAACAAAGATGGGTCAAAGACACGTCTTTGATGAGGGATTCGGCCTCTTGTCAAGTTGTGAGGGTATGCTTACCCTTCTCTCTCCCCCTCAGGTACACTGTGACCACCACCATTTGCCCATCTCCCGAAGGCTTCCCAAACACGACCATCTTTTCAATGAAAAGGTTGGCGAAGTTATGTTCTTCAGCTTCACAATAGGCGTAAGCTAAAGAGTCTACTGGCACAGAAGGTACTTTCTCCATGTCACTGGAATTGAGATGCTGGAGAATGGGTGGAGACTCGGGGTTGGCAGTCGTTTGGCAGTATCGTTTTGCGATGTATTAGTGCTTAATGCTTCAGAACCACAGCTTGGGTTGCAGTTTTGAGTTTCAGGAGCTCCGGTGTTTGCACCAAATCCTTCCAGGCCCACAGATTCGGCAATCTCAATGCCTGAGCCAAACTCGGAGACCTTTGACGCAGCATGCTTACGACGCTTTGCTGGGGGCTCTTGCTCATCAAGAATTCCGTTTTTCCTCTTTGCTGTCACTTTAGACACAATGTGTTTTCGATCATCTGGAAATATCGTAGGTATGGCGTCAGGTTTCAGGCACGGTTTATCGCAAGGATGCTCGTTGGTAACGCCATTTACGATGATGCTGAACGTGCGCTCGATGCAACTTTTCTCAAAGTGTCTCTCGCAAACCACTGCAGCTGTCGTCAGCCTCCTGTCTTTTTTGTTGATGCTGCGTTCCCATTCTGCAAGCCGCGCAGCATCGGATGGCGCAGTAAACATCGAAACACGCTCCTTGTTCGAGCGGTAACCGCTTTTACACAGCGGGACAAAGCAAGTTTCCTCTTTGCACTGTCGCTTTGGCTTTGGCATTTTTCTGCACGGTTACACGTAAGTGACAGGCGTCGGAAGACCACAATCAGGAACTCAATCCATGAGTTGACTAGACTGTAGAATCGCGCTGCCCGGATACACACGCGCACATATAACTTGTGGGAGCGCACAGCATGGCTTGCATGAGCAGACACTCACAAAAAACGTTAAATGCTGCATCTCGGTGCATAAAAACACGCGTACAAGCAGTTTGACCACGCACACACAGCGCGAACTTGAAGCATTAAAGGGACACTGAACTGTATTTGTCACGCTCCCGTTTTTGCTTGCACTGTGTAGACTGGCTCAAATTAGCACACTTGACATCCGGTTGACAAATCGGTAATTATTTTACAAAGCGCTAAAGAAGAAAAACTACCATGCGCTGTTTGCGGCGGCCGCACAAACTAAGCTGTGACGTTGGGAGGAGGGGGCGCCGTGATTGGAGAGTGCCCAAGGTTAGCAATCAAACAAGTTTCGGTTTTGGTTTCGGTATGTAAAACAACATGTTTGACATTCGATGGCGTCGTTGGATGGGCATTCTCAATATCCCAGTTATCGTAGTACCGCGCTCCTGCCATGTTGTCGGCTGTAAAATGCATAAGATAAGCTTGGAATCGTAGCATTCACTATCTGAGGCCTACGCAGTGCATGAACGCCCTCCGCGCCCCCGCAGACGCTCAAATGCATGCGCTTTTAAGTGCGAATGCAATTCTTAAGCGACCCTGAATCACGCGTCCACCGCCGTCCGTCCGTCCGCACCACATACCCACTTAGGGCGATTGGCCAAGAAGAGTTCCTAATTTCTTTAGCACATACCCGTTTAGGGCGATTGGCCAAGAAGAATTCTTTCGCACCACCCGTGCATTCCCACTTCCCCATGTACCTCTCCGCTCTGAAGGACCAGGAGCTCCGCAGGGTGTGCGAGGGCGGCCGCAGGGAGTTCACGCTCGCGCTCCTAAACGTCCGCTCTCTCTCGGCGCATGCCCTGGACGTCGCCAAGGACCCCGTGCTGGCGAGAGTGGATCTCCTCTGCTTCACCGAGACTTGGAACAACTCCGGCTCGGACGTCACCCTGTGCGGGTACGACTTCGCGGCCAGGGCCTTCGCCGAGAGGAGAGCCGGCGGAGTGGACGTATTCCTCAAGCGCTACCTCCCCTTTAGCGAAGAGCTCAGGCGACAACAGGACCGGTCCCCGTTCCTAGTCCTCCAGCGCGCCACCGCGCCACCGCGCCCGCCGCCCCGCCCCGAGCCTGCCCCCAGGCCACCGACGCCATCGACGACTGCTGCTTCGCCAGGAGCGGAAGTCGGGGCGAGTACTGCGGCGTCTACCTCGTCGGTCACGTCTACGCGAACCTCGTGTCGCACGCCGTGTCCACCTCGCCGGTCAGGGACGAGTCGCCGTACAGTGCCGTCTACACAGACGCGTACTCGGGCGACGGAATCGTGGTCGTCACCCTCTACCTCGCGCCAAACATCTCGCGCGACGACGTCGTCGAATACGTGGACGCGGCGATGGAGAGTGCGGCCAGGCGCGTAAAGCCCTCGAACCCGGTCGTGGTTGTTGGGGACTTTAACGTGGACGTGCGAAAGGGCGGCGAGTGGTTGATGGAATACATGCTCGCCAACCACTCCATGACGTGCCTACCGCTAGAGGCTCCCACCACCATCAACGGCAGCTACATCGACCTGGCCTTTGCGAGGAACTGTCTGATACGCGCGGTCTTGCAACAACTCTTGACCGTACATTTCAGTGACCACAAGGCGGTCATAATGACCGTCAACTACAACGACAACACCAACAAGTGCTGAATAAAGAATACTGTCGTTTCACTTTACTTGCGTGTGTGTGTGATCTCCTCGAACATAGACTTTACTTCACCAAGATTTCCAGAGAACGACTAACGGGGTGTGTGAATCCCCACTTCATCACGCGGGGGTGTTAAATGCAACTAACGGGCGAATGCCAACACAGTTCAACATAACTCCCCCTCATAGCATCACCCGTGCATTCGCACTTCCCCATGCTCCCCTTCGGGGAAATGCGGGTGAATTTTTCCCCCATATTTGGAGCTTGCCTCGCTCATGCCTGTATCGTAAAAAGCGTGTTCGCACCAGGCCAAGGGTCTGTTGATTCTGGCCTGTGCCCACTGCCCGCAAGCAGTCGGTGCTTATGGCAACAGCACGCCAACGAGAGCTCGCTAGCGCGGCAGTGCCAGCCTGCGCGAGTTCTGTGGACTAGTTCGTGAGCAATGAACGTTGCGGCCCAAAAAAAGGTGAACTCAGTATAGAAAACATCGGCGAAAAACGAAAAAGTTAACTCATAAAAAAAAAAAAAAAAGCTTGTATCCGCGGCGATTCGAACTTGTGACTGGCAAAACACTTGCGATGACATACCAAGCGCCGCAGACGACTAAGCCACAGGGGGCCGCTGGCGGCGTTGGAAAATATAAGGTATATAATGTATAACCAGTTTACACTTTTATTTAGTTTTAGTATTTCAAGCAGCTTAGGTAACTATTTGTTGTATTGCGCTCGCGTAGTAAGCGTCCCCCCAGTTTCCACAATAGCTCACGTCTAGCAATTGCATTTCGTAGACGGGAAAGCGTTCGCAGATGCGTAGTCGTGCTCCTGACCGCTCTGCTTGTTCGCCCAGCGCAAAAAGTGCTTCCCGCACCCTAGTTTTAAGCTGTACGGTAAAAATATCAGTTGATTTTATTTCCTTAGTACCTATATTGACTTCGCTCACTCTTCTCCCCCTTCAAGAGGCCTTATATTTTCCTACTGGCGTACCAGTCAGCGAAGCGTCGCATGTGCGCTTGTGCAGCGCTTGTGTGAAGCGACCTTCACTTGGAGCTAGATACAGTGTACAAACTAACGAAGTAAAGAAAGGCGCATTCTTCCATTCCCAAACGTGTTGTGGCTTAGTTTCAACTGATCGAGCGAATTGCGACGACCCGTCGGCGGCCGGCGGACTAAACGGTGGGCCGACTGACTCGGTCGCGGAAGGTCGGTGAGCCGTGCAGTAGCGCAGCCAATTGTCAGCTCCTCTCCTGTTGACGTCACACGAAAACGCCACAGAAAATGGGCGAGCGTAAAGAGAGGGGGACAGCATTTTCGAATTGATTTTTCTACTAAATAAATTCGCGTAAACGCGCACAGAGTGGTCGAAACAGGGCCCAGGGACTCCGGACTACAGTTTGCGCTCGTAATCCCGCATTGTTTGCAAACCACTTCAGTGTCCCTTTAAGAAGCGACAAAAGCGCGTCGTCTGTTGAGGCAGCCCCTCACACTGTCGTCTGCTAAGAAAGCACCCTCTCGGTAAGCAGCGCCCTCTGTCGCCATCGGTGGGCTTTCATTGCAAATGGCACCACCCTCTCCCATAGCGCATCGCTGGCGGTCGGCACACTAGCCAGTATATTCTAGGCACTGTAGTTCTGGGGTTCCATCAGGGAAACCATTTTGCTTTAACGTGTTTTAAGTAATGCCCTCTGATTTGGGATCGAGAGAATGTCCTCCGCAAAATCAGTTGGCTGTCCCTTGTAGACTTAAGTGCGATGATTTGTAGGCGTTAATTTATGGCCATCATGTCTGATAGCGACACGTTGAGATTTTCCTGGAGCAGGCAACGACGTCGAAAGGGCGGGCGCCTGTTATTCATGGCGCTGCCTGCAGCTTGCCAGCGTCGTTTCCATGACGCTGTTTTCCGTGCTATCTGGCCAGTTTTACAGACGTCAAGTAATGCAACATCCTTTCGAAGGCATGGCAATGCTGCAGCTCGCTGGATGAGCCGAAAATAATGCTCAACGTTAAAAACAAATCCCTTCCAGTGACCAGCGAAGCTGTAAGCAGCCCCAGGGGCGCACGAAACAAAAAATGTTTGTTTGTAGTTTGTGATCGAGCATAAATACTTCCTAGCCAATCAGATGAAAGGAACTTGGAAGGACTCGAGCTTTATTCTAGCGGACAAACATAGAGCTGCCCATTTCCCCCGCGTGTAGTAGGCATCTTATTGTGCGTAACACGTTCACCCAAACCGCTTGACCAGACAGTTTGAGTCATTGGGCCATGATACGGCCACATCTCCCCCAGCACCTACGTCAGCTTCCAAAACCGTTTTTTGATCACCCTCTGGTTCATCAGGTTCAACATATGATTACCGTACTTACCCGATTCTAATGCGCCCCCGATTCTAACGCGCACCCGATTTTCCTGGCAAAAAAAACCGAAAAAACTTGCACCTCCGATTGTAACGCGCACGGAACATTTTGACCCAGGCAAACGAATGCGAGAGAAACAGGCGATTTATTTCCCAAGGTATTCTCACTCCTCGTCGCTCTCCGCTGACCACAACATCTCGTCCTCGGTGCCGTCAAGCGCATTCGCGATGCCACTCTTCTGAACGAATGTTCAACCATGGTCGATGGGATCGTGGCCCACGCCTCCCACGCCCATCCTGCGAGCTTCTCCAGAGGCGCAGAGTGGCCACCAGGGGGCCGAGCTGATCGAACGTCCTCCACATGAGCTCCGTGGATTTTCCATTCCTGTGGCCGACATTCCACACGTGGACCCACGAAAGGTATTCCACCGTATTCCTGAAGGTCAACGCACCCAAAGGACACCAAATCCTCGACGGACGGACCATCGCCCGAAATTCTATGGCCTTTGTTTGCAGCCGGCCGAGCGAGGCCTGCTAACCTCAACGAGGCCTACAACGGCCACGGCTCGCACGCTGAGGCGAACGCTCTGTTCTGGCACGCTCTGGCACGTGCTGCGACCCGCGCTCTTGCATGCTCGGGCGCACTGGCGTGCACTCTGGATGCGCACTGGCACGAGCCGCCGGGGACTTTTCCAGCCCGCAGCGCAGTCTCAGCCCCCGCCTAACCGACACCCAGCGAGGCATTATGGAAGTCGTGGAAGTGGATGGTGAGCCTATCTCACCCGAAGACTACGAGAACGACGCGGGCTGGATTACCAGCCACCAGCAACGAAGCAGCCGAGCCAAGGCTAGGCTCACTGATCGAGACTCCCGAAACCAGGAAGGCGCCCGCCGAGAGCAGGCGCACAAGATCCAAAACCACCTGGGAGTGCGCAGACCGCGTCTGCCGGCTCTTCCCAGAGAAGATATCAAGATAGTTATTCGACCACGCGATGGCTTGAACACGTCGCGTGTGAGTTACGCACAGCTCCGTGACGGTGTGTTACGCGCTGCCGCAGTGTCGCCGGAGAGGGCGAGTGACGACATCTTTCGCCTTCAACCCGGACAGAACATCTTGGTCGTGAGTACGCCAACGATGGAAAATGCCAAGAAGTATTGCAGCATCAAAGAAATTCAAGTCGAGAGCCAGACCTATGCTACGACGGCGTATGTGACGCCCCCGGACGACACATCGAAAGGCGTGATTCACAATATACCCAACTATGACACGCAAGAAGACATCACAAAGAGTCTGGTCAACTCGAAGAACCCCGCGATCCTCCAGGCGAGACGAATGGGCAAGACAAGCTCGGTTATTATCGTCTTCGAAGGTACCAAAGTTCCGCACTACGTATACTACCGCGGTGCGGAATATCGATGCTTGTTGCACAAGAAGAAGGTGCAAGTCTGCAACACCTGCGGTCGTCTCGGGCATCGCACGGACGTCTGCCCCAGACCAAACGAAACATACTGCCAGGGCTGCAGGATTAAAGACCCACCGGAAGATCACAATTGCCATCCAACATGCGCCATTTGCGGCCAAGCGCACGTCACAGGCGACAAAAAATGTCGCAACCGTTTCAAGACACCGTACTTGCTCAAGCAACGGCAATGGGAGCACCAGCAACGCTCGAGACAAGAAGACGGCGGGAGAACCAGCTCCGGGATTCTCCGCGGGGAAAATCACCTGAGCAGAGCTACGAGCAAGCAAGACCCCACCAAAGACAAAGGATACGACCGAAGAGAGCGCTCCAGTTCCTTTCCCCGACTCTCTCCCCCAGAAGAAGCGGAAAAGCAGAACTCCAAGCGTCATCGATCTCGGTCGAAGTCAAAGACTAGGAGGGATTCAAGGCGGGCCCAATCGCGGTCCTGCTCTAGCTCCAGGCCCCAGACCAGGAGGGGTCGCTCGCAGTCCTCGGAAAGGAACAAAGAAGAGAATGCAAATAAGGTGAGCTGGGCAGATGCGGTCTCTCATAATGCTCCTTGCAGAGACAACAAAAAGTCAGGGCCTTCCCCCTTAGAACAGGAACTGATGAGGATCAGGCAAATTCTTGAGCAGGTAACCAAGGAAAACAGAATCTTAAAGGAAGAAATAGTAAGGCTGAAAGCGGATAAGCAAACTCATGCGCAAACCGCTGCAGCGCCAATCGAAATGGGGCAACCAGAAACGGAAACTGTTCCGGTCGCAGTAGCGATGCAGAGTGATGTGGATTCTTCACCACCTTTCAAAAGAAAGGCGGGTGAACAACCCAAAGAACATAACGACTCCGAAGAACTAAAACAATTAAACCAGAGTATTAATTGCAGGTTTGAAGCTATGGACCGAAGGATCGAGGCTGCGATCTCTGAGCTAACCAACGCCATTAAAGATCAATTTGACAAGGTGGTAACCCGGCTTACAGTCTTAGAGGATACCCATAGGAACTCTCGTCCGGCTGGCGTTGGGCCGATCAAATCTTCAAAACCTTACAGTAGACCCGCTTCGGCGGACATGACCAAATTTAACAAGGAAGATTCGAACTCGAACAATGGCCCGGAGTAACGAGAAATATGTGATTTGGCAATGGAACTGCCGTGGGTTTCGCCGGAAACGAGGGAACCTGCAGCAGTTCATCGACACCAATGTGCAAGAGGCGCCGGACGTAATAGCGCTGCAGGAGACAGGGGCACAGGCAAAATTATCCGGGTATAAAACTTACAGTAAAGCCTCGGACGATAAGACGCCCGTCACTACTCTAGTAAGACGAAATTTACCGGTTCTGGAACACGAGACTGGAGTCGCCACCGTGGACCACGTCCTCGTCGAAATTATTCCGACCAAAAAGGGGAGCGAAGGCAGCGTTTTCGTTCTAAACGTATACAGTAGTCCCAGGAAAAGGCACAGGTTCGGATCTCTATTCCGCAAGGTCTTAGACATAGTCAAAAGACAACCACTCGTCGTAGTAGGCGACTTTAACGCGCCTCACCCAGCCTGGGGGTACGGTAGGGAGGTCGCTAAAGGACGAAACCTCTGGATGGACGCACAGCAGCAGGGTCTCACTCTGGTGACCGATCCCGCTCATCCCACTAGGGTGGGTAACAGCGTATGCCGCGACACCACTCCCGACTTAACCTTCGTCAAGAACGTGCCGGATCCTGATTGGCTAAACACTCAAGAAAATTTGGGAAGTGATCACTTTATTGTAGCCACCACTGTGAAGGCCGGTCCTTCCAAATTAAAGGGTAACAAGATCAAAATAACAGAATGGGATTCTTTTCGTGATATCAGAAGAGCAGAGAACTTGGGTAGCGAAATTGATGACATCGAGTCTTGGGCCAAAAATATACACAAATGCGTAGAAAAAGCTACTAAAACCATCCCCGAGGAAGCCGCACTGAAAGTGGCTGACAGCAGGCTCCTGCACATGTGGGAAGCCAAGAATGGCCTGCAGAGACGGCTTAGTAAGCAGAAACATAATCGTAGCCTGCGCAGAAGAATAGCAGTTTTAAACAAAGAAATTGAGGACTACGCGAATCAGCTCACCCGCCAGAACTGGCACAGTATGTGCGACGGCATGGAACATCAGATGGGGCTCGCTAAAACTTGGCATATACTCAGATACTTAATCGATCCCGAAAATAGTAGAACTACCCAGAAACACAACCTGAGTAAGATTGTTCACACTTACCAGGGAACGGAGCAAGACTTGCTCAAAGAAATTAAAGATAGATACATTGGATCTACTCAAAAGAAGGGGCTAAAACCGTACACCGGTAAAGAAAACGCAGACCTTGACCGACCCGTTACGATATCCGAGATTCGGGCAGCTTTGGACAATCTCCGGACAAGGTCCACCCCTGGCCCCGACGGTATATCGAACAAAATTTTAAGAAACCTAGACGACGAATCTATAGAATCCTTGACGAAGTACATTAATGTATGCTGGGAAAGGGGTAGCATCCCGCGGCAATGGAAGACTGCCCAAGTGGTCATGATTCCAAAGCCTGGAAAGAAATTACAATTGGAAAACTTGAGACCCATCTCACTGACGTCGTGCGTGGGCAAGCTGATGGAGCATGTCATCCTCAATAGACTGAACGCATACATGGAGGACAGAGGGCTCTTCCCTCACACCATGATAGGTTTTAGACTCAAATTGTCTACGCAGGACGTAATGCTACGCCTCAAACATCAGATCCTAGATGGAGACGAGAGCTCGTCCTTAGACACTAAAGCAATTTTGGGATTGGACTTAACAAAGGCCTTCGATAACATCGCTCACGAGGCTGTCCTAGAAAACTTACAAGAACTGGAAGTGGGTCGTAGAACTTACGATTACATAAAAGACTTTCTCTCCGACCGGAAAGCTCATGTAACTATCGGAGGGGTCACATCAGAGGACATAGAATTGGGTAGCCGGGGAACACCGCAAGGTTCCGTCCTGTCGCCATTTCTTTTTAATGTCGCTATGATTGGGCTTCCTGAAATACTAGATCGGATAGAAGGCTTGAATCACAGCCTCTACGCTGATGACATCACCCTCTGGGTCACCGGAGGTAGTGATGGCCGAATTCAGGATATTCTCCAGACAGCGATCGACGCAATCGAAACATACGTGAAGCCGAGAGGCCTAGCGTGCTCACCGCAAAAATCGGAGTTGTTGCTTTACCAACCCACGATGAGAGGACGCAACCGTGCCTCGGAAGTCCCCAAAATCGAGCTCTTCGCTGATGGTAATCTCATTCCAGTTGTGACTAGTATCAGGATTCTCGGCTTGAGAATTCAGGCCAACGGTCAAAATACTGAAACCGTTAAATTTTTAGAAAAAAGCGTCCATCAAACCTCCAGACTGATTTCCAGGATAGCAAGCAGACATCATGGAATGAAGGAGGGAAATTTGATCAGGCTGGTACAAGCGTTCGTCCTGAGTCGTATTGCGTACGTAACACCTTTCTTGAGACTAAGGGCGGACGAAAAGACCAAAATTAATACCATGATCAGGAAATCATACAAACAAGCTCTCGGGATACCAGTTACCACGTCCAACGAACGTTTCGAGGCGTTAGGAATTCATAATACATTAGAGGAACTAATAGAGGCGCAGAGAGTTGCCCAGCTAGAGAGACTCACAAAGACCTCGACGGGCCGTCATATTTTAATGACTCTAGGCATTCGGTACGAATCTCAATTCGGCTCCAAACGCGAGATTCCAAGTGAAGTATGGGAATGCATACACGTCCCTCCTATACCGAGGAATATGCATCCCGAACACAACAAAGAAAGAAGACGCGAAAGAGCGAAAGCCTTACAAAAGAGATTCAAAAACTCTGAGAACGTGGTCTACGTGGACGCCGCGGAATACGCAGCCCGCGATGCCATGACCGTGGTAGCTATCGATTGCAACGGCAATTCCGTAACTAGCGGCACGATACTGACGTCGTCGCCGGATGCGGCAGAAGAGGCGGCCATTGCGATGGCGATGGCCTCCACGAAAGCTAAATTTATTGTCAGCGACTCTAAAACTGCAATTAGGAATTTCGCAAAGGGACGGATCTCGTCCGAGGCACTGAGAATTCTGGTCGGCTTCAAAGACCGGAGAAAGGTCCAAATTGTGTGGACGCCGGCACACTCTTCTCTTCCCGGTAACGAGAACGCTCACGACGCGGCTCGAGGTTTGGCTAACCGAGCCGATCACGTCGAGGAAACATCTGAGCACTTCTCGCGCGCTGGGATGGGGAGGGACCGCATGGTCTCGTACAGAGACATAATCAATCATTACAGATTGGAACGGGTTCAGTATCCTCCCCCCCACTGTACTCTCGACAGATGGCAATCTGTAGCATGGCGCCTCTTGCAGACAAATACATTCCCCAATCCGGTCCTGTACAGCCATTGTTACCCGGGGCTCTACACGAGCGAATGCAAGCTATGTGCGGGCAGGGCAGACCTGCGCCATATTATTTGGGAATGTCCCCAGAAAAAGAATTCGTTAGGTGCTTTGCTATTAATTAAGACCGAGGAGCAGTGGGAGACCGTTCTGCGCAGCTCCGATCCGGATGTACAGATCCGGGTTGTCCAAATGGCCGAAGACGCCGCCGGAGCCCAAGGACTTCTGGCCGCCGTCTGAGGGGTGAAGAGGCTCGGCCTCCTTTGCATCAAAACCATGTTGGACAAATAAATGTTGTTTCTCTCTCTCTCCAGAGGCGCACGCTTCAGCCGACCGCTCGTTTTCAACACGAGAGCCGCTGCTGCCATTGCTAGTATCAAGCGCACAAGTGGAACGATTTGACGATTTGTGAGAATGCCGATAGACAACCCTAGGCACCTATGCTTCCTGCGTCTGAAAAATCGTTGCTAAAAGGTTTGGCGCCGTCTTGAGATGGCGATGGTGATGGGTGGGACGAAATTTCCGCTGTTTCGGCAGTTTCGGTTTCGTATCCGATTCTAATACGCATGCGATTTTTCGGGCTATTCTTCCGGAAAAAAAGTGCACGTTAGAATCGGGTAAATACGGTAGTCTGCTTGCTCGCAATGGTACGTACCTGTGTACGTGTTGCGTAAATACCGGGACACCTGGCTCAGGGTTCCGGCAACCAGGCTGCCCATGACGCAGTGCAGGAGATAAGTAACCCTGTTCCCCCGCTCTCCCTCGTCCGGCTAGGCACTGCCGCCTTGCCGCTCGTGCAGGTTTCCTGCACAACGCCCCATCACTAACTCGTCCTGCCGAAGTTTTTATTAACAAATTTCGCGCAAATGCTGCATTGACATCACACGCGACTGGCATCACCTGACCGGCGATCATCCGCCCTACTGCCTATATTGCAACACAGCTGCAGTAGCCAATAGGACCCACCTTATTTGGCACTGCTTCGTGTACCAATCCTTCCGCCCCATCCTGCTGAATGCCCTACCCAATCCAAGCAAGGTACCCCCACGACCCTCAGCGATGGGCGCTTCGCTCTCGAGAGCGGCCTTGTAGAAGTAGTTTAGCCGGGGTCTACCACCACTGCCTGTGCATTCAGGAATTGACTGTTCCTCTCCAGGATCAAGTTAACGTCGCCTCCGGACCACCTCTTTTCCCCCATCTCCTCCCCCAGCACAACAAGCGTGCCGTCAGTGTGGGCATGACTGTGTGTGCACCCCCCTCTCCCCCCGTGCTCGCGGAAACCGGTGACGTGCGTGTGCTTAGACGACGTGAAAGACACCTGCAGAAATGTCGCTCCTAAAGAGAGGGAGATAGAAAAAAATGTTTTCCGCCGAGCTGATCAGGTCGGGGAAAACAGCGCAGGAAGGAGGACAAAAGAAAGGAAACAGACAGTACAGGCGCTGGGCGTACTTTATTGCCTTCTATGGTGCAAGCTTTATGTTACGGGCCTTGCCTCGTGAAAGGCACCCTTAGTGTGTGATTCCTTGACTTGAACTGGCTCGGGTCACCGGGTTGAGCTGGGCATCCGGGCTGGCCAGGAAAGCCCTCGAAGGTGGGGTTGGGAAGTAGGGGCAAATCTGGGGTGTGTTGGCATGCTCATACCATATGGTGTAGAGTGCCAGGCTGGGGACAGTAAGCACATCAGGGAGGTTGTTGGGTGGGAAAGGTGGAGGCACGTGTCTGGAGTCACTGCCAAGTTGTAGCTTCCTCTCGGGAAAGGCACCAGTGGGGTGGTGCGAGGATGCAGCGAGTTTGCGTGTAATGTGCAAGAATTTCTTCCTAGCCACTCAGTGGGTCGGGTGGGGGAGTGGCCACCGTCGGCAAGGGCTCGGTGTATCAAATGGCAAGCCGCGGCGTGGCATGGCGGCGTGTCCAGAAGCCCAGATGATGCGATTGTCAGGTGTCGTCGAGCATCTTTTGAGGATAGGGCTGACAAAGAGATGCGGCTGATCTCGTAGTTTCATTTTGAAACCTTCAGAAAGTGCAACACAGAAAAAACGTGAGACGAAGAAAGGGAACACAGGATGAGCGCTTACTCACAACTGAAGCTTAGTCAGAAAAGATGAAGAACGAATACCCTCCCAGTCATCAGACCACGCAGGCGTCTCCTATAATCATATGGGAACAACCCAAAAACCACAAACAACCATAAAAACCCACAAAAACAAAACCAAACACCTACATCATCAACTGAAACAGGGTGTACAACTCAGTGACTACCAAGATACGCAATCTCTTTGTCATGTAAAGCAACAGATGCCTGACCAACACAATCATCCCCTCTCTGGGTTATCTCGAACGCTTCAGCTACTTCCTTCGTCAATTGCCGCACATGCCTGAACACAATCTTTGCATCAGAGAAAAGCGGCCTGCAACCACCACGATGCCGGCATTTGCTGCAGTGTTCCACAAGATGTGACAATATAGCCCCTTTCAGGGACAGTTCATGCTCTCTGAGGCGCACGTTAACGCATCTGCCCATTTGACCGACGTATTCCTTACCGCAAGACAGTGGAAGCACATAAATAGAGCCAACATTACACTTGACATACTGAATTTCAAGTTTCACACTGTATTGATTCCTGCCTGCACGATGGTCACCAGACAATCTTTTTTCCACCAAAGAACAAACCCTGCCAACTTTGTTTCGTGCTGTAAACAGTCTGCGAATCGGTGACAATAGGGACTGGGAAGGAAGTGGCGGCCAGTGCAATGGCTGCATCTTCACAGCCCCGATTTATCGCCTGTACGCAGCCGAGAGTGTGACGTAAATATTGGTGCGTGCACGGATGGGGAAGGCAGACAGTAGAGAGTTTTAGCACTCCGTATGCTCCGTCTGTTCCGTTCGCACTGTGTCGACCTAGACCCGACTGTGCCTGCGTGTGCACGGAGGACCGTAACAAAAGTGCGGGCAGAATCTATCCACCCTACCGGGACGAATGCGCAGCGCCCTGTCGGGTCCCGGTCAGCACGATGCGAACAGAACGGATGGAGCATACGGAGTGCTAAAACTTTAGTCATGTCTGTGGACGATCACAAAGCTGATGGTATGTAACAACAACAACAAAAAAACCCAATGACACTGACCGCAATCAACAACAGATGGTCGAACAGTTTCGTCGTAAACCGGTAACAGTTATTTATTTTTCGATTGAGTAGTACCGGTTCGGGTTCAGCGTGCTAAATAATAACGGTTCGGGTTCAGTTCCAGAAAAAATATTGCTTCCGTTCCGGTTTTCGGTTCGGTTGTGGTTCAACACCCTATTTATGTATGTGTATGTCGGTTGCTTTCTAATAAATTTCAGTTGTGAGGTCATCACTGTGTCATTGTACCTCTTTCTTGTACTTCACACTGTTTTTCGAAATGATCAGTCTCGACAGTGCCGGTCACCCGCCGCGGTGGCTAGTGGCTAAGGCGTTGCGCTGCTGAGCACGAGGTCGCGGGTTCGATTCCCGGCCGCGGCGGTCGCTTTTCTGATGGAGGCGAAAAGCAAAAACGCCCGTGTGTACGAGATTTCGGCGCACGTTAAAGATCCCCAGGTGATCAAAATTAATCCGGAGCCCTCCACTACGGCGCGCCTCATCGCCTGCGTTGCGTCGGCGCGTTAAGCCCTACAATCAATCAATCGACAGTGCCGGTCGTAGGGGCGGTCGCACAGTGCGCCAGCGAAAAGGGGGCACTGACCTGCACTAGACGGCCCCCCCTCTCCCTCCCTATTCTCTCCACCCGGCCCTGCCTTCCGGCCAACAAACGAAGAGACTTGGGCGGTGCTCTTTGAAGTGAGGGAGAAACGCCGGTTTCCGAATAATCCCAAATTATCGAGCCTATACCGAGAAACATGGTCCCTCAATGTCACACCCAAAATGAGGCTGTGAAGGTGGAATTGGCCTTCTGAGAAACCGCCTGAGGAGGCTTCGGGAGACCATATTCACAAAACTAACTCAAGTGTATCCTTTTCCTTCCAATTTATGCTGAAACAAAATGCTGAAAAAAGAACAAAACTTGTGCTGAAAGGGCACCTTGTCGCGACGTTATCGGCCCCAGAAGTAGCCTATATACTCAAAGCAGAAAAAAGGGACGCACATAATTAAATTGATATTATTTTTGAGTAAATAACAATTTCTTGCTACTGTTGTTACTGTGTGCATGGATATGGAAAAGATTTCGTGCAATTGTCTGGCTACCTCGGAAAGAGAGGTTGCATTTACGGGGTGTGACATTACGCTAAGGCCCGGGTCGGTTTTATTTAAAGCGAGACGAAGAATAAATCTTTATTTATTGAGCAGAGGCTCATGTTGTCAGCTTCAACCTATGGAAGGCATCCCCGGGATTCTCTGACTTCGATTGAAAACTCCCCCCCCCCCGTGCTTCGAACGAACAGCAGAAACACTTTATTACGACAGTCCGTGGCCACAGCTTTCTCCTCTTACACACATTTCTAAGCAGGGCTGTTTATTAAAGAAAAGAAAGACAGAAATGCCAGAATAATTGGCATGTGTTGAAAGTTTTAAAGAGAAACAGAAGAGACCGAAGTTCAAAAGAAAGCCTGACTTTTGTATTAGGCTAATTAACCTGATCTATCCTGACAAACCTCACACGGTTTACAACATTAGTTGAATAGGTTGTACTCTTATTGACAGCAATCAAATATTTGGCCCTGCAAGACTTTTTTCCATGTGCGTGAGGAAAAGTGGTGGCCAAACTTTCTTAACGAGACACTTGTATACAGCACCGAATAAATTCATGATTCCAATATCAAGTTTAACGCCGAAATTTTGTAATTCTCTGTGAATATGTTACCTGAGGTGTCCACTGCAAAGCTTGTCTGCCTGGTCTTCTGCACAGCGTACTTAAACAATGAGGAGGCGTGCGTAGTACGTGGTACTGTAGAAAAATCCATAGTTTTAAGGCCGTATTCTACAAAAAAAAAAGAGAAAATATGTTTTGCCGGTCTCTTCAGTATGGATATCTTATTCCTGCTCCTGCTATTGGAGAGTAGCTATAGTACTGCTTGTTTGGCTTCAATGCCTGTTGTGTCCATGCCCCTAACATTCGTTGGTTGCTTATAAACGAAGGCTTAAAATCAGACAGACAAAATCAGACAGCCAATCAGACTACGTTGGGGCTTCGCGAGTGGGTGCTAGCTTTTTGAGGAAAAACTGCAAACGTCTGGCATATTGGTTAACACAACTAACCTGCTTTTACTGCCAAGCTTCATTTTGTTTGTGCATTTTAAGCAGCCTTATCTGCTTGAAATGTACATGCCCTGTGGCCTGATCGGACCTTAGGTGGCGTCATGCACAAGAACCTATAATTCTGGCTGGCGCATTGATTCGAGGTCCACGTTGCAGGCTTCACCCACCGAAATACACATCTTGCGCGAATGAACTGTCAAACTCAATTTTCTGTTACAAGTAGACATCCTCCTGAAAAAGCGAAAAGAATCAACCGGAAAAAGGCAGTTAAAAAATCTACCATGTCTTCCTAAACAAAGCTGAAAGAAGTGCGAAAAGAACGATTTCTTCTGCACTAAGAAGACGCATGTCATCTATACGAGCGACCTAAATGTGTAGCGATACGGGATTTATGAGATGAAGATATACTATTGTACTCCTTCTGCATGATCAATGCATGCATTGTCTTATCCAGAACCGTTCCATTTTCGCGATTTTCAACTACCTTTTTAACACAATAGGTGCCCGGTTTCCCGCGTGTAGGGCCGTCTTTGGCGGGTAATTGTCATGTAATTTGTTTCGGGATACTTTTGATAGCACATGAGTTAGACCCGTTTTCTGTATAGTGATACTCCTTCCGTAGGTGATGATGCTTCACTGCAGAACAGGCCATGTGGGGAAGCCAACTTACAGAAACCAAGCTTACACTAGCTGATACCCGGAAAGTCGGCTTCACCTGTGAACGCGAGCGCATTGCTTGGAAACTTTTTTAGTTTCGGAACTGCGCCCTCCAAAGCGGGCGCGACTTTACCCTAGGCACTGAGAGGGCGCTCCGGTCGCGAGTTGCGCTGTGCCGGCGGCTGCGGCGGCGGCTCCGGCGGCAGCGTTGACGGCGTGCGCGGCCGGACCGCTGGGCTCAAAGTTGCGGCCGCGGTGTAGTTGCGTGTCTGCCCTACAAGTTTCTTCTTTCCGCTCGCGTTTGTCTTTGCCCTTGTGCGAGAAACTTGCCTTTTCAGTGTATTCGGTTTGGGATGCTATTGAACAGTGCGGCCGCGGATGAAAGCATTTCGTGACTCCGTCAGCATGCTGTGTTTTCTTTCATGTGCTGGGCTTATTGCAATGCCGACTTCCTTAACTCGCAGTCGGCTGTGCGGGATTTTCCAGCCCACTTTAGCAGTGATGCTCGTGAGGAGGCTGGGCACATGCATCGTGCATGAGGCACATGCTTATGCCCTTTACAAAATGTACAACTGCGAGGACACCCGCCGCGGTGGCTCAGTGGCTAAGGCGTTGCGCTGCTGAGCACGAGGTCGCGGGTTCGATTCCCGGCCGCGGCGCCTGCTTTTCTGATGGAGGCGAAAAGCAAAAACGCCCGTGTGTACGAGATTCCGGCGCACGTTAAAGCCCTCCACTACGGCGCGCCTCATCGCCTGCGTTGCGTCGGTGCGTTAAACCCCACAATCTATCAACAACTGTGAGGAGGAGGACGGAATGTAGCCTCATGCTAAAAAAACTATTATTAAAACAAAGCAGACTAATGGACAAAAACAAAAATTCCTAATGCTAATTCGATATAACTATAAAACATACATTTTAAATTTCAGTACAAAACTTCCTAATTTATCCAGGATTTTGGGTTAGCTTTACCCACGGAACAATTTGATTTCTTTGAGACTACGAAGGATACGCGGATGTCTTTCATAAAGAAAGCATGCAGTTGCTGCGCATGGTTACCGGGAAATATCATTCGTGCTGCAACGAACTTGCGCGATAGGCATGCCAAGCGAAGTCGTGTGTGCACTTGACAGCTACTGCTACGCGAAAATTCATTTAAAATGCTGTCGTTCTTAGTATTTTAGCCCCCACTAAAAATCACAGGGCGTACGTACATCTCCTTGCATAATCGACCCGTTTCCAATAAATAGAGAACTGCAACAGCACGGCAACAAAATGTTGAACTTCCGAGAACAGTTATTTCTTTTCGAGTACGCAGCCAGATCACAACCCGAGATGCCGGGGCGGAACGCTACGGGAGGGCCGGCATTTGCATGCGGGCGAAGTAGTCCAAGAGCGAAAAAAATCACGTGACCACCAACCCTACGTAACATGTTACCCCACGTGTTTTTTTTTTCTGGTGACGTTGTATTTTTCTGACATTCTTTTTTTTTTTTTTTTTATCACGCGCGCGCTGCGTTTGCACGGCGTTGCACGCGCTCTCCGGCAAGTCGATGTTCTCATGTGGGGCCCATTATTCTTCTCTGTGCCTGCTCTAGGTTCAAGCGCACAGAGCTTTTCTTGCGCGCTGACATCCCAGCGCTCACATGCGGTTTACGTAATGCTTTCCTTCCGTCTGGAGCAGGAAGGCGAAAACCACTAGTTAAGCGCTCCGCATGTTTGCTGTGCGTGCGTGGGTGGGCACACACATTTGATAATTGTGAACATTCTCGAAAGCAAACAGCTGCAATAAACAGAAGACAACGAAATTTTTTGCCACTTGTTTGGTTCTTCCACACTTCCAGAAGTTTCGGTATAGTTGCGTGTCTCTGCAAGTTTCTTACTTTCGTTTGCGTTTGTTTTTGACCCCTGTGCGCGAACCTTGCCCTTTCAGTGCGTTCAGTTTGTGACGCTATTGAACAGTACCGATTTCATCGAGGATTTCGTGACTCCGCCAAGACGCTGTGTTTTCTTTGATGAGCCTGGCTTACCGCAATGCCAACGTGCTCCGCACCTGGCTGTACGAGCAGATACAGAAGCAACACAGAAGTGTCACTTTTTAGCGCCGTCATCGGATCAATAGCTTCTCACCCAATAAAAAAGAGCGATTCCCCGCACGGACAAAGAGATAAGCGAAACGCGCAAGGTATGTGGACTTCATTTTCTCGAAGAGGATATTGCGATCATTAGCGTAAAGTCGTCGAGATCGGCCGGGCTTACAGGGCACTGAAGGAAGGTGAAGTTTCCGTTAATTTTCCCTACTTGTCCAGCAACTTGTTGAGGAAGCAGACTCTGCGGCGGTCTCCGAAAAAGAGAAAGGCAGCGTCTGCGCACGAGTTAGGTGATTACAAAAGGAGAGCACTTTCCCAATGAGCAACAAGAGGAGCTCTCTAAGGCGCCTGGTCCCCAGCAATGCACCAATTTTTCTCAGATGGTCGAGAACACTGCGGCAATACGGCTCCCAGCCAACTGGAGAACGGCAGCACTCGAAGAAGAACCGGGGCCGCGTCGGCAAATTGTTTTTAGATGCAGAGCATCTGATTCACTCGCCTTGTCCCTCCGGCGTCGTCGTCGTCGGCGTTGTCCACCCCTCCCCCATTCTCCTCGCCGCGCCAGCTGCGCTCTCCGCCGCCAACCCCCTCTCCTCTCCGATAGCGAACACTCTCTCGCGAGGGGCATTGGATTGGATTCGATTGGCTTGGCTTGGCTTGGATTTGGATTGGATTAAAGTGGATTGTGTTGGATTGTGTTGCGTCATAGCCGCGGCAGACGCGCTGGGGCCGGCGCATGTGCAGTACTCTCCCTTCCGCGGTTTCCTCTCCATCGGGCGCGCTACGCATATAACCGGTGTGCCGTTCTCCGGCGAAGCAACATCCACGCTTGGCTCAAACACCTAGAGTCCACGCCGCTTTACAAGTATGCCAACGTCGTCATCGACTGGGACCGGCTTACGCAGTCCCCTCAACGTTATGCGCGCTATAAAACGCGCTCCCTTCGCCGCTCCTCTTATGCGTCGCATCTACGGGTTCCCGCGAGGGGAGGTGGGAATTTTTTACTGGGCCGGAAAGAATGCGGGGGCCTACACAATCCTGTAGAGCGTTGTTGTGAGGGACGATATCACCTATGTTGTCTACTGAACGGGAAGCTGCTTCGACAGTCGTGTGATGCAATAAATTTGCGCAATTGGCATGGCAAGAGAATTTGTGTGCATGCTTGACAGCCACTGCTACGCGAGCGTTCATTTAAAACGCTGTCTTTCTTGATATTTTAGCCACCGCTTCAAATCACTGGGCGTACTTACACGACTGCTTGTATAATACTGTCCGTTTCGAATAGATCTCGAACTGCAACGGCCGCAACAAAATGATGAGCAACGCCCGAGAACAGTCATTCCTTTGCAGTACGCAGCCAGAAGCGGCGAAGACCGGAGATGCCGAGCGGAACGCGCTCGCCGCTAGCAGACGACGCTCGCTCTCCTAGCGCAACTCGCAACCGCAGCGCCGCGGTGGCGAGAGTCGCGGCCGGCCGCCTTCTCTCCATGACCGCGGCGGGGAGATGCGGAACTGAAAAAGTATCTATAAACGTTGGCTTGGAAGACGTTTTCCAGGAGCAACTCAAGCCACATTTTATCAAAGTATAAAGTCCCTAGGATCTTTTTTGAGGTTTTATGGGAGCTTTACGGTCGACCGACCAGTCTATAGGGAAATGCATGAGATTTTTGAGGGAATGCCATCGGTCCCACTGTTAGATGTGCAGAAGTATGGATGGCCGTGCGGTAGGAAGTGACTACCGCGAACAGTAGGCCATCAGGCCCGCGAAAGACATGAGAACATGCCGAGCCGTTTGCCCAGAACGAACTGTAACGCCACTCGCCGCTGTTCCAGGCTTGCAGGGATGGACACAAACATTCTTTTTGTATTAAAATGTGAATACCATAGGACGCTTTTATTACTTTTTATGGCGTTTTCCCCCTTACGCTGAAGGTGTGGCGCACAGTTTTATGATTACACAAATTTGAGTGGGCCCCGCAAAGTGGCGCTATGCTCGCGTGGTGTCCTTGTCTACATCGCTCTGTAGTCTACGTCGCTCTGGATTCTAGCTCCAAGATGGCAAGCTGGGCGAGTTGGTACGGGTTCATTATGAAGAAAACAACCAGCGCAAGAAAGACGAGGACGAGGAAGGCAACAAACACAGCGCTGCGCTGCTGTGTTAGCCGCCTTCCTCGTCCTCGTCTTTCTTGCGCTGGTTGTTTTCTTGGACTCTAGCCATAGACAGCTTCGCTGTAAAAATGAGTTTGACGGGGGGCAGGGGGGCGCCTTGGCAGCAGTTCGCACAGGGCGCCGAATGAGATAAAGCCGATCCTGATCAATAAGATACAGAGTAGCGTCACTGACGCACGCGAGTCAGCGGTCACTTTGGTGGTTATCAGTGTTGCCAGATCGCCGCTTCTGCGGCCTCACCGCTAACTTTGGTGGAGCCATTTGTAAACAACACTGCCGAAGATGCAGCAAAACGGCATCTTTGGACACACTTCTGCTGCTGAGATGCTGTTACAAGCGTTATTTTAAGTGCGAATGCACTTTATAAGCGACCCCGAACCTTCCGCCGTCCGCATAGCAACAGCTGAGGGTGCGCGCGCTCTTCGTCTTCCTTAGCAACGGGGGGAGATGGGCGCGCGCTGCCTGGCCGCTGACATGGCACATACCCACGTGGGAGATTGGCCAGGAATAGTCCGCATAGCAACAGCTGCGGGTGCGCGCGCTCCTCGTCTTCCTTAGCAACGGGGGGAGATTTCCGACGCGTGAGGGCGCTCGCATAGCGCCTCCTCTCCCCCCTCGCCTACTCTCCTAAAGCCCCTTTACTACTCTCCAGCTCGCAACACCCTCTCTCGGCGCGCCAGCCAGGCCACTACACTATATATAAAAAAAAACAGCATCCGGCGCCAGGTTTCGATCTGCGGACTTTGCGGCCGCAGCGCGACGCTCTACCGACTAAGCCACGGACGCGACTTTTTTTTTTTTTTCTTTAATACATGGAAATTTCAGAGAGAAAAGTCAGCCAAGACAATTGACACACAATATAAACACTAACAGACAGAAAATGGTAAGCCCGTCAGTCTAACAAAGGTCGGCACCAATTCAAAACTCAGGCAAGCAAACGCACGCATCCAAAAGATGCAGCCACTCTGGTGGATCACTCTGCGCGACGTAAACGCTCCGTACCAACGCCGCCTGTTCCCGAAAAATGACCTTGGTCGGCCTAGGGGGTTCAGCATGCCGATCAGTCATGCGGCACTTCCACAAGCTAAACAAACCTAGGAGCACAAAAACGTCATACGGCACCCGATTAACGTCCTCAAATGGCAAGAAGCGAATGGTGTATGGGGTGATGTCAATGTCCTTTTTTAGTGTCCGTTGCAAAACGTCCCAGAAAAACACCGCGTCACGGCACAGCACAAAACAGTGGTCAATAGTTTCTGGTTGGTTGCACAAGCGGCAATTGTCTGACCAAGGGATCGACATTCCTTTGTCTCGCAGCCATGTTTTAACTGGAAGCGTTTGCGAATGAAGCTTAAAGAAAAACGTTTTGGCCTTTGGCGGCACGCACATACGCTTGACACGGTCTAAAACATTATTCGTATGGTCCCGCAAGTATGGCTGGCGATAAAGAGGCACGGGGAATAGATTATGAATTAAAGTGTTCGTCATAGCTGTCCTTGAAAGACTAAACAGGTACTCCAGAGAAAACCGCGCAGTAAGGAAATGAAAAGTATCTACAACTTCTTTTAGAAAACCCCATGGCGGCTTTTGGTTGACCTCACCCGTAGAAACAAGGAGAAACGGCAAATGGTAACTTATGCGCCCTTGAATTACAGTACGTAAAAATGGATGCTCCGCCGACTTGTAGAAGAAAAACCGAGACACAAGTTGGTGCACAAACAAATGCATTAACCCAACACCACCAGACCGTAAAGGAAGAAACAAATTATCTCTGCGCATTGGCTCCCATTCAGATCCCCACACGAAGGTAGCAAACACTCTGTGTAGAGCCTGGACTTTCGCCCGCGCACAGTGCAGTACCTGAAGCACATAAACAAGCTTTGCTACCAAGAAGACATTGCAGACTTGCGCACGGGCAAATACAGAAAGTTCTCGCCCCATCCATGCCTGCGAGGCACGCTTGACATGCGTGAGTGCTGAAGACCAGTGTGGTCCTGAGTTCCTTATTTGGTGCAAAGGCACGCCAAGGTACTCAAGCGGTGTGCTGTCCCAATTAATACCTGCAAATTTGGAAGGTTTGGTTCCCCACAGGCCAAGCCAAAACCCCTTAGTTTTCTCCATATTCATGACCGCTCCAGACACGTCACAAAACTCCTTAGTCAATGCAAGGGCTTCGTGAACACTACGCTTGTCAACACAAAAATAGGCAATGTCATCAGCATACGCAAGAACTTTAACTTCACATGACGCTAACGAAAAACCACGTACTCTTTGACTCTTTTGTATGCTAACACAAAGAGGCTCTATGTACAGTGAAAACAGTAGCGGCGATAGAGGACAGCCCTGTCTAACAGACGATCTGATCTGAACTGGCTTCGAGAGGATGCGATTGACGACAAGTTGTGTAGTGCAATTCTTGTAGCAAAGCTGAATGCCTCTATATAGCACATCACCTACATTAGCCGCTTCCAAAAGTGCAAATAAAAAGTCGTGAGACACCCGATCAAATGCTTTCGCAAGGTCAATTTGGATAAGGGCCACCTGTTCAACCGAATCAGACACGTATTCCAATATAGAACGAGCAATATGTATATTCGTTTGAATACTTCTGTTCCGAATACCGCACGTTTGGTGAGAACCAACTAAACTAGAAATTACGTGTTGAAGACGGTTAGATAAAACTTTGGCGAATATTTTATAGTCAACATTGCAGAGAGAGATTGGCCGATAGCCCTCTACAGATCTCAGCTTGTGTTCATCCGCAGTTTTTGGTATTAACACAGTGTGCCCTAAGTAAAAGGTAGGGGGCAAAACACCGTGATCGTATGCGGCTATGAATATGTCCAAGAGGACTGGAGTGAGGATATCAGAAAACTTCTGATAAAATTCCCCGCTCAGTCCATCCGGTCCAGGGGTCTTGTTTGTCTTAAGCGAAGAGATGGCAATCTTAACCTCTTCCAGTGTAATAGGGCCGGAAACCCCGGCACACTCATCATCCGCAAGCCTTGGAAGTGCCCCAATGAGAGAATGAAAGCCACGCTCTTGACCCACGACATTGGACCCACCAAATAACCTGCTGTAATGAGCATGGAATGCACCGGCAATATCAGCTGAGTCAGCATACCTAGTACCATTATAATTAATCTCAATTATCTCCTTTGCAAGAGCCGATTGGCGCTCATCACACAGCGAACGGCGAGTGGGATAACTGTCATAAAACCTTCGTGTTCTGGACCGAATTAATGCACCGTGGTATTTTTCAGTAACATATTGCTGCAATTGTCCTTTAGTTACGCCAATTTCATCTATACTTGATCCAGGCATTGCTGCCTCCAGTTCGTGAAGGTCCACCAGTGTACGGGAAAGTTCACGAACATGAAAGCGTTTTAGAAACGCAAGACGAGCTGACTCTTCTATAGCCAAGTTTCGCACCTCTTGCTTAAAAAGATCCCAATGTTGATATAATGAAAGCTCAGCTATTGCAAAAGTGTTGTGTAAACACTCCGAAATACTTCTGCAAAAGATTTCATCGGCCAATAAGGAGACGTTGAGCTTCCATAGATCCCACTGAGGCAGCACACCACGCGGCTTTGAGTTGCGACGTTGATATCAGTGTTAGTAACGCGCCTTATATCTTTAACGCATTCAAACTACGTCGTCAGCGGCGTGCGTTGGCGACTCAGCGGCGTTATAGCGGCTTGATAACTGCGTGGTGTACACGTGATACTACAAACCCGCTAGTTCTGCATTCTCTCACGTGACTGCGCCTCCTCTCCCTTCACTCCGGTCTGCGCTTCGCAGCTGCGGTGTGCTGCGGTGCGGTGCGCTCCTCCTCTCGAACATACACGTTAATTCACCAAGATTTCCGCAGAGGGACAAACGAGGCGTGTTAAGCCGAACGTGATCACGAGGGGGTGTTAATGTAACTAACGGGCAAAATGCCACCAAACTTCAACAAACTCCCCCTCATAGCATCACCCCGAGCTTCGCACTTCCTCATACTCCCCTTCGGGGAAATGCGGGGGAATTTTTTTTATTCGCGTTCGGAACGACGTCAGTCGCGCGCAGCCGCGGAGCAGGAAGGACATAGTGGACCGCGGCCTAAAACGCATAAACAAAATGGCGGCGCCCATGAACCGTCGCAGTGTAAACAAATGTCACGTAATGCGAACTGACAAATGATCACGGCGGCGGCACGGAACGGTAGGACAAAAGAGCGCCGATACTCTAATCTTTTATCTAGTGGCACTAGCCTTTACCAAGTAGCCCAACTAGCCGTCCTTTTGTTGTGAAAGAGGAGTCGGCGGTGGCGGGGAGGAGCGGAGAAACGGTGCAGAGTAAAGCGACACCGGGCAGCTGGACGGGTGGCGCCACCACTCGGCGCTCCCCTCGTCAGTGGAATGAGCCGGTGCGCTGGACTACACAGCCTCCCGTTGTTTTTGTCGTGTTTGCTTCGGTGCTTTGTATGTTTTGGTGGCGTTGTGAGCAGACATGTGAGATGAAACGAAGTCTAGACAGGTGTGTTGGGTTCTTAGATGCAGTAATGACTACGTAAACTTGTCGGACGCGTCTAAAGTTGGGTATCGGCTGCTATATGGCATGAGCGCTTTTTGCAGCGATCTGCGCTTGGCTCCACCCGTTCTGAGTACGAATAAAACTACTATTAGTAGTATTATTTTCTCCTTAAATGCACTAACGGCTACGCAAACTTATTGGATGCTTGTAAGTTTGGGGAAGGGCTACATTGACACGAGCGCTTTTTGCAGCGCTCTGCGCCTGGCTCCGCGCGATCTGAGTAGGAATAAAACTATTAGCAACATTAGAATTCATTTCTACCACTTTAAATTATCTTCACTGGTTTCAAAGACTACGGTTTCCACGCCAGCCTTAGCGCTGGGATACCTCGATACGTGTGCTTCAAATAGAAAGGCACCTGCATACAAGATGGATTACCGTGTAGCCGTAGAAATGTTGCGGTAGTTTACACTTGCTGTAAGCGTAATTTTTGTTCCTTCAGTTTTGGTGAGCGACTCTGTGACAGCATGGGAGCCTGAAAGCCGAAGTGGAAATCCCACGTTTGTGGTGGTCATTTTATCAAGAGCCAAAGTTATTCACCAACTCAACAGCACAAGCTACAAACCATCCCTCCTCCCCTTCCCGTTTTACCCCTTGAATATAATAAAGGCTGGTACCGATAGTTAAAAATGTGGCAGTGTTAACGTCAGTCGGTGTTTTGTAATGCTTAAATATTATTTACAGAGCGGCTAAAACAATCGTGTAATGCCAGGTGAAGACACCAAAAACGCGCGATTACCGTATAAACCGGAATATAGGTCGAGTTTTTTTCCAAAAAAATCCGCACAAAAGTCACCCCTCGTCTTATATAGCGGTCATTGGCAGAATGTAAATCGTTGTCTGGCAACAATGGTCAAGCGCAGTCCGTCGCCATCGCCATTCATGTCGGACTGCTCTCTCGCACTATCAGGCCTTTATTTGATTTCGCTTTTCTCTAGTTTTTCGTCTTTTACTCTTTTATTGTGCGTGCGTGCGTACATTTCTGTACGTCTCTGTTGTGAGATGAGTGGCGGCAGTCGACGCCAGTTCACCTCGGCAGAATGGGAATATGGCGGCGCAACGCCAGTTAGGCGTTTCGGAGAAAAGTGTGCGGTAATCGCGGAGCCAGAAAGCTAAGCTGTGCGCGTGCAACCCCCGAAACCGATCGTTCCGTGGACGTCAAGCGGTGCACCCTAGTGTCACTAGTGTCACCTAGTGTCACTAGTGCACCCCGAGTTGGAGAACAAAGTGGCGGACTTCGTCCGGGAACTTCGCTCACGATCGCTCCGGAGGCTATGCGCGGACGGGCTCCGCGAACTGTACAATGAGTGGATAGCCGGCGACAACAAAAAGACCCATACGGGCCGGTTGCGACCGTGTCAAGCTGGGTGTCCTTCTTTGGGCAGTCGCTGCCCGACGACATGGTTACACGAGCGTTCAGGAAGTGCTCCATCAGCAACGCGCCTGATGGCATGGAAGATAACAGTGCGAAGCAGTCATCCTTGGACGACTCTGAAAGCTCGGATGAGTGACTTCGGCAGGCATAGTGAGTGGCAGTGACGGACGGGCGTCGAAAATAAATATACACATTGTGAGTGCGCTTCTGTGCCGAATTATTTTTTTCGTCAACTTTTCCCACCTCAAGGTAGGGGGTCGACCTATATACCGGGTCGACCTATAATCCGGTTTTACGGTAGTTGCCTCAAATATGGGTGCATGAGCCCGAGTCCTCCACCACACACACATTTCCGACACGCTGGAAAAAGTTTAGATTTGGAGAGGGGGCATGGAAGTTAAAATTAAACAGCAAAATCATCTAGCCCTCCGTCTAATAATTATGATGGTTGAACGCAAAGCTTTCTTCCTGCGAAATCGAATGGGAAATGGTCAAAGTCAAAGACGCTGCGATCAAAAGACCAAACTGCGTGCTGGTCGCATTTGACGCTCAACTAGTCAAAGTTTAATGGCAACCAAGGGAACCCAAGCGAGAAAGCTTTGCTATAAACTTTCATCGTCGTTAGACGAAGGTGCATGATTTTTCAAGCGTAGGTGGCAGCTTGTAAACCGACCGCAGCATTCAGTTGTGAAGCTGAGTACAGGTTTCGGGCACCCTCCTGTCTTGCGTCCTTCAGCCACGCAGGAATTGGTTTTTGAAAAACCATTTACCAACTAGCCAGCAACGATTGCAAATCTTGTAAAGCAATGCTTCTCCACGACAAGCAATAACGTTCTACTATCATGCGGTGTTTATTCTATCAACGATTCTCGATGACTGTAGTAAGAGCATTTCTGTGAAATTAAACACGTTCCAGCCGTCGGTAATGAAGTTACGGAAGCGTCGTCCGTCACAATTTCTGTTTTGAGGTAAATCTTCGAAGACACCCTCTAACTTTGTCTTTCGCTTGTGCACGACGTTGACGCCGTTTCGTCATCAACTGCCAAAGGCTAGCGCCGCAGCATTCCTAGATCGGTTGCACACACCGGCTTTGTCGGAGAATTTAGCTGTACTCCTCGATACGCGAAACTGCATGCAGGCATCAATAAATTGCATGAAGCAACGAACTTTCACTTCCAGCTTGACTTCCAGCTTGGCGCATTGAGCGTCGTCTGCTATTTGTAAATACTGAGTATGGGCGTAAATAACACACATGGCATGCCTCGTAAACGTCACATCCACGCTCAAGATTTACTGATCTGAAAAATGCACGTGGGGTTACGTACGCTTTGCAAGCCGCACCGCAGAAAAACGACAGAAAGCCATGCAGAACTACGCTGCGCTGACCGCCACCGGCATTCCACTAACGAGCGGTTCGCCACGGGCGGCGCTGTTCGCTGAAACGACGGTGGTGCCATACAACGGCCGCCCGGTCCCTATTCGCCCCGAGCGCGAACACAGTCGGCCCCTGGCGGCGGCGGGACGAACCGCTCCTAGTGTGGATGGCGCTCTCGCGTCGTCTGCTTTTTCACGTTGCGTGCGGCGCAAGACGCGTGCTGCACACGACAAAACAACCAATATGTGGGCTCGTTTGGCAGTAAGCAGTGACATAGTTAACTCTGCGTGCGCATTTCCTCTAGAAACGCATTAATCAGCGGCCGTTGCGGGTTAATGCGCTGGTTTAATTCCACGAAACATCTTCGCTGTGGTCACCGCTTGAGTGTGAAACGTGTTATAAACATTGCTTCCACACATTGCACTTTTCGTATTGTTGAGTGCAGTCGTCTGCCGTTTCGGGAACGTCGAAGGGTGCTTTTTGAAGGTGGCGTGGTGATTATTTAAAGGATAAAAGTTTAGTGCGCGAAACGGGTAAGAAGCGACAAGACCTGTGCATACGCGTGCGAATTCACCACTCTTGTAAAATTACGCTGTGTCCTTATAGAAAGAAGAAACAAACAAAAACATTTACACTGCACACGACCCGTGTGCTATCGCCCATACATTACCGGACACGTATGTTGCACCCGCAAGCGCCTGTGTGATCGTGTCCTTCCTGTACCTTTTCTAAAATAAATACCATTTTTGGACAGTCGTTGGTTATACTCAGGAGGAGGAATAAACATTTATTCAACTGTATCGAGTTGCTAATTTTACGTATTATTTAAAATACGTTTCTATGGATGCACAAGAGTATTTAGGGGGGATTTTTCGGTAAAATTAAGCAGTTGTGAGTTTGCGTCAGTCATGTGGCATTTCGTGTGTCATTTTCATATATATCACTTTCAAGTCCGACATGAATCACCTTGTCCGGAAACGTGCCTCACTCAGCAGAACCAAATGCCTAATTTGGTCACGTCTTAACCTCTTAAGGTGGACCTAAGTTTAAAGAAAGAGGAGAAAACGCGTAATATATAATGCACGTTGTTGCCCACATGTGTGTGGGGTGTGTGCCATGACTCGCTGTGTTTTTTTTTAATTTTTTCCCACAATGCTTGCTTTCAATAAATTTTGAAAAAGGCGTCCCACAATTGAAAATACGTGTACTGCTTTTTCACCGCTACAGAACACGACGCCTAGTGTAGTTTCGATTGGAAGTAATACTGATAACCATAGTTTGGCTTTTCGCGCGCGTTACATGCGTTCTCTTCTCGCTGCTCTTGCAACGTTGGCAGGACTATCCCCCTTCTCGAAAAAAAAAAAAACGAAATGCACAGAATTTAATTTTTTAATCAATCCTCAAGAATTAAATTCCAGGACAAAGGCGATATTCAGTTTACAAAACAAAGTAATTACCGGGAACCCGTTGCGCTGATTTGCAACGAGAAATAAAAAGGAAATGTTTTACTACATCTGCAACTGCGCAACTTCATTTACTGCCATCTTTAGGGTTCGTATACGACCTTATACGCAAGAATGCAAACAAATCTCGCTGTTGCAGGCACCTGTTAGATTTTAAAAGGAACGCAAATGGTCAACAGAGCAGCCGTAAAGAAAATTTGTGCTCACTGTGAGGTCGCAGAAGCTTAATTGGTTTGCACACTGTAAACCTGCTTTACACTTTGCGAAAACCTAGCTAAACATGAGATGTTGATTGTACTGCGTGCGTCGACAATTCAATTCGCAAGTACACTTGCGACGAAAGCCGTAAATAAGATCCGAAACCGTTGTTCATCAAACCTTCCTTCACAGTCGCTAAAATTTCATTTAAAAGACCCGTTAGAGCGGTTACATTTATATCTCTGCGCTGATCAAAATTCAGTAATTTTATGTTGCCTTTTGAACACAAAAAAATATCGTAAGCTCTTAGAAAGAATTTCAGGGCAGTTAAAAATGCAAGAATGCGTCATGCTACCAGTGAAAGCGATTGATATTGCCGCTGTAAACTGAATTTCAGAGATCGAGGCTTCCTGATTTGTTTCTATTTATGCTTTTATTGAAGGCTCAAAGCCATAGTCTGGAAAGATCGAGCTTGCTACGAGCCACAGCGTACAAGTTCATTGTCACCATTACGGCCATTCTGAGATTCCCGATGAGTCATCGCTTTTTTTGGCGTAATAATGAAAACTGACTGCCGCTTCCATGCTATACATTGAGGAACCGAACTACAGCATACCACTCTTGTTTGCACCTTTCGTGCGCGCATACGGCGAGAAAAAGGCACGAAGCGCGCCCACAGTGTGCATTCTTACGGGCCGCTCAGCGGAGCATCCACACTAGCAGCGCGACGCTGTCGCCACCTACATGTCGAGCTCGCGGCGAATAGGGACCGGGCAGCTGGATGGGTGGCGCCACCACTCGGCGCTCCGCTCGTCAGTGGAATGAGCCGCTGCATTGGACTACACAGCCTCCCGTTGTTTTTGTCGTGTTTACTTCGGTGCTTTGCATGTTTTGGTGGCGTTGTGAGCAGACATGTGAGATGAAACGAAGTCTAGACAGGTGTGTCGGGTTCTTAGATGCAGTAATGACTACGTAAACTTGTCAGACGCGTCTAAAGTTGGGTATCGGCTGCAATGGCATGAGCGCTTTCTGCAGCGACCTGCGCTTGGCTCCACCCGTTCTGAGCTCGAATAAAACTACTATTATTAGTATTATTTTTTTCTTAAATGCACTAACGGCTACGCAAACTTATTGGATGCTTGTAAAGTTGGGGAAGGGCTACATTGACACGAGCGCTTTTTGCAGCACTCTGCGCCTGGCTCCGCGCGATCTGAGTAGGAATAAAACTATTAGCAATATTAAAATTCCCTTCTACCACTTTAAATTATCTTCGCTGGTTTCAATGTCTACGGTTTCCACGCCAGCCTTAGCGCTGGGATACCTCGATACGTGTGCTTTAAATAGAAAGGCACCTGCATACGAGATGGATTACCGTGTACGAAGAAATGTTGCGGTAGTTTGCACTTTCTGTAACCGCAAGCTTTGTACCTTCGGTTTTGGCGAGCGACACTGTGACAGCATGGGAGCCTGAAAGCCGTAGTGGAAATCTCACGTTTGTGGTGGTCATTTTATCAAGAGCCATAGTTATTCACCAACTCAAAAGCCCAAGCTACAAACCATCCCTCCTCCCCTTCCCGTTTTACCACCTGCGTAGAATAAATGCTGGCACCGATAGTTAAAAAAATGTGGCAGTGTTAACGTCAGCCGGTGTTTTTTAATGCTAAAGTATTCTTTACAGAGTACCTAAAAAATCGTGTAATGCCTGGTGAAGACACCAAAAAAGCGCGATTAGTTGCCTCAAATATGGGTGCATGAGCCCGAGTCCTCCACCACAGACATATTTCCGACACGCTGAAAAAGTTTAGATTTGGAGAGGGGGCATTGAAGTTCAAAATTAAACAGAAAAATCATCTCGCCCTCCATCTAATGATTATGATGGTTGAACACAAAGCTTTCTTCGTGCGAAATCGAATGGGAAATGGTCAAAGTCAAAGACGCTGCGATTAAAATACCAAACTGCGTGCTTGTCGTATTCGACGCTTAATTAGTCAAAGTTTAAATCCAGAAGGTAACCAAGGAAACCCATACGATAGATCTTTGCGATAAACGATCATCGTCGTTAGACGGAGGTGTGCATGATTTTTCAATCGTAGGTGGCAGCTTGTAAACCGACCGCAGCATTCAGTTGTGAAGCTGAGTACAGGTTTCGGGCACCCTCCTGTCTTGCGTCCTTCAGCCACGCAGGAATTAGTTTCTGAAAAACCATTTACCAACTAGCCAGCAACCATTGCAATTCTTGTAAAGCAGTGCTTCTCCACGACAAGCAATAACGTTCTACTATCATGCGGTATTAATATTTATTCTATCAACGATTCCCGATGACTGTAGTAAGAGCATTTCTGTGAAATTAAACACGTTTCAGCCGTCGGTAATGAAGTTACGGAAGCGTCGTCCATCACAATTTCTGTTTTGAGGTAAATCTTCGAAGACACCCCCCAACTTTGTCTTTCGCTTGTGCACGACGTCGACGCCGTTTCGTCATCAACTGCCAAAGGCCAGCGCCGCAGCATTCCTAGATCGGTTGCACACACCGGCTTTGTGGGAGCATTTAGCGGCAATATACTCCTCGATTCGCGAAACTGCATGCAGGCATGAAAAAAATTGCATGAAGCAACGAACTTTCACTTCCAGCTTTACTTCAAGCTTGGCGCATTGAGCGTCGTCTGCTATTTGTAAATGCCGAGTATGGGCGTAAATAACACACATGGCATCCCTCGTAAACGTCACATCCACGCTCAAGATTTACCGATTTGAAAAATGCCCGTGGGGTTACGTACGCTTTGCAAGCCGCACCGCAGAAAAACGACAGAAAGCCATGCACAACTACGCTGCGCTGACCGCCACCGGCATTCCACTGACGAGCGGTTCGCCACGGGCGGCGCTGTTCGCTGAAACGACGGTGGTGCCATACAACGGCCGCCCGGTCCCTATAGCGGCTTCACCGGAATGAGTAAAAGGGCAAGGGGGCGGGGTGGGGGGGGGGGGTTCAGGAGTTCGTGGAATGGGGCTACTTGGTCTGCTGCATCCTGAGTTGCGCTGGGTTTTTATTACGGCAAATTGGACGACGAAGTGCAAACAGGGTCATTTTATATTAATATACGTGTTGCAAGTGCGCGCTTCCTCCCTTGTCGTCCAGTTTGCCGTAGTAGTAAACCCGGCGCAACTCGGGGTGAAGAGAAAGGGGGCGCGTGGAGTCGGGTTAGACATGCGCAGCGTCGCTGTGAAAGAAAAGGACGTCCCGTGCTCTCCGACGTGTCCGCAGAATGGCGCTGCAGTGGCATCATCATCGCCGTCGTCATGACGAAAACCATGCAAGCGTGGCCTGGCTCCGTCCGTAGCCGCATCAGGGTGTGGGAATCCAGGGCCGGGTCTCTGCTGCTGCCTACGGTGGGTCAGTTTTTCGTTTGCTCGCCCTTGTTCGCGTGCCTGCATGCGTGCCGCTGATGCGAAGCGCGAATACGGGCAGCAGCAGACGCGTTTTTGGCGCTGGGCGCCCCGGCAACTCGTCAAGTCGCGTCTGTCGGTGCTAGGCGTCGCAGGGCACGCTTTCCAATCCCGCCGCCTTCTACGCTCTTCACTCCAGCGTTGCCCCCTGTCCAGCACTTCGGAACTGGAAACGGCTTGGCTGCTTATAGGCCTCCTGCGCTGCCCAGGGGACGCTGCGCAAGCGTCTTCCGTAGAGTTCCTGTATATAGCTCCAGGAACTCTAGGCTTCCGGGCAGTACTCCCGGGTAGTACAAAGCTGCGCGGGTGCGCGGGTCACCTAGGATATCGTGTTTACAGAAGCAAAATGAGCTCGATGCTCCCGATTGTTTTGCGACGTGGTCACCAGCTCATCCCCGATGAGTCCGATCTGTTCTCGCGATCAACTTGGCATTAGGGGAAAAAGCTTTGCAGCGCTAAATACGTTTACAGCGCCGACGAAAGTGCCGGGACGGTGACAGGGCTCTGCCACTCGCTGGTTCACCGATCGATGGTCGTATGAAGTGAAATTTCAAGTGAAACTTCCAGTTTAAACTACTTCCTACTCTAGGTGACAAATACTTTTCAACAGCCGATCAAAAAAGAAGAGTGGCGTTCTAAAAGCCAGCGGGTCCGGCGGACCGCTGGCTCGCCTGCTGCGGCGCGCCGCTCTTTTGCGTACCTGCGCACTATGCGTGCGCTTTCATTAAATAGTGCACGTTTGCGTCGCCGTTACGAATACACGGTGCAGCGTTAGCTTGCCGTTTTGTTGCGTGTCTCAGTGACAAAATTCAGCGAGCGTAAGAAGCGTGAAATCTGTTTTGCGATTCCGAAATTAGTGGCCGCAAAACAAAGTGGTCGGGCGAACCGACAGGCCGCTCACTTTCCTTGTTTGCGCTCACTTAACTTAAAAACGCTCTTGCATCATATATTCCCAGTTCACACTTAATAGACCTTATGCAAAAGTGCCGCCATCTACCGGAAGAAAAACGAAACGAGCACGCGACGCCATGTTGGGGGATAGCGGTCGCGGGATTGCTTGGTACGAAGCGTGTGAGGGGCGTTCTCGGCTGTGTGATCCTTTTATATTCAGATTTAAGCGCAGCAGAATGAGCGACGAATGATCTGTGGAACTTTCTCTGTTGCCCACATTTGCGGGCGACTTCGTAAATACGCATTATGCATCGAAAAACCAGTCTGGGAGGCACCGGCAGGGAAGCTGTTGGAGGCTGTCGCGTTTCTTCTTTTGTTTTTTTTGGGGGCTTTGAGAACGCAAACATTGAAAGTAGATCCGTGTTGGTTCGCATCCTGATGATTTCTCAGGAGGTCATTCCGGAACCGTTTCGAAACTTGCGGCCTGTCTTGAGGTTGAAATAAGGGAGGGGGGGGGGGGGGAGGGGGGCACTCGCGATATAGCTATACGCTAAGGATCCTCTGGGACGCAGAAGAAACCTGCAAAAAAAAAAAAAAACACTTCACAAAATAAATTGCACACCTGGCATTTTTTAACAGCGTAGCTGTTGTAGCTGGCCGTAATGTGTAGCGCGTAACGTGTGTAGCGTGTAACGCGTTAAACATTACCAATAAATTATTAATAAATTGCCAATGAATAATTAAATTACCAATAAATTGCCGAGCGCTGGTGAGCGCGTGCCTCGCCGTCACCGCCGAGCGTCCGCAGCACACGCAAAGGCTTTCATATTAGCAAAAAAAAAAAAAAAAAACTGAGAACCTTAAAGAGCGAGAAAATGCCGAGCGCTCGTGAGCGCGTGCCTCGCGGCGACCGCTGGGCGTCCTTAGCTCGCGCCGTGGACAAAAAGCACTACTCTTCCGAGGGCCCTTGTGGGGCCGTGAAACCTTCGCCCCTCTGTTCTCCAAGTCGTGCATGATGATGTTACCTCTGATCATATAGGACCTGTACGAACACTCAATCGCTCACTGCAGCGTTTTTATTGGCCCAAGATGCGCGAAACAATCGAATGGTATGTGTCCAGCTGCTCCATTTGCCAAAGTCACAAACGTCCATGCACTTCTCCCGCCGGTCAACTTCACTTCGTAAACCCATCTACTTCGCACCTATAAAAAAACACACTTGTTATGGCGCAAAGAAAACATCCCCCTCGCGAGGGGCACGATCAAATGCAGAGCATTTCCGCGGGGGGCGCGCCTGCAAGTCGTATGGATTACGTATTGGTTGTTGTTGTTGTAATTGTTGTCTTCCAGCGTAGACATTGTCGATGAAGTCGATGGTGAAAGGTGAAACGATCCGTGAACCCCCTGCCGCGGCTATGACGCAACGTGGAGCGGCTATGACGCGACGTGGCGCGGCTGTGACGCAACACAATCCACTTTAATCCAAACCAATCCAATACAAGCCAAGCCAATCGAATCCAATCCAATGCCCCTCGCGAGAGAGTGTTATTGGCCGCGAGGGCCACCACTGGAGAGGCCGGCGCTGCGATCGTTTTGACGTCACTTGTAGGATCCCCGTTCCTACCTTTCTGCGTTGTTGGCTTGCCGCGCGTGACATTTCGTTCAGGACCCGCTTTATAAGTGCATTTCCGTGCTAATTTTCGGCGTTTGAAGTTCATTATCAGTGCGTGAAGCGTAGTTTGACCTCATGGGGACTTAATAACCGTGGCAGGCTGCCCGCAAACAACTTGAGCGTGATGGTGTATGCGGACGTATGCGACCGAACCCGGTGTAAGCGTAAGCTGAGGGTCGTTTCCCCGATCAACATTTAGCTCGGCTACGACGATCACCGAGCTAAATTTGTAGATTTCGGTTGTCGTTCTCAAGAAATAGGTGAAGGAGGAAATCATGAAGCGTTTACTGCTCGCAGAAACGTTTCGCTCCGCACACACGTTCGCCGTGCCTGCAGCCCGCCGACGGCTCGAAACGACGTATGTCGCAACAGCAACACTTGTTGCCGCTTTTTAAAATCACACTGATCGCGGAAAAGGAGGTCCGCATTCGCGAAAGTGGATGTTCGTGTGGTGAAAAATTGTGCTGCGTAGTGTCATCAGCTGCGATTTTCAAGGCGATGCTCAAATATCTGCCGCGATCTACGGCGACCGGCCGCGGATGTCGGGCCCCGCGCCGCCGGCCCGTTCGCGCACGGTGCGGCGAGCGACCGAAGGGTGTCTACGGCGACCGGCCGCGGGTCGGGCCCCGCCGCCGGTCCGTTCGCGCACGGTGCGACGAGCGGCCGAACGGTGGCTACGGCGACCGGCCGCGGATGTCGGGCCCCACGCCGCCGGCCCTTTCGCGCACGGTGCGGTGAGCGGCTGAAGGAAGGCTCAAGTGGCAGTAACCACGGATACAAACTTCCACATGTGCGAGAAAAGGGGTGACAATGTGGTGAAAAGTTGTGTTAGGGACTGTCATTCGCGACTGTAACGACAGCGGCGATGAAATATCTGCCGCAACGCTAAGCCTAAAGTTCCCAACATCGGACTCCGCACATCCGAAACCGGCGGCGAGTTAGCTGTTGGAGAAGACCCTCTTCTAAAATTCGCCGCGCGCAAGCGTGTTGCTTTGGGTTCCACGAACTTCTTGGGGGCCTCCAACGCTTGGTTCCCCTATTCCTAAACTCCCCATTACCCCACGGCGTGTTTCGCCTCGTACGCAACCACGCCTTCTGTGAGCAATAGTGAGTTCTCGTACTTGATGATAGACCAGAAAAGCGCAGGCTCATTGTAAACAGACAAAATCCTGTGTTGCAGGTGTCTTAAAACATAGCCAAGTCTAAACCCGCTCGAAGGTGTTAAAAAACTCGCGTCATACCATTCGTACATTGCGGACAAGTTGTCGCGAAAAGTAAACATATCAGCAGTACAGACGACTACTAATGATCGTTAATCAAATCAGGGCATGAATATAAAAAAAAAGCATTGGAGGGGAAATAGGCACTGCTTAAGCCAAAGTGCAGATCGTACCAGCACTTTTAAGCCTGTGCGGCGAAGCAATCCGCTCACCGGTCTCACGTAGTCATTCATTTTTTACCACGCAATGCGTGCAGTACGCGTGGTGAGATCGCAACTGAGCGCCACGTTTCTGCCGCTGTTGCAAGGTCTATTTTCTTGCACACACAGTCGCGTACATGTCACGTCGCAAGTATTTCATAATGAATTAACGGTGTACTTTTCTCGGCACCAATTGTATCGTCCTTGGCGTCAGCTGGCTGCGTACGAGCTGTCGGTGGCGATGGTAGCAACTACCCAGCCGCGGCGGTGTCGTCGGGAACAAGCGAGCCATTGATTTCTTGCCCGGATTATTTGGTCTGTAGACAACTTTCTTCTGTAATTTGCTACAAAACCGCGAGGAGGGGGCACACGGCGGCCACAACAAAAACGTGCGGTGTCATAAGCACAGGAAATGTGTTCTAGCAGACGACAGCATAACCCGGCGTCCTACAAGTGACGTCATTCGTAGGTGGCGCCACGGTATGTCCTCAGGGCCAATAGCGCCGAAATCGCGCCACCACACGAACGCGTGATGTTGACGTCACGATCACGCCACAGATGTTAGCGACCGGAGCGCGCGCGAACGACATATGTGGTTTAAGCGTGAACCGACCGCGGCGAGAGAGCGCAATGCGAGCGCCCCCACCTGTTCTTGCGCGCGAACCGACTTGCTCAGCGCGAACCCAACGCGGGAGAGAGGGTGTTGCGCACGTCCCCACCTGTTGTGCGCCCGAACCGAACGCGGCGAGAGAGGGTGTTGCGAGCGGAGAGAAGGCGAGGAGGACGCGGGGGAGGGCGCACCTGTGGCCGACGATTGAATGAGTCAAGGATATAAGGCGCGTTCGTAACGCTCCATTCTGTGTCGGCTTTGTGGCGCAGTGGGTACAGCACCATGTACCTTGCGTTCCGCCCGCAGAGTCGTGGGATCGAAACCTGGCGCCGGTAAGGATGATTTTTTTATATAGTGTAGGGGGAGCGATGCGGACTACGGACGTCACCGCGGGTGACATTGTGAGTTCCTGAAATGCTCTGCATTTAAAAACTGGGTGCCGACTACGGCTTAGAAAATTCCGCTCGAAAAATTTGATCGTGGGAAAATAGGCTACGGTCGAACAGCTGGCGACGAGCGGTAAATGACCGATACACGGAATTACTACGTATGTTACTTGCGCCACTCATGGCGCTACGTGAAGGTTGAACTCTCGCGGATCCCCTATTTCCTGTAACGTTTGGCAAACGAAAGAATGTGTAGTACTTCCATAGAAGCCTACCGAACGTCCAGAAGAAAAAAAATTCCCCCGCACCTCCCCGAAGGGAATCGTGCAGAAATGCGAATGCATTGGGTGCACCGATGAGTGTGTTGCGAGTAATGGCGTAATTAATGACGAGAGTGTGAACGTAATCATTTATTCATCAGCACCTGTTTGTGTTATCGTTGTACCTGACGACCACAATCACTGCCTTGTGATCGCTAAAGTGCACGGTCAAAGGGTCTTTGAGAAGCATACGCGCGTCACAGTTTCGCGTAAAGACCACATCAATGCAACTCCCGTGAATGGTAGTGGGGCACGTGTCGAAGCCGGCAGAGAGACAATGCATAGAGTGCCTGGTCTTCATGTACTCGACCAGCCACTCGCCACTCTTCTTGCGCACGTCAACGTTGAAGTCGCCAACCAAGACTATGGGGTCAGAGGGTTTGGAGCGCACGCGCACACTTTCCATAGCCGCGTCCAGCTGCGCGGCAACGGCGTCTCGAGCGAGGTTGGGCGCGAGGTACACGGTCACCACAAAGACTCCGTCTCCGGTGTAGGCAAGGGTGTACAAGTCCTTGTACGGAGACTTGTCTCGAACGGGAGACGTGGCAACGGCGCGCGATATCACGTTCCCGCGCGCGCTCCTCCTCTCCCCTTGCCCTCCGCTACTCCCGCCCGAGCTACCACCTGCTCCGGTTGCTAGGCGCGCCACAGCTGTTGCTAGGGGCGAGGAGGAGCGCGGAGAGATAACACCTGTGGGCGCACGCCGACGGAGCACGACAACCCCCGACTAAGAAATGCATTCGCATTTACGACTTCGACGAAGGCAGAACTACGAGCCGCGCGCTCACGTGCGCTCGCGCTGGAGGAATGCAGGCAAGACAAGACAACCAACGGAGCAAGACAACCCCCGGCTAATAAATGCATTCGCATTTAAAAGAAAACGTGGGCGCGCAAATTACGAACGGCAGACTCATAACTCTCCCCGCACGATAAAGTACGAGCGGACCGATGCAGTGCGCCTTAACTACCAGCAGGGAAGAGTGCTCCGCGGCAAATACAGGGCTAGAATAGAGCTCACCTTGGGACCTTTTTAGTCCTGCACATATTCGTTTCGTGACTATGCATGCGATCTAGCTATCATATTACTGCGCGAAGGGAAGTCGACACCCCCAAGCGACTTCACGCTGGGCTGGAGTCATGCTTCCATTGAGAAATAAAAAAAAAAGACGTGTACGCTATTTCCGTGGTCGTCCTCGTATCATCTTTCTGCACAGTAAGTTACACGGCAGTATTTGGGCATCTTGGACAACTATAAATGCCGACGTGCGCGTCGCTAACCCCGGGCTATCATGTACACGGCGGTAACCGGAGATCCGGAAATCCCACAACATGGCGGAAGCGCACGCGGTTCCCGCAAGAGGGCGCCAGTTTTTGCATAAGGTCTATAGGCTAGAATGAGGGTCAGCAACGTTTTGAAGTGTGGGGCCGAGTTGCATGCAGCCGCAACGGCGGAGGGCTGGACGGCAAATCGAATGTGAGGGGGAGGGGTTTGAATGCAAAGCGAAAAAAATTAAGCGAATCGCCAATAACATTTGGCAATCTGGCGAAGTGTGAAGATGGGGGACAATTCAACTGAAAGCGACCAATTTTCTGTTCTTGTCTCGCTGTCTAACTCCATTTGAGGACAAAACTGGCTGTCGGCATGCAGATTGTTGAAGATAACCAACAGAGTCAGTGGTGACCGTATGTAAATATTCGTGGCCGCGTGCCGTGTATGCGGCTGTGTTATGTTATGCAAATATAGAAGTACAAATTTCTGCAGGCAGCGGGCGTACGATTTGGCGATTGTTTTGCGTCCTTTAATAGCGCTTAATATGTTTATTTGACGCAAAGCCTCACCTACTCGCTGGTACAGTAAAGCCCGCTTATATCGAACATGGATATATCACATTATTGCCTATATCGAACCCTTGTATAATTCTGATAAAAATTACATGCATTTTAAATGTTTTATATCGAACGCGAAACACAATGGTTTTATCGAACTCTCCGGCGCCAAATTTTTCGCTCTCCTTAGGCATGCGGCAGGCTTTCCCGCAATACATTGGCGCGCAGCGGTGGCGCGGGTGTCGCTTGCGAGCTCGGGCTCGTCCAAACCCACGGCCGGACGGACTGGAGGAGCGGCGAGCGCGCACTTTCATACGGCCTGCGCTTCGGGTATAGTTCCAACCCTTCACCGCCTCTAGTTAGTGGCGCTGCGGACCAACCCTCGCTAAGGTTAGGGACCTTAACCCTCGCCGGTTGACCTACAGCACGGGCGGGGTATGCGGCGCGCGCGCATTTGCCACTGCCCTAGCCCTGCCGTGGCTACAGGTGATACCTGTCCGTGTAAATTTGCATGTGTGTCATTAAAATAGGCGACTCCTTCCACCCTTACTAACAGCCTAACATTATCACTCGGAAGCGCCTAATCAAAAAATTGAAAGAAACATTTTAACTCGGGGCACATGAAGAAAAATATGCGAGGCCTTCATATCTTATCAGCGACTGTATTATATGAAAATGGTGAGGCAGGCAATAAACGCGACATTTTCCGTGACTGAAATATGAGTTCTTATTTTTCCTTTCGGATGATGCCTTGGTTTGCACGCGCACAGGGCACGACCAGTGACGCGAATGATTTCCCGCCGAGCGAGATACGGTTATCGCTTAGCTAAACGTGTTTCTGCTGCTCACGCTCCGGTCGGGCTGAGCGGACCGCTGGCAGCGAGCGCACTGTCAAAAACATACAGCTAAAACTCTTAATCATGCAACTGAAGTGCACAACGAGTCTTCTTTTTGGTGACATAGAGCAGCGAAGGCATTCATTAGTACCGGTGATATTCCGCGGCAGATCCAGAACACGTGCGGCAAGTGTTGTCGGCTCACTCGGCCAGAGGCGATGCGTCGACTAAGAAAGAGGGTTGGGAGGGTAGAGGGTTGGTTCGTAGCGCACTCACTCTGTCAAGAATCTGCTGTATCGTTTCCTTGTTGGGTGCGCAGGCCGTATGAAAGTGCGCGCCCGCCGCTCCTCCAGCCCGGCCGTGCCAAAGCCATAGAGTTTCTTACAATATACACTAGAGATGAATCTGGCGCTAGCGTCTATGCGGCTCACATCAAAGCCGTCTGTGTCGTCATGGACCGCCATTATACATCGCGCTCGCCTTAGTTTCATCATTGGCTTGGATTGAAACGTTTTAGTGACTGCGAAATTAAACAAAGTCCCACAAAAACGCGAATAATAGTGTGCAAGTATGTAAGTGGAAAATAAAAACAGGCTGTTTTAAAACTAAAGAAAAAGGAAGTAAAGCGTATTTTTTCCGGAACGGTTGTGACTGCTATTCCGCAGGCCAAGGTTGTAGTCACGAACAAGGTTAATATTTGAGGGGGGGGGGGACTCATTAGAGACTGTGATTTGGTTAGTTTTACCATTATTGCAAATAATAAGTTGCTTGAAGAGTTTGGAAAGTTTTTTGAGCGTGCCTATTAAAACGTTGCCTTCGTGGTGAACTGGTGCATCGACTGCCAACTAGTATAACAAGAAAAAAGAAAACGTGGCGTTAAACTGCAGTCATGCACGATGGCAAGATAGGACGCATACAAGCGCCCGTATCTGCCGTATCTTGTCTTCGTCGAAGTACGTTTTGTTTCTTCTTTTCGTCGGATACAAATTTCGCGGCGGCATCCGCTCAGTCATGCGCCCTTCGACTGTGGCATGAGCAACGTCAGGTGCGATCACGCATTGCCTGCTGTTTCACCGAACACGGCTACCACAGAACATGGAGGATTTCGGCTTCTTTGTATCTCGTAAACGTGTTAATGCATAGCGAAGAAAGCAAATCCCAAAAACCGCTTAAGAATCCAATTGTCATGCCAAGCCCAAGCCAAAAAGGGGGTCTTCCCATGAACCCCCACGACGACTACATGGATTACAAGGCGCAGTTTCCTCTCTAGTATACTTACTAAGAAACTCTATGCGGCCGTGGGAGAGTGGACCAGCTCCACGCATGCATGCTGTTGGCGCCGAAAGCGCCACATTGGGCGCTGCGGGCTGCGGTGTCACCGATCTTCAAGTCCGCGCCACTCGCTGCCCGCACTTGTTCGGTTCGCTGGGTTCGCCGTTATTCGCTTGTATCCATGCTTGTCTCCGCTCTGTCGAAGACGCCCAGGACTCCGTACCGCTTCCGAGCATGAGCGAGCACGAGCCGTCGCTGCCGTGGCCCTGCTACGGCGACACTGCAGTGTCATTGAGGGCAGCGGTCTTGTGCTTTTCGACTGTTTTGATACCGTGGAGCAAGCATTCACCAGCAACGCGCTGCGCTCCAAGAACCAGGCTACACTCACGCAGTTCTTCCGCCCCAATAAATGATTGCTTTCTTTCCGAGAAAGTGTCGTATCAATAGTGAACTGCAAGGTGGTAAGAGCTCAGCGTTAGCCCATGACTCCATCGGCAGGATTGCTCTCATGTAAGTGTTTTTTGCTTCACTTTCTACATCGAATTTTCGATATATCGAACTATTTTACAATCCTCGCGCTGTTCCATATCGTGTGGCGTAAAACGTTACACAGGGATCATTTAGTTTGCGAAAATACAAAACAAAATTTCCACTCGTTTTCATGGCGGTGCCAGGCCAGCAGTGTCAGCTGAGTCGGCTGCGCAATTCTTGGGTTCGCTTGCATGCTCCTGCTGAAGCAACCTTTCGCAGTTACCTCAGGCTACAGGATGAGCAGCGTTCCATGTTTATGCTACTCGTGAACTTTCCTTTGTCGACTTCGCGCAAGAAGAAAGAACGGTAATCGTCGTCAGGAAGTTAGACCAGCCAACCTGGCGATACTCTCCCACGCAGCGACGACCGCGACAGCTCGCTGAAAAGAAAGCCGATAAATCGGCTTGTTTTAGTGGATATTATTTTGTTTAGCCTCTATAACTACTTTAAGGGCTATTTCATACAGTATATGCAGTCATTTAAACGCGCCACAAAGCGATTAAACTAAGTACAACCAAGTTTCACTCTGCCTAGTAATTGAAAACGTATGAGGGTGGCGAGGGTCGTCTGATTTTGCACTACCCAGAGGCGTCGGCCACTAGGGGCGCTGCAAGTCGCCAAAACTCCAGCGCAGGAGGGCCATGGGCCAACGGAGAGCGCAGTGGCTGCACAGGGTGCACACAGGGGAGGCCAGCGGTTCCGGTTTGCGTGCAAGTACACCGACCGATGCCCTTGCTCAGCGTCGCGCTGGCCGATCTCAACGGCGTGAGTTGAGCCGCCAAGCTCAGAGTGCCTTCATTGAACAGGAAATGGTAGGTAAAAAGGAAAGCGAAGCTAACAAGGTGGACGAGAATAGTCCGGCGGTGCCCCATCCACCCTAGCTCGTGCACTCATGAGAGAAAGGTCGCGGCTCTTACTAACAGAACAATAGAGAGTTTTAGCAGTCCGACCATTCCGTTCGTTACGTTGTCACCGGGTTGACCGGGATCGGTCTGCGCCTGCGCGCGCGGAAGGGCGAGGAGGCGTGGACATGGCGAAGGCAGGCGCACGGAACTAATCCCCCTACCGTGACGAATGCCCAAGTGCCCAGACGGGTCCCGGTAAACACGCTAGCTACGTACGTGACGGAACGGACGGACTGCTAAAACTCTCTATATTAAAGGGACACTGAAGTGAATTTTTCAAGCTCCCGTTTTTGCTTGCACTGCGTAGACTGGCTCAAATTAGCACACTTTTCATCGTTTATCCGGTTGACAAATCGGTAATTATTTTATAAAGCGCGAAAGAAGAAAAACTACCATGCGCGGTTTGCGGCGGCCGCACCAACTAAGGCTGTGACGTTGAGAGGAGGGGCGCCGTGATTGGACGATGCCCAAGGTTAGCAATCACACAAGTTTCGGTTTCGGTTCTGTAAAACATAACCAATGGCTTTGTTGGATGGGCATTCTCAATATCTCAGTAATCATCGTACCGCGCTTCTGCCATGTTGTCGGCTGTAAAATGCACAAGATAAGCCTCCCAGGACGGCTTGTAGTCGTAGCATTCACTAGCCGAGACCTACGCAGTGCATGAACGCCCTCCGCGTACCCGCAGACGCCCAAATGTCATGCGCTTTTCCCCCATATTTGGAGCTTGCCTCCCTTATGCCTGTATCGTAAAAAGCGTGTTCGCACCAGGCCAAGGGTCTGTTCATTCTGGCCTGTGCCCGCTGCCTGCAAGCAGTCGGTGCTTATGGCAACAGCACGCCAACGAGAACTCGCTAGCGCGCCAGTGCCAGCTTGCGCGCGTTTTGTGAACTAGTTCGTGTAGCCATGAACGTTGCGGCCCCAAAAAAGGTGAACTCAATATAGAAAACATCGGCGGAAAACAAAAAAGTTAACTTACAAAAAAGAAAAGCACGTACCCGCGGGGATTCGAACTCGTGACTCGCAAAACATTTGCGGTGAATTCCTAGCGCCCCAGACTGCTAGGCCACGGAGCGGGACGCGAATGCCGTGCTAATATAGGGTATATATTGCACAACCAGTTTACACTTTTATTTAGTTTTGGCATTTCAAGCCGCTTAGGTGACTATTTGTTGTACTGCGATCGTGCAGTAAGCGTCGCCCGAGTTTCCACAGTAGCTCACGTCTAGCAATTGCATTTCGTAGACGGAAAAGCGTTCGCAGATGCGTAGTCGTGCTGCTGACCGCTGTGCTTGTTCGCCCAGCGCAAAAAAGTGCTTCCCGCGCCCTAGTTTTACGCTGTACGGTAAAAATATCAGTTGATTTTATTTGCTTAGTACCTATATTGACTTCGCTGACTCTTCTCCCGCCTTCAAGAGGCCTTATATTTTCCTACTGGCGTACCAGTCAGCGAAGCGTCGCATGTGCAGCGCTTGTGTGAAGCGACCTTGACTTGAAGCTAGATACAGTGTACAAACAAACCAAGTAAAGAAAGGCACATTCTTCCATTCACAAACGTGTCCTGGCTTCGTTTCTACTAAGCGAACGAATTGCGACCAAGCAATTTTTTTTTAACCTCCTTGATTGCGACGACCCGCCGGCGGCCGGCGGACGAAACGCTCGGCCGACTGACTCTGTCGGCCGGGGAGCCGTGCAGTAGCGCAGCCGTGGCGCAGCCAATTGCCAGCTCATCCCCTCCTGACGTCACACGAAAACGCCACAGAAAATGGGCGAGCGTAAAGAGAGGAGGACAGCGTTTTCGAATTAGTTTTTCTACTAAATAAAATGGCGTAAACGCGCCTAGAGTGGTCGAAACATGGCCTGGGGACTCCGGACTACAATTTGCGCTAGTAATCCCGCAATGTTTACATATCACTTCAGTGTCCCTTTAACCAGCGACTTGTCACAGCATCCACTGGGTGCAGGGCTTTGACTAACTCTCCTGGTAAAGAGATACGCGTGAGAATGCGGATCGGCTGAGCGCGTAGCACGACATAGACACATCAACACGCAGACATCACACTTGGACAATAAATAAATCGAGCAAGAAAACCAACGGAATGCACGAGGCGAGCGTGTATAACTGTTACCTTAGAAATACATCTGCGTGCGCTTCTTGCTTTTATAGCTCTTTGCCCATGCTGGCCTTGCGCCATTGAACATCAACTATCATCATCTTGCTTTTATAGCCAGCAGCGGAACGTTTTCTGATAAAGTCAGTGGCTTGCCGCAAAAATCAAATATTTTAGCGATAATTTTGGAATGCATTTTGATGTGAGCACACGCAAGTCAGCATGTGGATTTGCAAAAACGTTTTAATCGTGATTTAGAGTTGGAAAAGGGCTTAGTTATTATGTTCAGTAATTTTGTTACTGTCAGTGAATGTTAGTAGTATAAAACGAGCAGCATATGACCTAGGCGATTAGTGGCAGGACCTACGTACCGTTAATCTGGGGGTAGTAAAGCGTGCAAGAATACAACCCTTCTTGGCATTCTTGTTGACGATGCCACTGCCCGACATCGATTTTCGTGTCAGTCGGCGCCACACCGGCACTGTTGCATCGCGGAACTGCTGCTGCTGCTGCTGCCCGCAACAGCCGGGGTCCCGCTATAGGATGCACTTTTGTTCTTCCGGAACTAACGCCAAACCACCACGGTTCCGTGCATGTTAACGCACGCACACCCAACGGAGGCAAGAAAAAAAACGGAGCACTTAAAGGCTTGATGAAATTTTGTTTTGTCCTAAAGATCATGCGTTTCGTAGCACTCTCAGCTTTTGTTCGGTGAGAAACGATGCGTTATTTCCCGAGCTGGCATTTTTCTCTGCCTTTCATTTTTTCGTGACGTTGCCCATGCGTCACAAAGTAGGAGGGAGGCATCTAGGTGATCTCGCTCTGGCAACTCTATAGCTTATACGTCTGCGAGCCCTGGCTGTCGCCTAGGCGAGGGGGCTGGCTTGGACTTTTATGGTTCGTTCCCGACGGAACGAAAAATGCTTTTCGACGTGTCGGTGATGACCATAGCAACAACAGCGCGTCAACGGCTGTCCAAGGCCGCACACCTGTGAGACAATACGGCGCCTTCCCGGCGGGATAAACAGTGGAATGCGATCAGTTGCGTCCGCGCTCTCCGCTTCGAGCACTCGGGACTCGATGTCTCTTTGTACGCTTCTTGAATACACCCCCGGCCACATATTTCAGACTGCCGACATTTTACCAACACTACAATTGAGTAGTCCTGCCCGGCTCCCCCGGGGTCAAGCGTAGAGCTATGCGACGCTTTGAGGAGCACAAGATTTCCCTTTCACGGGCGATAAGTTTCGAAGCCGGCGCGGGCGCGTTTTGCCGATAACAACATCCACGCGCGGAGTTTTAGAATAGCGGCTACCGGAGACTCACGCTACGGCGGCGGGGGGTTCCAGTTTGAAGCCATTTTCATTTCAACCTTCCCGCTTGTTCCCTCTAGTTTCAACCCGGCGCAAAACGACCTTCCCGTTTAGCCCTTTCCCTTTGAGCCCCTTCCCGGGATAGCGTACCCAGTTCGACTCAGGTGACTCGCACCGAGGAGTGCTATATATGAAAAATAAAGTTACGTCCGACTGTCTTTTGACCCCATGCTTCGAGTTACGTACGACGTCACCGAAGGGCAAAAAATGCTTGCGTATGCTGTAACCTGGAAATTAAATTAAAGTTGCGTGAGATGTATTCCACCGTAAAAAAATAAGAAACGTCGCGGCTGGCGGATTCAAAGTATGGTGACGCCCTATTAACCTGCAACCTTATTGAAATAGCCCGGTTTACGATACGCGGGTCCAATTAAAAAAAATTGAAGCCGTCCCACTCAATGTGAAAGCTGTCGGAAGTGCAGAGCAGTGATTCGTCGTAATGGGCTGCAGCGCTGCTATCTGCTCACGGCTTTCACCCAATGAATTTCAAATTTCCCGCCTTCGCAGGGCTCGCGCGCCCCCTGCCTGAAACTGCGCCAGCGGGAGTTCTGTTGTTTTTGCGTTTGCTTCAATTTCGTATGCTGGAGCTGTTTTGCGTCATTTCAAACGCGTAATTCTTTTCTTGCGCGGCTGGAGCCTTTCTGCGTCATTTCGAACGCGCTATTTTTAGATGCAGAGCATCTGATTCACTCGCCTTGTCCCTCCGGCGTCGTCGTCGTCGTCGACGGCGTTGTCCACCCCTCCCCCATTCTCCTCGCCGCGCCAGCTGCGCTCTCCGCCGCTCACCCCCTCTCCTCTCCGATAGCGAACACTCTCTGGCGAGGGGCATTGGATTGGATTGGCTTGGATTGGATTAAAGTGGATTGTGTTGCGTCATAGCCGCGGCAGACGCGCTGGGGCCGGCGCATGTGCAGTGCTCTCTCTTCCGCGGTTTCCTCTCCTTCGGGCGCGCTGCGCATATAACCGGTGTGCCGTTCTCCGGCGAAGCAACATCCACGCTTCGCTCAAACACCTAGAGTCCACTCCGCTTTACAAGTACGCCAACGTCGTCATCGACTGGGACCGGCTTACGCAGTCCCCTCAACGTTATGCGCGCTATAAAACGCGGTCCCTTCGCCGCTCCGCCTATGCGGCGCATCTTCACAGGGGTTCCCGCGAGGGGAAGTGGGAGTTTTAAATGCAGAGCATTTCTTAGCCTCGCCTGTTCCTGCGTCGGACGGTGTCAACAGTTCCGCGACCGCAGCAGGTGCGCCTCTCCTTCCCTCCTCTCTCTCAACAGCAGCTGGCGCGCGCATGCCTCGTAGTCAGCCCGTTCGCTCCGTCGCGGTCTCGGCGTAACAGGTGCGTGATAGCAGCGCGGTGGGGCGTGGAAGGGCGCGCGCTGCTTGCGCATGCGCGCTCTCCCCCCCGTACTGCTCTCCCTCTACTGCGCGCGCTGCAAATATAGCGGCTAGCGGTCGCTCGTGTTTCAGTCACTGCGTTGCTCCTTCCTTCCTTGGTTGACGCTCGTGCCCACGTTTACTCGTGTCTGCTACTCCAGCATCACGGAAGAAGCGATGGAAGCAACACTGCCTTCAATCAGTACTGAGGCCCCAATGCTCTGCATTTACTCGTGTTCCCCTCGCGGGAAGGCGCGGGAATTTTTTTTAAATGCAGAGCATTTCAGTAACTCACGATGTCACCCACGTTGACGTCCGTAGTCGTAGTCCGCACCCCTCCCCCTACACTATATATAAAAGAAATACTATCCGGCGCCTGGTTTCGATCCCTCGACCCTGCGGGCGGAACGCAATGTACATGGTGCTCTACTCACTGCGCCACAAAGCCGACACAGAATGGGAGGCTACGAACGCGCCTTATATCCTTGACTCATTCAAACTACGTCAAGAACTACGTCAACGCATTCACTACCACCAACTCCCCAAACACTGGAGATGGGCCCAATTTTACGATAGTAAGCGAAATAAGTGACCGCCAAAAACAACGCGTTGTGGACTGCGCAGTAAGGTGCCGGCACGTGCGAGAACCGCTCGCGCTGTTCGTTCCAGGCAGGGGGCGCGCGAGCACTGCGAAGGCGGGAAATTTGAACTGCTTTGGACAAACCTCCGTTCAATTAATCAAGAGAGAAGTGAGACAGGGAGGCGAAGAGCGTGATGGGTAGTAGCAGTAAGCGGATAACGGTGCCAGAGGCCGTTATGGCGAATCACTGCTCTGCATTTACAACAGCTTTCACGTTGAGTGGAACGTCTTTAATTTATTTTCTTGCGTGGCTAGAGCCTTTCTGCGTCATTTCGAACGCGCCATTTCTTTCTTGCGCGGCCGCTTTTTAAAGACGATAGTCTTTCTTGGGCTACTTAAATCGAGAAATTTTGGTCTGTCTGTCTGTCTGTGACTCAATTCAGCCACCCGGCCAAAGTAAAACAATGCCTGCGCAATAGTCTTATATAGTCACAGCTAAATGTACCCGTCATAGGTCCGGTGTAATGTTCATACTTGTCAAAATTGTTGAAGAAGAACAAGACATTACGCAAATATAAGACAACAAATTAATACAGAAATGACATTTGCAGTGTTCTTTTATAAAAAATCATACATGCTTAATTTTTGCGAAATTAAATACTTCATCAACTGCAGAAAAAAAAATTCACTCCGCCGTCGCCAGCTGTCGCCAGCGCCATATAGCTTCTGGCGCCATTTGAAGAAATCAACCGGCAACAGTTGCGAAAGGTTCCACTAGATAGCTTCCACGTTCTGCTTGCAACGCCTGTGGAGTAGGGAAACGCGGTTCTATAAACGCTGAAGTAGGGCGCCTAGATTCACGCGCGTCTTCGCCGTACGGCAGCGTTGGCATCGAGACACCCGGCCTGGAGCAGTGGAACGCGGTAAATTTAAAATGATTTAAGCAAATTTTTGGCGTCGTTACCTTGGGAGGAGCGCGACGCAAGAGGAACAACATGAGAGGTAAGCGGGAAAGCGAAGAGAGGCATTTACTTGGCAAAAGTCGATAAAGACTATCGTCTTTTGTCGACATTTGCAACCAAAGGAGCAGATACGCGGCCATTTTTTTTTATTATGAAATTCTGCTGGCATGCCACACCGATTGAGCGTTGAAAGAACGATAATAGTGCACCCCACAGAACTTCAAAGAAAGCCAGGAAGAGTTGAAGGAAAATTCTACCAGAAAGACACATTTGTTTCCTCGCCACCATTACGGAGGTCCTTCACTTACGCACGCTGGTAAGATGATTTTAAAATTGGGTATAGCAGTGGATGAACACGACGGTATGAAACGCGGTAACAAAAGTCCCGATAACGGGCACACCATGCGACAGCGGCTAGCTCACGTGGAGTTGCGCCCAGTAAAAGAAAACTGCAGCCAGAACAAATATATTTTTCGTCAACTTCGTGCATAATAAAATATTTAGACGTTTACACGGGTTGAATTTACGTTTTCCCTCATTAAAAGTCACCTATCCGCTCCACCGCGGGCGCTTTCAACGACGAATTCAAACGCAAATACTGCATTCGAAATAAAACGAGATGCACTTATTTTAGCTCGCAGACACACGGTACTGCGGCATCGTGTAAATATTAGGAAATATTGTTTAAATATCAAAGTATTAAATTTATCTACACCGCACAACTTAACGCACAATGCAACCTCCATCGTCAAAAGACACCAGTGATCATGCAAGGATTAATCAGTGGAAGAAAAAGACTCACAATTCGAGGCCTCTTTTGTGTGTTGGCACTTGGAAAATGAGCTTCTCAAAGCCAGGGGCGCTTCTATCGTTGCGGCATATTGCTGCTGTTGTGTTTCAGGCCCCTGAATATGCACTGCTCAGGGCAGCCGCCGTCCAGTGTAAAAGCGGCTGTGGACGCAATGGAGGGGCTTTAGTTGCGATCTAGGGCGAATATGGCCATTGGGTCTTTGTTTCTGTCGCGACGCCGTCTGCCTGTGGCAGGGCTGGTGACCGCCGTGTCTTCACGCTTAGGATAAAGTCAGGGACTGGCTCGGCGAGCCGCAGCGCGCCTTTTTTGTCGACCCGCTGTTCTCCAGTTTCCTAGGTTATGGAAAAATGCCACCGAACAAATCTGCCAAATCACGGGGGCGAAAATGACTGTCGCAACATGGCCTTCGGAACGGGACACTCAGTGCGCGCAATCTAGGCCCATACAATATCCCACTCAAACAAAACCCGCTCGGGCTGGATAGAAACGTGAAAAAGGAAGAATGAAGGGGCGACGCCAGGAAAGGGCATACTTTGCTGTGCGCCTCATTCACAAAGGCCCTCTGCCCATGCACGACACGCATGCAGCTAAACCGCACGTTTCACCCATTAGGTGGAGCCACGTCGCATTCTTCAGTTACCTTGCAGGAGGCTGGAATGCGTGCCCACGGCCGTTTGATCTCCCCCTTTTTAGGAGATGGAGCGGCCGTGGTCAGCCACTGCCGCTTGCACGTTGCATGCATGCTTGACGTACAAAGATCGTCTGTTCCCTTTCGGGCCTGCATCGTACCAGTCTTCACCCATCAAGTGACGGCGGTCCCTCTTTTTTTCCGCCGCGAGTTAGTGCGGACCACTCCGTGCTTCCCCAGCCATACCGTGACGAGTCAATCTACTCTGCTGAGAACGACTCAGCCGGCCAATGATTCTCCGCGTGGCGACATGTCACGCACGCCTCGTGCGCTGAGCTTACCCGAAGGCGCCGTCGTTTTTGGGGCTGCACCCCTCCGCAATCATCCCTCAGCGGTTCGTACCCCTCAGACGCTTCGTTTTGTGTAAGCACCCATACGTAGGGTGGACCACGGTGTTAGAAGTGGGGTGGACATTGAGTCGTGAATGTGTCGAATAGCGGTACTTTCGAAGGATATGCGCCTTTGTTCACAGGCGACGTACCAGGCATAACAGGCAGCACGGCGCCGGCCGAAAAAAATTCGGGGGGGGGGGAGGGGGAGCCCCCGGTCAGCCACCCCCCCCCCCCGGCTACGCCACTGCAGGGCGGCGAAGTTAGGGCAGTCTAAATAGAGGAATAAGAACCATCATTCACTGGAAGTGATCATACCTAGATTCTCAACCACATGTTTTTTTTATGGTAGGTTTCGCGTTCAAAAATTTTCAAAGTCCTTCGTCTTACGACAGCGATGTTTGAAACGCCAAGATTTCTTCCGCCGCAAACTGACTACAATGAAAGTCCAGTCGCGCAAAGGATTTCGGCATCGTCTGCCCATGACGGCAGCCGGCTATGCACTGACTGACCTTGAACCGGCGAGCCTTTTCCCTTTGGCGCCTCGCGACAGAGGGTGCGTCGGTGCCGTGACTTTATCGCGCTGCCGGAGCAAGCCCTGTTGCGCATCCTCAATAATTCTCGCTCCGTGGCCTTGAGTCTCCGGACTCTCCAGACTCGCGATAGTAATCCCGCAATGTTAACGTTGGTGACCCTCTAAGAACAGAAACGAGCTTTCCTCGTTATCCCTTGGATGCTGTGGAATTATGCTTTAAAGGGGTCCTGAAATACCTTCCGCCGATGCATGGATGTACATGTACCCAAATAAAGCAATGTATTTGCAATCTCCTCCCGCAAGAATTTTGTTAAAGCGATGAGTATTAGCTGAGAAATCGTAAATAAAAAACCGCGCATTATCGTCGCTCCGCGTTTCCTCCTCCTTTCGACTTACTCTCCGCTGTTGACGGCGCGCGAGCTTTGCCTCCCATGATGCTGCGCTCCGCAGCGGTGACGTACTTCCGCTGTTGCGCTGCTACGTCGTCTGCTACGGGCAAGCTTTGTTGACACCATGAATCCCGCACTTCGCTCAAGGCTGGAAAACCGAACTAAAAATCTGGCCGCATGTGGGCGGCGGCCTGGCCTTGCCCTTTCGCGGTGTTCGTTGGTGCAGTTGCTATCGGTGGCACGTGACTTTTTATCGGCGGCGAACTCGCAGCCGTACGGGGAAGATCGTGCGCTCGTTCCCTTTGATGCACCGACACTGTTTATCCAAAAAGTGCCGTATCAGATGTGGCCCCGCTGGTGCCGGGTCTTATTTTGCGGCGGTCGTAATTCCTGCCGGCGGCATGTGAAAAAGACATTTTAAATCGATACAGAACCCGTGCACAAAACCCTTCAATCATGTGACCAGTTCAGCTTGGGGCGACGCGTGGTGGAGAGCGGCAACGTTGGCAAAGCATGCTCCACCGCGGCTCTGAGCTTTCTAGCGCTGGAGCGAGCGCCAATCTCAAACATCGGTTGCCTTGACAACAAGGCACAAACCACTGTAGAACTCAGTTACAGTTGCGTGTTCCCGGTTCAGCTCGGGGCCCCACCTCGCGACATGTGGGCACTGCAGGCGTACCACCCACTCCCATTGGGAAGTGCGAGATGCGTTTGACATTACAGGAGGCGATGGTGTGTGTGTGTTGTGGACGTCTTTGTTTCGCGATGCAATGCGACGTTGTGCTTCTGCGGGTGGATAGTGCTTCCCATGGTCTGGGTTATCTTTCTCGAGCGACGTACGACTCAACTTCGCATGGGGTATGTGCAGTGTGCGTGGCTAAGAGCCATCTCGGCTTGTGCGCCAGAGTTAAGTGACTTGCTGTTCGTCCCCGCAAACCGCGCGCGAGGTGAGTGCCGAATTTACGAGGGGCAGGAGGAGGCAACCCATCGTCTGTCAATCGCGGTTCGGACTTGCAACGCATGTTGTGACGTTGTGTTCGTTCGAAACGCATCTCTGGATTGTTTGGAAGTTGAATAAAATGTATGCGTCAAACCTGGGCATTCGGCTTAGGGCGTTCTCTGCGATTGCAAGAAAGAAGTGCCACGGGGCTTCAACGCTTTCTTTATGGAACGTATCTCGGGTAAGAGAATATCCATGTCGTGTTATGGGCCTGTTGCATTCAATACGAACGGTTAAGCGTTTGTTTACACTTGTTTCGTTTCTCGTAAAATGTCCAAGCACTCCGGCACTCCGCTGGCAGATCAGCCGGCGAGCCGACGCTGAGCAGACGACTCATCTCTTTGCCGGAAGTGCGTGAAAAAGCCGCCCAATAGCAGGATGTCTAGCTCATGACGAACATCTGGGAATCGATGATGTAGACATGTGAAGATGGCGGCGTCCAAAAACACGAAGGAGAGGGTGAGAAAAAAGCGACAAACTTTGCAACAAAAGTGTGAGCTTTCCGCTGCGCGTAAAAGAGTAATACTTGGCACAGATGACGTTGACGACCCAATCTAACGATTGCGCTAGTTCATTTAGTGTGCCCAAAACGCCTTTCAGGGCCCCTTTAAATATTTTACGCCCCCCCCCGCCCCCCCCACCTCCTACGGCGGGGCAAAAGATTTCCCCCTCAAGACGAAATTCTGCCAACGGCGTGGCCTATTCAAGAACTAGCCCATGGCCAGCGAAGCGTGCGAAGCAGATTCAGAAAAGGCGCGCGCCAATGACAAGGTGCCATCTTACCGCTGTTTACCCCCGGAGTTACTTCCAATTCTGTAGAGATGGTGCCAGTGATGTGATGATGAAAAGGGGCAGTGTCCCCTTTTGTTGGCATGGGCGCTGTCGAAGCAGGCGCGAAAATGCGCACGCAGCTCCTCCGCAGCGTACGCCCAACTACATGGGTTTAGTGTCCTTCCTCGAAGTTCTCTAAAGACGTTTCGGTGCTTCAGGAAACGCAGCGCCTTTCGCAACTTCGGCTCGCGAGTTGCGGTCGTCCGCTTCACTCCTCGCCACCCAGCGCTGGTTCTGCTGCAGTGGCGGGCCGCAGCGATCACGCTAAGGCGCTTCGATTCACAGTTGATCGCAGCGATCCGTGCGTCAATGCATCCCGGAAGGCTACACTGCATGGCGCAAATCTCGTCGTTTTCTGGCATTTGTATGCGATTGCGAAGCGGCAAACGCGTTTTCCGCCTTCCGTGAGCGGAGTAGTGCCCTAGAGCGGAGAAAGACGCACCCATACGGGTTTATTCGAGGGTGTCCCCTCCTTTCCTCAAATTCGGACCAATCGTACGAGCTTTCGCTGCACTTGGCGGAACATAGCGATCATAGTGCTGAAGAGTGAACGAAGTCATTTGTTGTTGGTGGTGATCTGTTGCGTTTTCGGCGGCGACCCCTACAGTTCCATCACTGCCTTACTGGGAGGAGGCAGGATCTCCTCTCCCAGCGACTTGGAGACGCCTTCGTGGTTGTAGCGTTGTTCAGTGGTTCGTCTAAAAGGCCTGCTGAATGGTCTGGTGCGCATTCGCCTTTCGGAGGGGGGCGGATTGGCGTGGCCTGTAACCACCAATCTTGCTTGTGCTGCGGCGGATTTCGGTGGGGCTGGGAAGGGGTGTCGCTTGAACAGCGGCGCTATCGATAAGACCTTGTTCTGTCCGGACCTCGTTGTGCATGAAGCCAGGGTGTCTAGCGACCGGGAAAACCGGCAAAACAGGGAAAAGTCAGGGAATTTCGCGCCACCGGGAAAAGTCAGGAAATTGTCAGGGAATTTTTCAATCAAGTAGTACCAGTCAGGGAAAACCACTTCGGGGCCTGCCCACAGTTTCAGAATAGGGGAAACCAGTGTTGGGGGCCCCCAAGAAGTTACCGAACGCAACACGTTCGCGCGCGACGAAAGCGTGAACCGCATGAAACGTTCTTGTTTTTATGCAAGCGAAAACGCGCCGCGCACGCCTGAGGCGCGCTGGCACCGCCGCGAAAACCACCCGCACGGTGCGTGCCGAGTGGCAGGCGCCGGCAACATGGCGGCTGGACCGGCCGCGGAGTAGTGCGGTAGCTCCAACGACCGCTTCTAACCGCTCTTTCAAACGCTACTCAAGGCACAAACGCACTTGCTTGTGCAGGAAAGGAGCCACCGCAGGCACGAAATCGTCGACGCGGCCGTGAAAATACCGCGCACGAATCGCGTGCAGAAACTCGCCCTGCGGTTCACGCCATAGAGTTAAGGTTCACCATGGAGGAAAAACCTTTTCTTTCCTCCATGAGGTTCACGCAGCTAGCAGCTGGCTTCGGTTGCTGGTTGCACTTGCGCAGAGGGGCGATGTAGGTGGTGCCCAAATTGTACGCACAACGCGCTTTTTTTTTTTCAGCGAATTTTAAGTCAGCGCTTTTTGGGAGCCAATCTTGAAAGAACTTCTTTCGTGTGACATCAGGAGCCAGAATTACCTAATCAAAAAGGAACATGACATGGTTTAGCGTAAACTGCGTCCCAGGGCGGTTTCTGCTCGCGAAAGTGCGCCGCGCACGTCACAGACGCTCTGACGCTGCCGCGTAACCGCCTGCACGCTGCGCACGGTGCTGCCAACATGGCGGCGGCTTCGACCGCGATGTGGTAACGGGAGCTTGAGCGACCGCTTCTAAGCGCTCTCTAAAATGCCACCCAAGGCACGCACGAAGTTGCTTGTGAGGTAAATGAGCTTATAATGTGGGCGAAAACGGTACTATAAAACATCATCCGCGCCGCTAGTGAAAGCGCCCATGCAATACCTGCCGGGGTGGTAAGCCTAAACATCTGTGGCGGGGCGGCTGTCTCAACCGCTTCGAAACTGCCGCCATGAGGTGTGCGGCTCTCCATTGGCGCAAGTCGGCAGGCTCCTCCCACTGCTTCGCGCGACGTGCGTCATTTTCTGAGCGAGGCAGAAGCTGCCGCGCGCGCGAATCGTCGACGCGGGCGTCAAAAAATCGCACGCGCAACACCGACGCGCCCGAATCGCGTGCAAGAACGCACCATGCGGTTCACGTTGCATGTGGAGCCACGACAATAAAAAAAAAAAAAGCAAAAGGTGCTCGCTGAAGCACAACTTGAAGCTTCTAACCCGCAAGAAGAAATAAGCTCTCTGAAGCCGTAACAGAGGCAAACAAACCTCAAACTGAACAAACAAACTGAAGTTAATCAAAGTGCATTTTGAGAATTAGGGCACTTGCAACAAATGTGCTTTCCCTTATGATAGAATGTGTTTTGTATATGCTTTTTATATGCTTCACCGACCATTTCCACAGAATGGCGCCTGTTGTATAGGTCAGGGAATTTCGTTTAAAATGGTCATGGAAAACATGGAAAAGTCAGGGAAATTGAATTAGGCAATTTGCTAGACACCCTGATGAAGCTGCCTCGGACAGCGTTTACGGCTTCGGCTTCGCTTTGAATAATAGTGTTTGTTTGCCCAAACGAACTGATTACAGGCGGGCCAGCCCAGGCCAAAAAAGGCTTCATGGGCGTAGCGATACGAAAATATTGGTCCATGGAGTTAATGAAGACAGGAAATAACAAAACTGATAAAAGCAAAGAAACAAATGAATAAAATAAGAACAATGAACGATAAAAGCAAAGAAACAGATTAATAAAATAAGAACAATGAACGCGAAAAGGAGGTAATAGTAAAAAAAAGTGCCAAAAGCGGTTTAGACGTCATCACGTATGTAGTTCAAAAACTGCGGCTTTAATTTGAGCATGGCTGCACAACGAGTGTGTTGGCAATGCGAAGCAAAGCCTTGCAGACGAAGCCTGTGCCCACTCTTGCGCTTCGTCTGCAAGGCTGCTGAACGAGAACAGTTCGGAGGGAAGAGAGTTACGACCCTCGGTGTGACAAAGGGATCACGAAGGTCACGGTGAGGTGTGCACTGTGCAGTGATCGTGTGACCGAATATATTTCAGCACCACTGTCTGCAGCCGGCTATGCGTAACAACTCGGACACCTACATGCGACTCATGCGATAATTACCATACATTGCAGACCTAAGACATTGTATCTTGTTTTTCCAGAAGGCAGTGCAGAAATAAAAAAACTGCAACGCACTAAGAAAGTGCCAGATATATTTTGTTTACGCCCGTTCAACGAGTGGAAAACATGACAAGCAACCTTTCGGAGTTCGTTCGAATGATCCGTAGCTCGTGTGACCTGGACAGAAGGGCGAACCGGTTGCTCGTAGAGAAGAACTCTGGCCACGCGTGTTTGTCGATAAGTTCCGCGGGGCCGAGGGGGTTGGAGAACGGGAGCGGACGGCGTTGCTGCGGGTTCGAGCCTCCCGGGGCCGTTACAGCTTCCGCAGCGAGCCTTGCGTTCATCGGGAGAAGTTTCGGGGCCCAGGTTCTGGGGGAGTTGTTTGCCAGAATTGGCACGTCCCAATATTTCTCTTTTGGCAAACATCGCCGCGATGACCCAATGCGTGGCAGGTAGTTGCGGGAGGCGGTCGAGAAGCAGTCACGGGCGCTCTCGGACCATCGGAACAGAGGCAAGAGCGTACGCGTCTTTCCTGCTCCTTTTTTGGTACCTGGAGTGGAACTCGAGGTGACGCTTTCTTTCGTACCTGTGGGGCTACGCGCAAACCTTCCGTTATTCTACCGTGGTCGGCGTAGTTTTGGACGGCTGCTGCGTCCTCGTCCCGTCGTTGGGGCGATCGAGTTTTCCGCCCAGCCGAGGGTCGCCATGGCAGCGGCGGCGTGTTTCCGCCGCCATGGCAGCGGCCCCCTCGGTGCGCCAGCGCATCGCCCACTGGGAGCGCCTGCTCGCGACGCCTCCTCTTCCCCAGGTGGGTCCCGGCCACGGCCCGGGGGGTTCCTTCGGTGCGCGGGGTCGAGGGGATGGCGGGACCGGACGCTCTAGCCCACTCCGTAGCGGTCAGTCGCCGCGCGTTGACGGGAATGTGGGGAAGTCGGGTTCGGATCTTGGTGCGCGGCTAAAGGACCTACACGCTGCAGCGAATTAAGGAAGTGGAGTGGAGTGGGGCGCACTGTGCGGTAACATGAATGTCACTAGACTGCGGCGCGTGTTTGCGATAGAACAGCACTGGCAGCGCACGTGTCCCGCCTGTGCCGCGGTGGCTAAGCGTTGTGTTGCTGCTCCTTAAAAGGACGCGGGCTCGATCGCGGCCGCGGTGGCCGCTTTCTATTGGAGGCGAAAACGCTATGTGTCGACATTTCGGCACACGGTAAGGCTCCCTAGTTGGTCTAAAGTGACCCGCAGACCTTCACTACGACGCACCCATAGCCCGGGTGTAGCTTTGGAGGGTGGACTCTTTTGGGACGGCGGAATTATGTCAGGGCAGTAACTGTGCGCCACAATCGCTGCACGTTGTTTTAGTACAAATAGCGTTTCATTCTCATCGCACGTGCCAACGTGCGTAGAATTCGCGCTAGGCAGCCTGGACTCAGAAGATACTCGCGGAACGAGCTGCCATAATCACTGGCAGGCTGCGGACGCCCAGCCAAAACGAAAAAAAAAAAAAGCCATTGGGAGTCCTGTTGGACGCGTCCAAAACACGATTGAACCGATTGGAAGTGCAGTTAGTTCCAGTATTTTGGACGGGTCCAATTGAACTTCCAATGCTTTTTTTTTTTGCTGGGATATGTCGGTCACCCAACGCACTTAACCATGCTTTAGGTAAAATTCTCTCTATTTCTCTTTTTGCATCCTAAAAAATAGCAGAAATTCAGAGAATTACTAATGAGCAGCATTCTTTTGGCGCTTGTCATAGTTTTTTACTGCCAGATATGGCTATGAGTAGCGAAAGATGTTGGCTTCCTTTTTTGTTTTTAAGTTTTCGTTTGTTTCTTTTCGCCATTGATGTAAATTTAACCATTATAGCGACGAAGTGCCTTTACTTTGCCATGGTTATCTTTGGCAAAGATGCGAGGCGTAATGCATCGTTGGTTCGTTTTCGCTATTTGTGATTCGTATTCACAATCTTCTTTTGCGGACTTTCTTTTCAGCCTTCGGGATTTGCGGGAGGTGCATATTTTTGATTTTGATCAGATCATTTTTTGTGAAAATTTAATGAGTTTGGTTTTTTTCTAAACTTTTGTTCGACCAATTATGCTGTTATAACGATACGGGGTAACTCGCGCCATGCCTGCATTTTTGTGGAAGCAGGGCGATGCACAGTGTTCTCATTTTCACCATTTTTTATTCGCATTTCAACCATTCTTTTGGGGACTTTAGTTTTCGGTTCTTGGGGGAGGTGTGCGTGTTTTAAGTGCGGAGTAACGAATGGGGCCCGGCTCGTCCAAGGTCCCGGTGTCTAGCCAGTCCGTCGCAGTGACCCGTAACCCAGCAGTGCGCACCCAAACAGAGGCTCCGAAAAGACCCTGGTTGGGACCAGACGTGGGTCCCCCACGTTACGTCGATCCCATTGCGCCACACGTTCCTCCTATGCAAAGCGTCTGTGTGCGGCGCTGTTGCCACGGGGGCTGCCGTTGCTCTGCAAGTGAGTACACAGTAACGTGAAATAAGGAAAAGATGATGACCCCAAATTAATGAGAGTGTCTCATCTTGCTGCGGCACCGTCTCTTGACTGCTTTCGGTACCAACGTCATGCTGATAGTAGGTGAGTAAGTTCGGGGTCCTGATCCCTTTGACTCAGGGCAGGCGCATCAAGCACCACAGGAAGTTCGAGCATATGTTTCCACATGTGGAGAAATTGCCCTTAATAAAACACCTAATAAAGTCGCTGCCACCCGTGGTGTGGTGTTTAGGACCAGTACCACCAGAGCTTTTCCTGGCGCAGCAGTTTTCTTTTGCACCTTCAGGAGGCACCGCGGGTGTCAGAGTACACACCGAGCATGCACGCGTGGAAAGCCGGTCTCACCACGGCAGGTCCGGAGGGTCGGTCCCTGTCGATGTGTGCGTGTTGGAACACCGCAGCCCTCTGGTGAATCACTGCTCCGCACTTGGCAGTTTTCACAGTGCTTGAATTATTTGTGGGTTGGATTATTTTTGTGAAAGTTTTATTGCTTTTATTTTTCTTATTGCTCGGTCTTTCAAAATCACCTTTGGCCAGTTATCTCCATTTATGCTCCTAAAGCGATTATGAAAAGTTACTTCCGCCAAATCTGCATTTTTATCGAAATGTGGGGCGTCGCACGGTTTGCACACTTTCGATATTTTTTATTCGTATTTCGAACATTCTTTTGTGGACATTCTTTGTTTGGTGTTCAGTTTTTGGGTGAGCTGTACAAGAGCCATATTTTTTATTTTGTCAGATCAATTTTGTGATCATTTTATTTTTCAATTTGTCTTATTTTTTGCTTTTTCAAAATTGTGTATGTCGAAGTATCTCCATTATTTTAACGATTAAAGGTGTTACTTTTGCCATACCTGCATTCCTGTGGAAATGCAGGGCATTACACGGTCCTGGCTGAGGGGGGTACTCATTAAAATTGCCTTGTTGCTCGCCATAGGTGTTGTCTGTTTTAGTCCAGGCAGCGACAGCAGCATTTACTCGTCCTCCTTGATCCGCATCTTCCATGGCTGCACTCAGCACCGCTGCGGGTGCTGCACACGGGGATTCCCAGCTCGACCACGATTTTTCCGTCCCCTGTCCATGCGCAGTAGCGCTATGTGTGGGAATACACTAGGCCACGCCCGTTTTTGCGGACATGTTAACTGCGCGATGAAAGGGTGTGAAGCTTTGGGGGTCAGTGCTCACGTACCTGCGAGATCTCTGAATACGAACCCAGTGTGGGTATCTTCTACCCTAAAGAACATTTGTTTCAACACGTCATTTGGGGAAAGGGGGGGTGGTGGCTGTAAAAGTGCCGTGTACTGCTTTTTTACACTGAGATTGTTTACCCAGCATGCGAGTATTTTTTTGTTCCGATGGGGTTCATGCGTAATTAAACCTGGCACAGTGAAAGCCGCTTGTGTCAAACCCACACATTTCGAATCGCAAACAGCTGGAAATTTCGTCGAAGTTTGCGGGAGCGTTGCGCGCATGTATATTGCTGCATGGCGGCAGGACACAGGTGAGAGGAACTGTGGCAGATGATGGATGATCTAGTATGTACATGGTGCACCAGCGGTGAGGACAGAGCGCGTGTAGGCTGCACACCAGCCACCCTTTCTTCGTCGTCATTGTTGTCGTGGTTGGTTGGTAGGCCATGTCCCGTGACAGTATGTTGAGTTCCGATGCGCTGGGTTTACTGAAGAGTGTATCTGTCGTCCTTAAAGCACGCTTGTTACTTTTGTTGTGCTTCGAAGATAAGCTGAAGCCAGAGTGGCAACGAGCCGACAGTTTGGAGAAATCTTAGTTTGGTAAAGTCGTTTGGTAAAGTACGAGAAAAAAAAAGTGACCTGTCGAAACATGTGTTTCAAACTTTGTTTTTGCTTGTCACTGCAGGTGTTGCTTTCTCTTTTCTCCTAAAGGAGTGTTTCACGCTCCACGGTGGCTTCGTGGCTACTTCATGCAGATGGAGGCGAAAAGTGTGTTGAGATTTTTACGCACGTTCAAAGTCCACAGCTGGTCAGAATTAACCAAAGCCTTCCACTACGGCGTGCCTCAGGGCCTAAGAGTGCCGCACACCTTTTTTCACTCAAAGTAGCCTTGTGTCAAGCATGGTACAGTCAGGCTCAAAACTAAATTGGCTTTCAGTGTTCCCACTCCAGTTTTAATGCAAGTTTACGAAGCAAGTTTACGAAGCACATGGGATTTTTGCTTCCACAATTGCATAAAATCTCTTCTGCCAGGTATGCGGCATCATATCTTTTACGTCTGCACAGTACAGTCGGCATCAAATTACTTCTAATAATTTTCGTAAGTAAACCTACCTGCACATCACAATCGGGGGGGCGCGTTAGAGTCGTGCAAATATGGTATTCTTAGGCGGGTAAAACTTCCAAAATCTGGCATTCTTTTGTTTAAACTAAATTTTCTGTTCATGCCGATCTTTTTTATCCTTGGGAGCAATTGCTCGCTGCCCGTGCAGTATATCCCGACACTGTGCACATGGCTAGATGGTCTGCTTCTTGTCTGTCCCACTCATAATTTTCTTTCGCGTGCTGTTTTCTCGTTGCGCTTTTCCGCTGTGGTGGAAACTGGTGTCACTGTGATTCTAGTGGAAACGTGTGAAAACGTGGGTGTTTCGTTTAGAGCCCATGTGTTGTGCATTTCGTATGTCGTAATGTTGAGGTACTGGACTGTTTTCTCGTTTGCCATTCCTTTTGAACTCAACATACTCTGCTTTCGGGTCCACCATTGTTTGATGTTCTTACCAGCAGTTTCTTCCGCACTTGCTCATCAGGTAATCCTCTCCGGCCTGTTTTTGCCTCGTTGCAAACAAGCTCCCGACGACTGTTGGGCATAAGCCAGTTGCCACAAGTGGAAGTGGTGGGTTTACAGAATAACAAACCAAAAGAAAAAAAACGGTCTGAGGAGCACCCTTGGAAGCTTTGTGGCCTGAACACTCCTTCCAGTTTTTCTCTGCAAGTAATGGCAGTGAGCCGTTGTCTGTCCCAGCTACGCCAGTGCTGATGCTGTGTTCTTCACACAGTGGGCCATTTTATGTTTTGAATTTCCGAACAAATAAGTACGAGAGCCAGCTGTCGATAGAACACCGCATATCTGTTATGATGTGAAAGTGTCCCCCAAAGCCACGGCGGGAACCAGAGGTTGGTGTTGGGTGGCACTCGGCACTCGGCATTGTCAAGAGTTTATTGGTGCAAAGTTTACGTCACTGAATTGCTTCGTAGACTTAGCTGCTTCACAAAGGAGCCTGTTGTGGCGGCTCATGGCACGGGTTCAATTCCCGGCTGCTGTGGCGGGGAGACCACACACATCAGCGTTACGTCACCCCGTGGTAGGGAATACTGGGTGATGTAGCTGAGATTCATCAACGTTTGGCAGGAACTCGTGATGCCACTTCACACGTGTGGCTAGGTTAGCGGCTGGCACGGCACCACAGCGTTCATGAACTGATGCACGCAGCCACTGTGCAGGTCCCACTGATCGCCGGAATGGTATTCTTGGCAAGGAAAACAGTTCCACATGCAGTAAAGGAGCTCATGGTATGGCTGAGAATCGCAATAAAAGTCGCTATCTGCGCCTCTATTGGCGGCGGTCATCAAATAGCCACCGTAATTGTAGGCGTAATGCCTTCGGGGGAAACTAAGTCTCTTCATTTTAGTGGAAACCAACACCTCCGCCGGCCTCTACAGTGTTATGACATATGCGCAAAAGGATGACGTCGTGGTGTGGTTCTGCCGTATATGCCGTCCAGTCTCAAAGAAATGGAAAACGAAACTGAAGGTTTTCAGGCCGTTCTGGGTGAGCAATTATCACGCACTCAACTAATTGAAGGTGTGTCTTAGCATCGTTAGGCCATAGAGCTTAGATAAATGCCATAAAAGTACAATATGTAAAGATTGGGTGTCAGTGCTCCTATAGAGAACCTCAGGTGACCTAACCAAGTCCACAACCCTCCAGTGCGGTGCACCGCAGTTTCTTTCCTCTGTGGCTGCTTCCCATGCGTCTTCTGCGTGTAGAGTGCCAATTTCTTGTGTGCGTTGCTAAACTGGGGAACCCGTGTATAGCAGTGGGCAAAAACGCAAAACAAAAAGGCGCCTCACCAAATGCCGTTCTTTGGGCAAAACACGGGCTTTGCAGAAATAAATGGACGAACACGGGGTGAGACGGGACAAGATTTCACCTCTCCTGTATTGCCCGGTGTGGGCCTCCTCCCCCCCCCCCCCCGTTTTTTTTTTTCATTCAATGCTCACGCTGTCTTCACCAAAGATGCAAGGACATGCCCAGCAAGTTATGCTTTTCTTGTATAAAACCAGCGCGAACTCAGACGAAGACGAAGGAAGTATACCACAAGGACAGCCGCTGGTCTAACAACTAAATTTTAATATCAGAAAGGGTGAAAATAAATACTGAACACAAACAATAAAGTAATAAAAAGACTGTCTTGCGGCCAGTGGCCACGATCGATGCAGTTTGTTTGGGCTGTGACGCCTGCATCTTGACCGTGTTCAAAAGGAAAGTGGTGCTGTCCAGACTCTCGACGTCAGTTGTCACCGTGAAGCGGTAAGAGCGGTAAGCGTGTGCCACGGGCATGACCAGGGACTCCCGAGAGCACAAAGGAGGAGGCAGAGGAGGAAAAGGAAGGGCGATCAGTGGGATTTGTGCGACAGTAATGCGTTGGCACTGGTGCTCCCCGGTGCCACTCATTTGTGCCTTCCCAGTCCGCACAGAACGGCGATGCGGACTCCTGTTCGAGGTTTGGAACGAGCGCTAGTGCAAAGTCACTGCCCAAACGGCATTGCCTGTGCTCATTCCTTGCATCTTTGCCGCATAGCCTCGGCATTCGTTTGCGGAGGCTGTTGTACAGAAACACTTGTGAGGCCTCCGTGTCTCGATGTCTTGGCCCACGGCACGGACCGGGTCCTGCTCACCGGGAGAGCAGCTGATGCTGGGACAGCACACGGGTTCCTGTGAAGAGCTCTTGACAAACGCTCTCCCTCTCTCTGGCCTTGTTTAAGCTGCGTGTTCTCTCCGCAGGTGCTGTCCGCTGGAAATCGCTGCCAGCGGCTCGAGCGAGTTCTCGAGCAATGCCCCTGCGGGAAAGAGGTGAGGCTTCCCTGCCCTCTTGGTGCCACCAGGACACGAGAGTCTGCCAGCTGGACAATGGCAACGGTGGACGAGGGTGGTGCAGTTATTTAGTGTAACCGAAAAAATGACAACACTCCCTAACGTGACGCGAGAGTGCAGCGCTTTATTTTGATGTTTTTTTATTTAGGTGTTTTTGTTTTTTATTGGGGCAAAGGATTTGAGGGAGGCATGCGTATGCTCTGGCACCATCTCATTTCCGCTGGTGACACATACAGCGCCGTTTTTCCAATTACGGTGTTGCTGCACACGTTCACTGAAGAAGTCATTGGTGCACTGACTGTGGTGTTGTTCTGCCCTGGCACCGCATTTCAGTGTCGAGGCCGTCTTGTAAGCGCTCTTCCGCTCTTCCTCTCGCGCCGTGTCCACCCTCCCCCACTTTTGCGGTCTCTCATCCCCGGCTTCCCTCTGGCTCCTCGGTTGCCCTGGCACTGTGCTCGGACAGGGAGCCCAGATGCGTCTTCAGGAACTGGGTGTAGGGCAGGGCACGGGCAGCGCTGAGAAAACTCAAATGGGTTGGAAATGGGGCGCCAGTGCGATTTGAAGGGCACCCGCTGCCATATTCCCCTGCCCTTCCTTTGGCTGTGGCTTGAGCGTGCAGTGTGCAAGATGTAGGGGTGCCTCGGGGGTTCTCGCCTTGGAGGGTGGGACGGGAACCTGTGGCTGCCCTGTGGTGCTTGAGCCTGGGGGAGCGAGACCTGGGAGTTGGCCACCATGCAGAAAGGGAGGGATTGAAGATGCCAGTGTTGGTCTGAAGGTGTCCTTCGTGGGAACGACGTGGCTTTTGGTTCTTGCCTGCAAGGCCGCCACTTTGCAGTACGTGAGGACTTGTTGGTAAATATGATTCAAACTCGTTGGCTGCAAAGGTATTTTGGGGGAGTGAGCAGGTGTGGGTGGGGCCACGTGGAGGGGCTTTCCTCAGACAACTCTGTAACGCTATGGTGGCGGGACATGGTGGCCGCCATTGTTAGAATGGCAACTAGAATGGCACCTGCAGCCAAATCACTCGGCAGCTGCCTTTTGAAGAAAACTGGGAGAAGGGGAGCAAACATTTGCGGCCTGCTGTCCCGCCTGGGGTCCCATAATTGGGGTGGCTTTTTAGCAGCCATTTCGCACTCTGCTGTGGCGGGTTGTTTGCTGTGCTGTGAAGGAACGCGGCGTTGCCTCGCAGGAGCCGGACCCACAGCCGGAGGAAGAGCCAACGGACCTGGCCTCTGCCCTGGCATCCCTGGAAGCTGAGCGGAAGAGGTGCCACTGCTTGCCACCCTTTGCCGTCTCTGTGTTCGCATACGCGCGTGGGCACCAGGGTGCGGACCTCTGTACGCTTGCCTCTGCAGCAGCAGCTGGGCGGGGCTCGGGCAGTAGCGCTGGTGCGGCTGGCAGGCCTGGTGGGAATTGTGCGAGTAGCTGGGAAGGCTGCAATCCCTCGGTGCAAGCTGCCGGACAGCCAGTGATCGCTTCAGTCGGGCTCTTGGCAGGGCAGAGGTGGGAGGCGTGGCTCGCTCACCGGTGCCACTGCGCCAAGTGCCGGGAGGGGCATGCTTAGTTGCCCGCTTGGATTTGATGGCGTAGCGTTTTCCCTTCCTTGCTGAGGAAAGAGGTCAGTCATGATCTTGGAGGGGTCTTGGGGTTGGTGGTGCATGGGCCGGCTACTTTTGTGCGGCTGTGGCCATCACATGCCCGGCCCGGTTTACGTGGGGACCACAGCATCTGGGAGAATCGCAGCTTTTAGTAGCCACTGGAAAGCTCCAGCAGCCTATGGGGTGGCGGTCGGGATTTTCTTTTCAGGCCACCACTTATTATGACACAAGCTGCGAACTAGCGCTGAAAAAAACTTAAACAGTGCATTGAGTCTTCGAAATAGGAATATTCACTTTTAATTAATGAGCCTGATGTGGCTTTGCTAGGCTGAGTCGATTCAGGCTTTCAGCAAATATAACCACAGGAAAAGGTAGCCTTGGGTGGCAGGGAACTTCTAGGGGCCTGTGTTACACGTAGGTGCGCAGGCTTGATGCAAAAGTTTCAAAAAATAGCAAAGATGACAACATGGAAGGCAAAACAATGCAGCGAAAGCTGTTGGAATGAAGCACATATAGGGTGCAGTAACAAAGGTAACCAAAAAGGGCGTGATGAAATGCGGGTTTCAATTTTGGATGCCTTGTGTGGCAATCCCTTGTGACCCCTTGAGATGCCACTGGCTGGCCTAAACTGGTTGCAAACACAGCCGACAGGGTGTAATGGCAGATGGCTGCCACACAGTGGCTAGCATTTGTGGATGTCCTGCTGTGTGCTGGCCGCTTGTTTGGTGTGATTTCCACTTCAGCACGAGACCCTCACTGCTGCTGATGACTGGCACAGTCTGAGCTACGGTCTTGATTTCAAGGTCACCTGCTGTACCAAAGGCACTGCCTCGAGCTCTGGTATTCTGGGGCGTCTTTTGAGGGGGGCCATCAACCAGTCATTTCCTTTTGAGGAACACAAATTGTGCTTGATGTATCCTAAAGTTGTGGGAACCTGCGCGAAGAAATTTTTGCACATTATGCACCTAGGTGTCCACTAACTCTGTTCTTTTTCCTAATCTTTTTCTCCAAGCACTGCACCTGCCCATCTTTACTGCACTGGGGTGGATTTGTGCGGTAAATCCAGAAGAGTGAGCATATCTTATGGCAACACTGCACTTTGTTTCCCATTCTTTTCACGTGTAATCTTTGAATAAATCGGAGCACTTTAACGCTTTGAGCTGCCACAATTCAGCCCCAGTTGAGTGGAATAGCAAAAGAAAAAGAAAGAAAAAGTGAGGTGTGTTTGAGTGTCCCCTGGCGGCCCTAGCAAGCAGTGCTTTTTTCCTTGCCTGTGGATGTGCGTGCGGTGCAGCCGGCGGGAGGTGATGCAGCTGAACGTGGTGCTGCGCGAGCACCTGGAGATCACGACCCGCACCAACGAGGAGCTGACGCGAGAGGTGCGCGAGCTCACCGAGGAGTGGCAGCAGCAGGCCTCCTCGCAGCTCCCCGGGCAGCAGCAGCAGCCACAGGTGGGCAGCATCCTTGGCGGGCAGGGCTTGGTTGGCATCTCTTCCTCAGCCGGTTGGGCCGGCCTGATTGCTGTCCCTCTGAAGGCCTCCACTTCAAAAATTTGCAAAAATTTGCAGACAAAGGACGTGACGGGCACCACCCATCCTGTCCAGCTAGCACCTGTCCTCATGTGCCACGTCCGTTGTCTGAAAAGTTTGTACATGGAAGGCCAACTAGCGGTGTATGCACAAGGCCCGAAAAATGCCGGAGAGTTTTTGGTGAAACCCTCGTACGCATGTCGCTGCTACTGTTAACAAGCGTCTGTTGTGTTTGAAGCTTTGTTTGATCAGAAAGAGACAACGAATTTGGTACACACATATTTTTTGCATTTATTCGAGTGCTCAAGACCTAAGACGCTTGTATCAAAGCTCCAGGAAAAGGAAAAAAAAAAGCATGTGTAGAGCAGTTATGCAGCCACTGATTATTGTGATTGATTGTCAGAGCAAGGATGTGAACAGAAGCAAAAATAAGGAGGGCAGGATTGCTGTTAGCAGCCAGACTGCACAGGGAAAGCAATGTTCACGCTAAATCCATGTGAAATGACTGGGGTGCCCCAGACTTGCCCGGCACTGACAGGATGGTCAGAAGCCCGTTTACCATCTTGCGTGCGCCAGATTCCACTAGTCAGTCAGCAGCTTTTGATGCCCTCAGTGAACAGGGAATCTCCTTGGAAGCCTCGTGCCGTGGACGAATGCCGTCTTCAACATACTGGAATGCCAGCTCTCTGTCCCACAGGCTGCTGCATGCAAGCCGCCTACTTTTCAGCTACCACTCAGAACGTCGTACCTCAGGGCTCAGTTCCTTGCCTACTGTTACTCATTGTGTGCACTGCTCTAAGGTAATGGGGGGATCATCCGGTGACCATGATCAGCTTAACGGGGATGCTTTTCAAGTCCCTCCTACCTGCTCTGCATGATTAATTAAGGGCTGCTGGGGCTCAGTGGGTGAGGCACTGTGTTGCAGAACGTGTGGCCCGTGTGAAACCTCGGATGCAGTGTGCCCCGCTGGGTGGCCCGTTGGGCGTGTGTGCAAGCCCTGCTCCCCTGTGTGCAGCATGACGACCCCGTCCTGGTGTCCCAGTGGCAGCAGGAGCTGCAGCAGCTGCGTGGGGACCTGGGCCGGCTGCGCCAGGCGGTGCTTGCCGACCTGTCCGGCCTGGGAGGGGCCCTGGCCAGGCTCCGCACGGACTGCCAGGGGGCCGTGGCCGCCGGGGACCTCTCGGCAGACAGGTGCTGCCCCATCCCGTCGTGGCAGCGTGCTGGGATCGCAGGAGAGCTGCCTCATTTCCCATGACAAAGGGCCAAGCCTGTTACTTGACAAGTATAGAAGCGCAAGGGGCAGCGCACTGGTGTGCTTGAAGCACGCAAACTCCAACGGGCAGAGAAGCGTTTGCCAAGGAGGCCAGGGGTGCCCTGCCTGGCTTGTCAGAAAGAGAGCCTATTATATCTCCACTGTCCTGGAAACAGTGTGCGAGTCTTGCCAGCAGTCGAAACAAGTGCCAACACATTCGAAGCAGAGTTGAATACGCGCAGGCAGAAGCACTCCTGCAGAGTTGTAGAGGCAATGAGTGAGCCCCCGGGGCAAACCTGTGCATGCACAAGAGGGCTCTGGCCACGCCACATTCTCCATGACTGGCACGCATCAGTGGTCTTTGCCTCACGCCACTGGTGCTGTGCAGGAGAGTGGCATGCTGTGGAGGCCTGCGCGCTGCATCAACACGCACAGAGCCTGCACACGGAGGTGTGATGTGTAGCGGGGGAAAACATTTTGCCCCAAAGGGTGAGGATGGGAGCATGCGGTGCAGTGGGCACGCGGCAGATGTTTGCAGCATGGCCAGTGGACAAGAAAGAAGACGTTGGCAGGGGCAGATGGAGTGGGGCCCGGAGCAGCTGACGCAGCACCCAGGTGCATGCTGCTGGGAAGGACAGTGGGGGTCAATCAGTGGGGTCTGCTCTTTGCGAGGTCAATTGCCATGTCAGGAATGATGGAGGAACACTCTTGACTTGTCCTGCTTCCTTGGGCAGCCTTCTGAGAGCATACGTTGTGGGCTGAGCCGTGTACTGCCACCATGGAGGGGTCCGTTTTGTGGTGGTACAGTAAAACCTCGTTGCAAGAGACACTGTTACAAGAGACACTTGGTTATAAGAGACATTTGAATGAAGGCAGTTTGGTTGGTTTTCCTATGTTCGCCATTTTAGCAACATTGCATACAAGAGACCTTGGTTACAAGAGACACGTTTTTTGGTTCCCTTGAGTGTTTCTTGTAATGAGGTTTTACTGTAGTGGGGTCTGGTTTTGTGGCATGCGCATTATTTATTATTTACTTCATTTATTTATAACGATACCCACAGCACCAATGTTGGTGTTACAGTGGGGGAGGGGGAGACATACAATAAAAAACACTGAGCACATGTTTGTACAAAGGAAAATTTAACAGTAACAACTGAAGCAACGCAAACTGTTGTACAATGGTGAACAAAGACAGCATACAATATTGGTATAAATCACCTCATCTGCAGGCATGTGGCGATAGTTTCACTCAACGTAAAAGACACCTCCTGCTGGGCTAGATTATTCCAGTCCGATATGGACCCCGGAAAAAAAGAACATTTTAAACATATTTGTTCCGCATGAAATTTCTTTTACTTTAAGTGAATGATCCCTTCTGGTCGAGATGTAATCTGGGTTTTGTAGGTTTATTGCAGTTTTTGAGCGAAATATGCTGTGAAAAAGCTTCAACCAGAGCGTTATTCTGCAGACATGCAAAGATTGCCATCCCAGAGAATTTGTTGCCCGGGATGCACTGAGATTCCTGGGGTAGTTATTGCAAACAAAAAGAACAAATTTTGGATCCTCTCTATCCACTCTATATCTGTGACCGTCCAAGGGTCCCAGACTGTGCACACTGCAAGTCTTGTATGTGTGTAACAAGTGCCTTTGTGTGTAACGGAAAATGTTTGGTATTGCGATACAAAAAACCTAAACTGCGTGATGCTGTAGAGCAGACATGTCTAACTTGACGACTCCACGAAAGGTTAGAAGGGAAAAAAAAAAACACCGAGATATTTATGCTCATTACGATGGTAATATCTGTTCTGTTAAGGGCATAGGTATAGGTATGAGCATTTTTTTTGTTTGTGTTGCTCATACAAACAATTTTGTCCGAATACCCCATTTCATCCACCGTTCCGAAAACAAAGCAATGGAACGCAAAAAGAGTGCGACCTTGATGTGTTCCTTTGTGTGCGTGTCCCCCCGTGGCCTCGTTGTCAGTGGGGCGGGACACAGTGCGAAGTCTGTGCGGAGCCGTCTGGCACTCGTTTGCTCTGCGTGCTTGTGTGGTGAGGGAGGGTCCTCGGACTGCCTGCGCCGAGCCCACGGCTGAGAGCGGCCCCTCGGGTTCCCCTGGCGGCAGGTGGGAGTGGTGCCGGGAGATAGCGGGCGACCTGAACCAGCAGGTGGACTCCCTGAACGCCGAGAACGACGGCCTGCAGCAGGCGCTGGACAAGGCCACCCGCCTCGGCAAGGAGCTCGGCCAACAGCTGGACGACAGGCGAGTCGAGCGGGCCTACGCTTGTCTGCTGACGCACTACTGGAGCACGCATTTTCTTGGGCCTGGGCTTTCTCGGGCCGTGCCTGCCCGAGCCGGTCTGAGCAGTGCCTGGGGCCCGGCAGTCGTGTGCCGCAAATCTTAAATTGTTCATAATGAAAAGTTGGCTCACTGATGGTGGGTTAAGGAAAAACAGAAAACGCCAAGTGCAGTCACCACAGCGCTGTCAAAAAAATAACAAAATGACGTATTGCACTCAGAAAGTGTTCAAGTCGATAAAAGAAAATGTATGGACTCCATCAGCATAGTAAGAGAGAGCAATTCAGGAAAGAAGAGCACTTTGATCGTAGAGTACATGACTGTCTTTTTCCTGCCTTTCAAACTAAAAAAAAAGAACTTTGCACAAGGTGCAGACCATGCCACCGAAGATAAGCTAACGTACCCTTGGGTCTTTCTCACACTTTTTATACACCGTCTTTTTTGCCAATAGAAGCGACCTTTTCAGTAGACAACTTCGTGAGATGGTAAGAACTTGGCTCCTCTTTGATGGGCTCCGGGGACAAACCGACCAGGAGCCTTCGCGAAATAAATTGAGAAAAGTACAGGTTAAACTAGCTCTCGGCAGAACAAGTAGTAAGGAGAGTTCTTTGTGAAACAAATTGAATGAATCAACGAAAGGTGCAATATTCGTCCAAGAAATGCATAAGCAAACAGATTATCCACTTTTCTCAGCATCATTTGAAAAATCCTCGAGGTGCCTTAAGTTCGAAGACTGTCACAAATGAAGTGCACATTTCACCGAGGTTCTTGAAAATACATTTTCTAAGTCAAGATATTTATGTTGCACAAAGATAGGTCGAAGTTAAAAACAAATTCACTATACTCTCTCTGTTTAATTTTAGGTCAAAGACACGAAACTTTTTCGGGGTCATGTTTAGAGTCTGTCAGACTCGGGCTGTTGTTAAAAACAGTCTGGCGGGCTCGGGCCGGGCTCAGGCTCATATTTTAAAGATTTAGTGGTCTCAGACCGGGCCTGGGCCGGTTAGGGCTGGGTAAAGACGGATGCAGTGATTTCATGAATTTTACAGATCTCTAGGTGGTGCACCCTTCCTTCCTTACCACGTCCAGTTAATCAATCGAGGATTGAAATCGCTAATTTCGTTGTGCTTGTGCCACTTCTGAAACAAATGCAGCTGCCACGTACTGGTTAGCTCAGGAACGGCCCTTAGAGAACCAGTCTGATTTTAGTTTATGCAGCGAAATTGTTATCTTTGATGGACATCCTCTAGGGAACTGATGTGAGGGCTGGCCATTACTCATTGCTGCTTTTCGAGGGAAAGGAAAACCTTGATCGCTCCGAATTTAAAAGGCGCATCGGTGCAGTGTACCGGGCTGAGGTCCGCAGCGTGGTGAGCCAGTGGACCGGCAGCTGGCTCCGGAACAGGGGACAATTTATTGTCAGACAGCGAGCGGTTCTTACATGTGCTGGCGCTTGCTTATCCGCTAGATAACAGAAGAGGTGTCACAGTGAGCACTTGATCTGTTAAGACCAGGGCATTAATACTGAATCACAACTTCATTCAGTTGCGAGATTAGTTTCAATTGTCGCCGACACAGCTAAAAGCACCAGCAGACTCCTGCTGGAAAAATCAGTTTCTGACTGGAATCAGTTTTAATGCTGTCATGAGGATTTGTAGAAGTGCACCGTTAGTTCTGAGTTATGACACAGTTGAAACCCATTATAGCAAACTTTTGAAAAGGCAACGCGGGTTTGTTATTACTATTGCTTTGTTGGGCAATTGTTTGTCTACACGTGCTGCCACTGATAAAAAGGGGAATTACCATTGTCAGTTTATTGTGGCCCATAACGGGACGTAGCTGTAGGGGCATTCCGAGCAAGTTTGCAGCTGTTTCAGTTTTGCTTCTGCAACATGTTTGGCACTACTGCGCAGTTATCCGACTGCTATGAGCACCCCGTTTGGATAGGGCGACATTTCTTCCTGTCTCTTGGCTGCTGCCTTTGGTTTGTGCCGGCCAGGGGCTGACTGTGGCCCCCTTTGGGTGCAGGGTGGCGGAGGTGGAGCGGCTGGAGGGCCAGCTGTCCCAGCTGCAGGCAGAGCTCAGCCAGGCAGAGGCGCGGGGCCGACAGAAGGGTGAGCTCCTCTCGGGAAGGGCAGGGGCAGTGGGCCTGGAGGAGACCCTCAGGGGCAGTGCGATGGGGCTCTGGGTGGCACACGTGCCGACTCAAGTGGGGTGACTCGAGCGGAGGGAGGCCATGCAGGTGGTCATACTCATTCCGGTCCCGCAGTGCCAGTGCACCCTTTGTGCGGCAGCCTCCTGTGCAGTGCAGTGCCCGGGTCCTTGGGTGGGGAGTCGCCCTTGACGGAGGGTGCCACTGGACTGCCCTGGGGGACGGCAGGGGGGGGCAAGCGCTCGCACACTCGGCACCTGACGGGGCCGGCAGTGAGGATGGCAGTACGATTGCGGGTCACAACCTCAGTCGCAAGGCATGAGCAGGCAGCCAGCCGAAACTTGGGCAGGGGCTGTGCAGTGTCCAGGCTTCTTCACATGAGGAGCCTAGTGACGCTCCCCAGGGAAGAAAAATACCCTGCCCGGCAGAAGAAGCCCTGACCAGCCCCCGCCCCTGCTGTGCAGAGGAATCCCTGCGGGCGCAGCTGGAGCAGCAGCGGGGCTCCAGCGAGCGGGAGCTGCAGTCCCTGCGGGCGGCGCTGCGGCGCACACAGGAGCTGCACGACCAGCTGCACGACCAGCTGCACACGGGGGCCCAGCAGGTGAGCAGCCTGTGCGTAGCACTGCGGTCAACTGCTGGTCCGGAACCAAGTGTGGAACGGGCAGTGTTTGCTCTACACTGCTTCACCCATGGGATAGCTGGTGCACATAGGGCATTACCGTAGCAATTTTTCTTTTTCCTTGCTCCTGGCCGCTCTCCACCAATTCCTCAGTATTTTTCACCAATTTCTGTAGGACCTCACTTGGAGCTATCAACTCGGTATCTGCGGGGTAATGGGCCTCCATGTTTGGTGAAAGAAGCTTTCACAAACTGTGTTGAAGCGGGACTTTTTTTACCAAGCAGGCACGATTTCAGAACTCCCTTTTTTAACCAAGTCAGAGTGCCCTGAGGTGTACTCCAACAACAGCTTGTGTGTGTGAGGCAAATACGCCCAGCAGACATGCTGGGGGTAGAAAACGGAGTTTCAGATCCAGAAACTGTGTTTGTTCATTCACTGGCACATTGGACATGAAGGACGAAGCACACCCGTTCTTTTAGAAGACTTCCAAGACTCTGCACCCGCTATCGGGAACACCATGCTTTCGTGTAAAGGTGAGGTTATCATCAACACAGCGGTACACTTTCTCGTGCACACCGTCCAGGTTGCATTCCAGAACCCAAGAACATACATGTCCAAATTCAGGACAAACAGTTTCCCTTGCCAACCCACATATGCAGAACTCGGGTTAATTAAACGGCAGCAGTTCCATGAGCACCTCAGTGGGTGTGCCACTCTCGTTCCTGAACATCAACTCATCATTGTCGTCTGAAATACGACTTCGTACAAAACTGCAAAACTTTGCATTGGGGAGGGAGTCCTGAACATCAGTGCTAAGTGCCACACTCTCCCCTGTAATGTGGTCCTTCGGGAACGTGACAACAGCCACTGGAACATGGTAGGGATCTGGCAGCTTAGTCTTGCTGAGGGGGAGTGGCTGCAGATAGGCAGATGTGACCCATGGCTTGGAAGGGAGCACCTGGCGTGTGGGTGTTAGCGTCAAACAACACTTCCAGGACGTTCTTTTTCCTAAGTCCGTCGTCATCGTGCTGTTTGCATTATGAAGTACTTTTGATACATTTTAAACTAGAGGGTGTGCGAACATTGGGAACTTGTAATATGTAGCGAATAGGGTACTTATTCGATGCAATTCTTGGCACACTTTTGCCGTCGAAGTATCCTTGGATGTTCGGAATTTATGAACAATAGAGTGATAACAGAGGCAAGCATCACCACAGGAGTGTTTGCTTTGGGTGGGGATTATGCAAGAAGGGCAACACGTGATTGAAGCTTGCACAAAGCAAGCTTAGGGCAGTGTGTTAGCTGAAGGTCAGAGAATGGACCTTTTTCCGGTAGCAATGTGCACATGCGAGGGCTGCCGGTCTGCCATTCTCGGAAGGCGCCTCCGGCAAAGTAAACAGAGGGTTGCCCATCAGCTTTCTGCTTGGAAAATGCCGAGGCTGTCTAGCGCTGCACGTTTCTTTTTTTTCTGTTTCGACAGCTCGTGGTGGGCTTGTACGTGCACACAGAAAAGGCTTTCTAAGGAAAGGGCCATGCTGTGAGTTCCAGTGAGGAGTAAAGTAAAGGGAAAGGGGTGCTTTAACCACTGCAGAATAATTTTGGGAAAGTGCGCCTGCTACCCGGACACGGGTGACGGGTGGGTGCGGGACCGCGATATTTTCGGCGCGAGTTCTCAAAAATCCAGACTTTCTGGGGGGCGTGCCTTGCTGCCATTTCCAGTTCGCTGCAGCGGCTGCTAGGTGGACGGGCACTGGCAAAGGGTCCATTGAATCAGGGTACTTCCCTCTCTGGTGGCCCAATTGTGTCGCTGGCAGTTGCTGGTGTGTGGCCATTCCTGCGGTGGAACACCTGCTCGTGTTAACCGCACCTAGGAAGCACATGCTTCCACTGGCTGGACGACGGACATTTGGATAAGCAGTTCTCATTTCCTTAAGAAAGTGTTTGCCAGATGTTTTTGTTACAACTGCTTTGCTGTCTTACGGCAATTTTTATTTACACTTTTTTGCACCATTCTTCTTCTTATAGATCGATGTTAAAATCCCACTACGCAAAAAAAATCGGAGGGCAAGCAAAAAATGCGTTGTGGTGGAAACTTTGTTGTAGCAAAGCGTGTCTACGTCCAACGCATATTTTTTGAAGATTTTTTCTTTTTTCCTCTATGTTACTGTGGGATACTGTGCAGTTGGTGTTTTTGCGCTGCATGTCTTTATTTTGGAACTTGAGTTGGTGTGGGCTGGGGAACCTGTGGCGCTGGGCGCATTTGAAAGGTGAGCATTCAAATCGGGGAATCACAGGCACCGTTAAGGGGGGACACTGCTCTTAAAACAGCTTCCTTTAATTCGTAAGTAAACTCTGGGAAATTTGCGTCTTGCTGCTTTTTTCCCACTAATTTCAAATATCATGTTGAAATGTGCCATTATTTCTTGAGTCAGTCAATTAGTTATTAGGATAATTAGAGACATTTAGTCATTTTTGGAGGACAATAGACAAAACAGTGTTTGTCATAAAGCTGTAATCAATACTTCTTCTACAGTAAGACAAGAATTCTTCTACTTTACGTCTTACTGTTAGCTCATTTATCGGCTTCTTACGTACTAGCTTGTTGAGGTCCCTCCTCAAATCTAGCCTAATTCGAGATCTTACCATACGGTGGTCACTACACCTTACCCTTCCGAGCACTTCCACATCCTGCACTACGCCAGGGTTATCGCATAATAGGAGGTCTATTTCATTTTTGTGCTCCCCATTCGGGCTCCTCCAGGTCCACTTCCGACTCTCCCGTTTACAGAGGAAGGTATTCATTATGCGTAGGTTATTCCGTTCTGCAAGCTCAACTAGTAGGTCCCCCCTGCTATTTCTACAGCCCAGACCATAGTTCCCAACTGCCTTGTCTCCAGCCTGATTCTTGCCTACTTTAGCATTGAAGTCCCCCATAACTACGGTATACTGCGTTTTTACTTTAGCCATAGCCGATTCCACGTCTTCATAGAGGCGTTCTACTACTTGGTCGTCGTGGCTGGATGTGGGCGCGTAGCCCTGCACCACCTTGAGCTTGTACCTCTTATTGAGCCTAATTACAAGACCTGCTGCCCTTTCGTTAATGCTATGGGCCTCGTGCACTGCAGTTTCAAATAAACATGTGGCGCCACCTGGGAGCGGCGGCGGAATTTTTTCTTAAGAAAAAAATAAACATATACAGCAGTTCGCTATGCGGCATAGTTTAAACAACAACCGTAAAATAAGTATACAACAATTACCACGTTTTTTTTAATTCACAATTGTTATAATAATAGAAATATTACGCTGACGAGTTGTGCGGGAATACAAGCCGAAATAATTTAGAAAGCGCCCCTTCTCCAATACAAGCAGACGACAGTACACGGATCAGCTGTCTGCGACGCCGGCGTTCCCGAAGCACATAGTACCCGAAAAGAAATAAAAAGAACAGATCCATAAATGCATTTGCGTATGTGCACGCTACTTGCCGTAAGACCGCTGCAAAAAAAAATGCCGTGTATCCAGTGCATATTTTTGTAGCGCCTCAATTAGCCTTTGGTGTGCACGCATCAGAAAATACATGGAGCAACCCACGGATATGCATGCTTGAATTGTACGTAGTCATACCAGCAAAATATGAAGCTTTAAAATGAAAACAGAAACGTAAATATTCACGCTACACTGCGACACAACCGTAAACAGATGGACACACACCAGCCACAATTCGGAGACTCGCATCTACACTTTTATTTAAAGGACTCTCAAATATCTCAAACATGTACAACTTGTAGTTTGCGTTTGAAAAACGAGTTGAAGTGGGGCTTGTTGCGCAAAATATTTTTGCTGACAAAGATAACTTGCAGCGTAGTCACACAAACATCACGTACAACTGTCAGCTTTGAAACAATCTCCATTATTCAAAATGGTCTTATTTTATCAAGGTCACTCCGAATGCGAGAGGAATCATTCGTGCACAATTAAAGCTCCTGTTGTGCGATCTACCATATCTGTGCCCGTGTCTATGTCGAGCGATAAACAAGGTAAATAAGCGTTCAGAGGCTTTCATGAAAGGATCGTCTCGCGCATCTACGTCCAAAATAATTCGCATATTAAGTATGCATATATAAACCTATGAAAGCACTTCAAAAAGCATTGCAATATTTTTATGAGCCCATCCAACGAACTCATCGTAGTTTCAGCAGTTTGAGGTAGAGTTTACTCAAGCAGTTGGCATTTTCAAATACCTGCCTCTACAAACCTGAATCTTCGGGCTCTTGAAGCCGCTTATCCTTGGTGTCGCAATTTATACACACAAACCTTTCGCCGCGATTTCACACACACAACACATCAAATCACTTCCTGACAAGTACAAGGCACAGGGGAGTGTACACACGGGAGAAATTCGCTTCTGCAAGCACCATGAAGTCGCGTAGTCGGTCTTCTCCTCACAATAAGCTTTCCGCCAACTGCTTGGTTATGCCAGCAGTTCTAACCCAGCCGTTCTGATCTACGGCTAAATAAATCAAATCCACCAAAGCGACCGCAGCAACGAAGGCGTTGCTGGCGGCGTTTGGACGTTATGCCGTTATTTCATGCTGTTCGGGGGCCGGCGGCCCCACAAAAAATTTTCCACTGGTGGAGCCAGCGATCACACCCTCCCTCACACATACATTATCGCTTCCGGGAGGCGATGCACACACAGACGCACACTCCTGCACTCCTCTCGTTCTCTTGGTAACATCGCGGGCTTCCGTCTTTTTATTTTTATCTTTTATTTGGGCGGCGCTGCTGGTGTTCAGTGGAAGCCGTTGCGAAATGACAGCGTGACCGCGCGCTGCGCGGAGACAAAACCGCGCTTGTTTAAAACTGTTTTTTTGTGTGATACATCGCTTTCCTGTCGCCTTTGCGAACCATATACCATATTCTATTTAATAAAGTACCGTTTGGCTGTTCGTATCGCATGGCAACAGAATAGCGGTCATTCCTTCTTTCTCTTCTTATAATCGTACTGCGCGGAATACTATCCTCCGGACGTCGTTTGCTCACGGACTTCAGAGATTATGCCTCCGTTGTCCGCAAGATGGCGCTGAACACAGCGCATCAGTGGCGCCACCATACAAGCGCACGAGGCCCATAGTATTCGTCTATGTTGCCAGCTATGCTTTTATTGACTATAAATCCCACTCCCAGTTCTCTTCTGTCCTCTAGACCACGGTAACGTAGGACGTGTCCATTTTTCAGCACCGTAAGGGCTTCGCCTGCCCTCCTAACCTCGCTAAGCCCTATTAACATCCCATTTAATGCCCTCTAATTCCTCGAACAACACCTCGAGACTTGCTTCGTTAGATAAGGTTCGCACGTTAAACGTTGCCAGGTTCAGATTCCATTGGCGGCCGGTCCGGATCCAGGGATTCTTAGCACCCTCTGCTGCGTCACAGGTCTGACCGCCGCCGTGGTCAGTTGCTTCGCAGCTGCTGGGGACTGAGGGCCGAGGGTTAATTGGCGTATTCATGGGAGGTTGTGGCCGTTACTACACCAGGGGGGCCAATCCTGCTCTGGTGAGGGAGTGCATTACCGGCAATGGTCGCCGGGGTCAGGCTGCACCCCAAGCCCCTTTGTGCAATTCCATCAATACGCGGATTTTTTTTTTTTAATCCGGTTGGAATTGTCCGGCACCGGGATTCGAACCACGGTCCTTCTGCACGCGAGGCGGGTGTTCTACCTCTGCGCCATCGCTGCATCCAGCGGAACTAACTTTACCGCTCATTAAACCTTGGCGTTTGAAATGGGCATTCGAAATGGTTCCTTGCTACTGGTGCCACCAATGTTTAATTAGGTGTCAAATTAGTTCCAAGCAGTGCACCAAAAAACCGATCCTCTTATTGAACTCACCAGGGATCATAGTATTGGAAAATATAAAGATTACAGTTTTATGACTAACACTGTTTCGTGTATTGTTCGTCCAAAAATTTCTAACTGTCTCTAATTATATTAATAACTGATTGACTTACTCAAAAAATAATGGCATATTTGAAATCTGGGAAAAAAGCAGCAAGGCTGACAAGTTTCACAGAGTTTATATAAAAATTAAAGGAAGCTGTTTTAACTCTCTCGCTACCGCGCCTATCAAAATCGATCAATTTGATCGATACTTTTGGGAGCGCCTTTTCATAGCCTTCCAGGCGTTTCTCGAACAAGTAAAGCTGTTCGGAGTTAGATCAGAAAATGGCCTTTCAAAATCAGTTTTGTTTTCATTTTTGCTACGGAAACGGGATTTTTGACACGCTTTTGAATCACCTGGGTGTGGAAAAGGGGCGTGGTCATCGTGCGTCACTGCTACCAACGAAGAATGCGTGCAACTCGTAATTACTCCGCACCAGCGGTTGTTTTTTGCTATCAGGGCGCGAATGGGGAACTAGCAAACGATTTTCAATCGTCAGGTTCGCGCTCTGACAGTAATACAGTTAAACCTCGATGTAACGAACTTCAATGTAACGAAACCCTCGATGTAACGAACCACGGAATTTTTTGTAACTTCATGTGTATGCACACCATGTGTTGAAGATTCCTCGAGAGCAGTTTGGCTTCCCCCCAAAGCAGACACCAGACGACCGACGCAAACCGCACCGGAACGGCAAAATAACAGCAGAACAGCTGCCCCGAGCGGACGCGCTGGCAGCATGCCAGACGAAGAGGGAAAGGAGGATGCCCGGGCCCGGAGCGCGACGGCGGCGTGTAACTGCAGGAAGGCGTCTGGGATGCAGACGTAGAGGAGGAGGGGGGTGGTGGCGTGTCTGGACGGGAGCGGGGACTGTCTCCGAAATTCGGAAAAGATCGACGTCCTCATCGGTGCCGACTACTATTGGGAGATAGTGAGTAGCGAAGTTCGCAAGTTACATGGATCCCTGGTGGCGGTGAAAACTGATTTCGGATGGACGCTTCAAGGCCGCATCCCGCAACCATCCTCCGTGGTCACGAGCCCTGCTGTTGCTGTTCTCCGTACAGTCGTCACCCAGCAGAAGCCCAACCTCTCTACGGAGCTTCGGGCTTTCTGGGAGCCTGAGAGCCTTGGCATCACAGAAACGAACTGCGGCCGAGGAGGCGAAAATGAAAAGGTACGAGAGGATTTCATTTCGTCGCTTGCATTTATCGACGGTCGCTACGAGGCCGGCCTCCCTTGGAAGCCCCTGAACCGGCAACTAACGAGACTGTAGCAAGACAGCGCCTGCTCAAGCTTACGCGTCGGCTAGGCAGTAACACCGACTGGCTGGTGCAACACGACGAAGCGCTCAGGGAATACATAGACAAAGGCTACGCAGAAAGGGTTCCTGAGAGTGAAGTCGAAGTCTCATCCAGACCTGTCTACTACATGCCTCATCGTGCTGTTTACTGGCCTGACAGCTCAACGACAAAGATACGAATCGTGTTCGATGCCTCTGCTAATGCGCACAATGATCTTTGTCACTCAATGATGCGCTGTCAACCGGCCCGAACCTAAACCCTGATCTCCTGCAGCTGATTCTCAATTTTCGCTGCCATGTCATTGCACTGACTGCTGACATAGAGAAGGCGTTTGTACAGATAGGTATCAAGCCGGACGACCGTGACGCCCTCCGTTTCTTGTGGTATGCTAATCCACCCACAGATGACGCGAAGGACCCGGATATCGTTGGGTGGCGCATGACGCGCGTGCCTTTCGGCGCAACTTGCAGCCCTTTCATGCTGGCTGCTAGTATTAAGCATCACCTGAGTACAGTTGCAGGGGACCTTTGTGACACTGTAAGGGTTCTGGAAAGCTGTATTTATGTCGACGACCTAATTACCGGCGCTGACACTCTCGAGAGGGCAACTAAGTTCTACCAGAAGGCGCAGCACATACTCAGCTCGGCAGGGATGAAGCTACGGAAGTGGAGTTCCAACAGTGAAATTATGCAGCAAAAGTTCCACAGAGATGGAGTAGGAAACCCATCGTCTGAAACCGAAGCCTCCGCATCGCCGGTGACAAGAGTGTTGGGTCTCGAGTGGAACAGAAGCAACGATGCACTGAAATTCTGCCTCGGAACCACGCTAGAGCTCCTCACCATCAACCGCAACACTAAGCGCTTCATCCTGCAGGTATTGGCAAGAATCTTTGACCCTCTTGGTCTTCTGGGTCCTGTGACAATAATCGTGAAAATGCTGTTCCAAAAATTGTGGACGCTTGGACTTGACTGGGACGCACCGTTTCCAAAGGACCTGAGTGAAAGTTGGAGCCAATGGGTCGAAGCTCTTCACCACCTAGAGGAGATCTCTATTCCGCGTCGTTACGTCTGCCATGCCGAAGGGGACGAGCTGCATATTTTTACTGGTGCGAGCCCGCAGGCTTACGGAGCTGTTGCCTACCTGCGAAGCCAAAGGGATGGGGGAACGACTGTGACGCTTGTCGTGGCTAAGTCACGTGTTGCTCCTTCTTCTAGGTGTGCTGCTGGGCGCCCGAATTCGCGACTACCTGAAGCGGGTGCTGGCTTTATCCTTGAGCCGATTGAACTTGTGGACAGACTCCATGATCGCATTCCATTGGATAAGAGGGTCGGCTAGTCGCTGGAAGCCCTTTGTGGCAAACCGCGTCATGGAGATTCAAGAGAAAACAGCACCCAGTGACTGGAGACATTGCCCGGGCAGTGAAAACCCAGCTGACATGCTAACTCGAGGCGTTGCTCCGGACAAGCTAAAAGATTGCAAAAGTTGGTGGACGGGACCGACGTGGCTGGCCTCTTCTTGGCCCAAGACACCCACGGGTTCGCCCATTCAGGTTCCCGAAGAGGAGAGGAGATCAGCGGCGCTGACAGTGAGCCACGCCAAGACGGTTGCGACTCACCAGCTGGTACCAATAGGCAGGTATAGCAGCTTGAGTCGCCTGCTGCGGGTCCCAGCTTGGCTGCGGCGTTTCGTCAACAACTGCAACCCAAATGCTGAAAAGAGGAGGGGCCCGCTTAGCGCAAAAGAACTGAGAGAGTCCCGGCTCCTACTACTCCGCCAAGTACAAGAAGAGGCGTTTGGCAGCATGATTGGCCGGCTCGAGCACGAGGGGACTTCCGATCAAGCCTCCGCCCTGCGAAATTTGGAGGTGTTCAGGGATGATGACGGGGTGCTGCGACTCAAGGGACGTCTGCAGCACTCCGAACTTCCATACGAGACGGCGCATCCGGTCGTGCTGCCTGCGGCACACCACTTCGTGGACTTGCTGATAGGCAGCACACATCAGCGGTTGCTCCACGCGGGATGCCAGGACGTCTTGACACAGTTGCGAGTTGCGAGAGCATCACGAAGTTCGGGATGCTCGTGCCCTGCTCTGTGCGGCCTTGAGAATGGAGGAGAGACGCGCATGTGCAGTGGAGGTGTGGTCGACCGTAAGACGCTTCGCATCTAAAAGACGTAGGGGTTTGTTGTGTGTAGGGTTTGTCAGCACAGACTAATGGCCTTCTCTGCAGAGGAGCAAGAGTCTAGGAAAAAGCTGGCATTTGTGAATTGAGCGCCTGGGAAGGTATTCATATGGTATTGTGCCAGTCGCGCACGGCGAATACTGGCATCACTAAATAAGGGCTTTTAGAGTATCGGCACTCTTTTCTCTCATTGTTATGTGCCGCTAGGATTTTCATTGGTCGGTCGGCACCACGTGATATTTGTTTTCATATGGGCGCAGCCGTATGTTTTGGGCACCTCTGTCTGTCTGTCTGTCTGTCTGTGTCTGTCTGTCTGTCTGTCTCGGACATCGGCTGCACGGGCGCTAGAGGTCGCACTCCGCCCGTCGCAACCCCTCGGCAGTTTCGTTGTTGGCAGGAGATAGGGACGAAAGTAGAAAGAACAAAGGCGCCGTGTCGTCTTTGTTCTTCCTACTTTTGTCCCTGTCTCCTGCCAACAACGAAACTGCCGAGGGGTTGCGACAGGCGGAGTGCGACCTCTAGCGCCCGTGCAGCCGACGTCCGAGACAGACAGACAGACAGACACAGACAGACAGACAGACAGACAGACAGAAAACAAAATGGCCCCCCGACGCGTCCGGGTGCACAAAGTGATGGTACTCTTAAGCGTAGCGTATTTAGTGACGTTAGCGAACACCAGTGAGAAACACTTGGTTGCATGCAGTGCTTTTGGTGGTTTTTACTAAGTGCGAGGGGCATACTGGGGTATCCGCCGCCAGGCCAATAGAAGCCGAACGTGGGCGTGTGTGCACCAGTGCTGCGGCCATTTAAAGCCCCACTTCCTTTCTTTAGTGCCATTGGTGTGCGTGAGCCTGAAAGGAGCTATGGCAGCTTGACTCGTCTGCAGTATACTTAGACAGCAGGTCTCGAAGCCTTCCAGAGATTTCAACCAGAGGTTATAAGCGGGCCTTCCACAGTGCCTACGCTTGGGACCTGGCTGCTGATGCCTGCCCTGCCACATCCGCATGACGGCCTGATGTGTGTCTAGACGGAGTAGCAGAGCCCCGGCCTTGAGGATGTGTTGGCTGGAAGCAGCTCTCATTGCTTCAGAGCAGCCCCTTGCGGAGGGGCAGTGCCCGGGGAGTGGGGGCCCAGTGCACGGTTTCCGCCGGGTGCGTGCGCAGGAGTTCTCCAAGCGCCTGGAGCAGCAGACGCGCGAGTGCACGGACCGGCTGGAGTCCCTGCTGCGCCAGAGCGAGGCCCGCCTGGGGGAGCTCAAGCGGCAGCTGAGCCAGAAGCAGCAGGAGCTGCAGGACGCCCAAGCGGCGCTCGCAGAGGCAAGTAGCTCGGCCAGCTCGGTTGTCGGCCGTCCCACCATTATGCATGCGAGTCGAGCACCAGTCGTAAAGGAGCTGGGGCCTGATTACTCGCACAAGTAGCGTGGGACAACACTTGCAAAGTGTCTGCATAAAGAGGCTGAGATTTACTGCCGCAGCAAATAGGTAAGCAGTGTCACCTTTGTTTCTGCTTAGAGATCCGTTTTGATGTACAAAGGATGAGCCCCAGCTGTCCGCGTCCATTTGGGACTGCAGCCAGAGCCATGCTGGCACCAATCCTGTCATGTGGTCATGGGGCAGTCATGCAGCCGGGACAGCTGCGTATAAAACAAAAATAGAAATAAATAAAATACGTATAAAAACAAAAAAATGCATCGCTGCTTTTGGTCCTGTTACAAGTAGTCACCCCGGATCCGAATGATGAGACAGAGACAATTAGAAGAATAAGCAGGGTGTCTAGCGACTGGGAAAACCAGGAAAACAGGGAAAATTCAGGGAATGTTGAGCCACCGGCGAAAGTCGGGACATTGTCAGGGAATTTTTCAATCAAGTAGTACCGGTCAGAGAAAACCACTTCGGGGCCTGCCCACACAGTTTTAGAATAGGGGAAACCAGTGTCGGAAGCCCCCAAGAAGTTACCGAACGCAACACATTCGCCCTCAACGAAAGTGTGAATCGCATGAAATGCTTTCTAATTTTCTGCAAGCGAAAATGCGCCGCGCACGCCAGAGGCGCGCTGACGCCGCCGTGGAAACCACCCGCACGGTGCGTGCCGAGCGGCAGGCGCTGGCAACATGCTGGCGGCACCGGCCACAGTGCAGTGCAGTAGCTCCAACGGCCGCTTCTAACCGCTATTTAAAATGCTACTCAAGGCACAAACGCACTTGCTTGTGCAGGAGAAGAGCCACCGCAGGCACGAAATCACCAACGCGGCCGTGAAAATACCGTGCACGAATCGCGTGCAACAACTCACCGTGCAGTTCACGCAGCTTGCAGCTGGCTTAGGTTGCTGGGTGCGCTTGTGCAGAGGGACGATGTATGTAGATGGTGCCCAAACTGCACGTGCAACCTTTGCGCAGCACTAGTGATGTCTGGCCAAAGAAACTGGCTCACGGGGCCTTTCCAGCTGAGCCACACCGCTCGGTGGCCTCTGGAGGCTGCAGGGTGCTAGCCCAACCTGGCTCGTTTTCTTCTTCACTCATCAGGAATGAGCAGACTCTAGCTGATACGAGGGTTCTCCAAGGGGACTTTTCTGAAGGTTGTGGGCTAACGTACGGGATAGCAGAGGACCCCAGCTCGTCGGCTCGGGGGAGGAGAGGAGGTCCTCCTTCCCCCTCGCGGTGAGCCGGTTCGGCGCGTTGCACGGGGTCACGGAGAGGTCACAGCTCACATGACGTGCCGGCTACCCAAAATAGCGGCTACCAGCTTGCCGAAACCACCATAGCGACACTAGGATCTCCACAAGTTGTGATGATGAGCTACCTGGAAAATTGAAGTAAGCCTCAGTGGGGAGAGACATTGAGATTTCTGAAACCTTTGAAAGGAGTCGTCACATTGCACTCCCATTTCCTGGCGCTTCCTGTTGCACTCAGCACTGGCTTGCCTTGAACACTGCCGCTGTGCTTTAGGGCTCAAGGAGACGTGCTGTTTTACCTCTTGGCCGAGTGGCTGAGGTTTTCTTGCCGCCTGCCACTGACGAGGGCCCTTTTCCTCCTGTTGGACTCGATCCCCCGTGTGCCGGCGTGGCCCCTTTTCTGATGGGGACGCAAAGCGAAGGTGTGTTGAGATTTCGGGGCTCGTCAAAGGCCCCCAGTTGGTCGGCCTCATGGCTGCGGGTAGTGTAGTCTAATCCCTGCGCCTGTCCCGTGTGCAGGCCCGGGCCCACGGAGACGCCCTGGGCCGGGAGCTGGCGGCGGTGCGGGAGCAGCTGTCCTCCTCGTGCCGGGAGCGGGAGGAGCAGGCGCAGGCCCTGGCGCAGTGCGAGGCGCGCCACTCGGCCGCCCGGAACGACTGGCAGGGCCAGCTGCACACCCAGAGGGCCGCCCTCGAGGAGCAGCTGCGCCGCGCACAGGGCCGGGCTGACCGCCACGCCCAGGCCTGCCAGCAGGCTCGCACCGACCTGCAGGCCCTGCAGGGTGAGCCCCTGAGGGGAACCCCTGTTGGCCGTGGCACGGTCTCACTTCGGGTCGGGGTTTTGCTGCCTTGCAAGCATTCGGGAACCACGACAACAGGATGAGGCACGGCCCCGTCTAATTGTCGCAGTAGCACCTAGCGCAGTGGAAGATGGTGCATTACCAGCCAGCCCCATTCGTCGTCGTTGCGAAGCCACTCCCGTTCCTTGCTGGTGCAGAAGGGGGGATGGGGGGGAGTATGAGCGTGACGAGTGCATTCAGTGCTGGTGGGGTTAATTGACGCAGTGGTCAACTTGAATGTGCCCGCTTTCTTTCTTAAGCATTTTCTTGTACAGTGTACATCATTTATAACGTAACCGTTTATAGTGCGGGACCGGATATAACGCGGGTTTTTGTGGGCACCAGTTTGCCTCCCGTAGAACTCCATGCATAAGCGTAACACTTAAAACACAGTTGGCTGGAGCACAGCACCATTTACAGTGGGGATTTTTGGCGGGTCCGCTGACCCGCTGGGACATCATTTCAGGTTCGTGAGAAAGAAAAAAAATTAAGTAAATACAGTGGACTCTCGGTCATACGAATCTCAAGGGGCGTCAAAAATATTCGTATCACTGGAAAATTCATATCATCGGAAAACGAGAAAACAACATGTGCGTCGGCTCTTGCCGTGAAGAGGTGCAGTTAGCTTCAGCGACCGCTTCTAACCTTTTGTTAAAACGCAGCTCAAGATGTAAACTAAATTGCTCATGCGGTAAAGGAGCTGACAGTGTGGGAGAAAACTGCACTATTGTCATCCGCGCCAAATATCCGCCGCGGAGGTGGCCCAGCCAGCTGCTGCGCGCGCTTTCAAACTGCAGCCCTGAAGAGTGCGCCTCCCCATTGGCGCAAGTCGGCACGCTCCTCCCACTGCCGCGCATCATTTTCCGAGCGAGGTAGAATCTGACACAGGGGCGAAATCATCGACACGGGCGTCAAAAAGAATGCGCGCTCATCGCCCACGTGACGCACGCACACGAACTCAAGCGTGCGCGTCGGCGTTGCGCGTGCGTTATTTTCACGCCTGCGTCGACGATTTCGCCCCTGCGTCAGATTCTACCTCGCTCGGAAAATGATGTGCTACGCGCGCGGCAGTGGGGGTAGACTGCCGACTTGCTCCATTGGGGAGGCGCGCTTTTCACGGCGGCAGTTTGAAAGTGCTCCGGACAGCCCGCTGGCCCCGCCGGAGACGTTTAGGCTTACCACGGTAGCGGATATTTGATCGGAGCTTTCCCTAACCACACGGACGATGCTTTGTAGTGTTGTTTTCGCCCACATTATCAGCTCCTTTACTGTACAAGCAACTTCATTTGTTTCTTAAGTGGCGCCTTAAACAGCGATCAGAAGCGGTCGGTAGAGCTACCCGCACCACTTCGCGGCCGGTGACGCCGCCATGTTGCCGCCGCGCGCAGCATGCGGGTGGTATTCGCGGCGGCGTCAGCGCGCCTGCGGCGTGTTTTCGTGAGCAGAAAACGCTCCATACGGTTCACGCTTCAACATAATCGACGCGCAAGTGGTGCAGGCAACACGGCAAGGCGACAACAGGATAGGTAGAGCGCGGGGCATAGACGTAAGTGAGGAATGCGGAGAAGGCAAAATGGCGAGGGTATTCGCCGTCAGAAATGAGGGAACGCTTGATTGCCGCGGTTTAATCAAGAAGGCGAATACAAAAAAAAAAAAGGAAGCTAGAGGCACCCGAGCTGCAGCCAGCGGAAACGAAAGGTACAGAGAGAAGAGATTGCAGCGGGAAATAAAAGAAGGGAGGGAGAAAGAACAGGCGTCGAGAGGGCGAAACGTTCGGTTCGTTCGGAACAGCACCTCCCCATGAGGAGGATTACCGTCAACGGGGAGGACTAATGCTTTTGTGCCCGCGCACAACCAAGGCACGACACTCCCTGCCTCCCGTCCACGCCGCAGTCGTCTGCTCGCGTGTTCGTATCACCCGCACCGGAGTGATAAATGCGTACGGATCATCTGAATTTTTTTACATTGCGCACAATGCATTTTGGCCGGGGAATTTCGAAAATTCGTATCACAACGAAATTCGTATCAACCGAATTCGTATCACCGAGATTCCACTGTAATAAAAAAGATGGAATCAGCCATCTGACGCAGTGCGCACTCCCTGCTCTCCTCTATTTCCCACACGCAAAAGAAAAAAATAGGCACCCTTTAGTTTGCATGTTCCATTTGCACTCACGTGATAAACACAACTGCCATTGCTTGACACACCTCCAAAGATAGTGAGCCCCCCGTCCTCCGCATGCTCGGTAAGTTGTTCTATTTGAACATTGTGCAGATAAGCAGCTGCCCCTTTCCCTTTTTGAACATCTGGAGATCGTGAGCTGCGACGCCGTAGGTTTCCACTAGCTGTATGTTGTGCTGATAAGCAACTGCCTTCGGCATCACAAGCGCAAAGTGGGGTGGGAAAAAAAAAATCGTGCTTGCGTTTATCACATTGTGCCGCGGCATCCGCTCAGTTCATAGGCGCTAGGAAATGCCAGCCGTATGCGCTGTTCGTAAGACTGCGCTTGTGGTTTGTAAGATCCTGCAGCAGTGGTTTGTGCGAAAAAAAAGAAAAAAAAAATATATAGACCGTGGCTTTGTATTTCAGTGCCGTATGTTTGAGTGACAATAAGGAAAGAGTTGTTTGAGAAGTAGGCTACGACGTGGTTAGATTCGCGCATGTTTTGTTTATAGTGCGGTACCACTTCAGTGTGGACTTTTGCGGCTCCCATGATGTACGTTATGAGTGGTCTGTATACTGCGCTAAATGGTAGGCATGTGCGAGCAGTGATTTTCACCTCCCAGGTGAACTCTGAGCACACAACGGTTGGGTTCAGATGATTTTGAGGGGGTTAATGTAAAGCCGTGCCCGGCAGCAGTGCGAACAGTAGGACTTGCTGCCCAGCGTGGCTGCTGCGCTTGGTGGCGGCAGCTGTGCTGCGGAGGTGGCATCGAGGGTGAGCCCCGGCCGGGGAATGGGGGGGCCACGCAGAGCGGCTGTCGGAGGAGCAGCGTGCCCACCAGGAGGCCCTGGCCGAGCACGAGCGGCAGGCGGAGCGATCCAGGGCAGAGCACGACCGGGAGCTGCAGCGCCTGCTGGAGGAGCACGAGGGGGCCCTGAGCAAGCTGCTGGGCCAGCAGGTGCGCCTGTCGCCATTCCGGCATGCTGGGCCACGCTAACGTGTCCGGGGGGCTCCCCGCTCACGGCCGCTGGGCAGCCCTTCTCTGTTTTGTCCTGCCCGTGGTTGAGAGAGGGCTTGCCCTAGGATCTGCCCCCCACTCTGCCTGAACTTGCCACTCCTGGCACGGAGGGTTCTTGTAGCCTCTGGGGGAGCAGATTGTGGCTCTGGATTGGGAAAGTGCACAACTGTTTGTGATTGCAGGGGTGAAATAGCTTGGCAGGGAGTAGAGGCTCAGCCAACGTGTCCAAGGTATATATAACTGGTAGCGAAGGTTCCATAGAAGCCCATACGTTCAGAAAATGGCGGCTCTTTAGCTATGGGGCTTAGCGCCATCTGTGTGAGGAGGGAATGTAGAAACTTAATGAACAATCCTCGCTGCACCGATGATGATGGTCTTATCGGTGCCTGTCATCTCGCGGGAGCAGCTCAGGCTCGAGCTGCTTCGTCTTTCTCTCATTGCCATGTTGTAAAATAGAACACCACCATCGCATCACCGGGACGTCTCGGCCCTTGGTCCTCTTATTCCACAGGGAACACTTCCGGCGGAACAAAAAAATAAGCAGGATGTGACGCAAGATCCGGTCAGAAAGTGACGTCATTTTGGTGGCATTAGCGGGAAAATTTGACTTCAAAATAGCCTTAGCAGGCCTTTGATCGCTGAGGGCACATGTCATTGCCACCTGACGCAAGTTGGCGAGCCCTTGGCATGTGCGCTTTAGAGAAACGTTCTTTAGCGTACTGTCGTATGATTCGCCTCGCTGTTTATAAAAACATCTTGCATCTTCTCTGAACGTTTATCTGTATTCATGCCTTCCACTGCTGTATAAAAGCAATCAGTTGCTTATTGTGATTGCAGTGGGTGGCAAACGTGCCCCCCCCCCCACCCCCCAACCGGAACTTTTTTTCTGCCTTGGGATACAGAGCACAAAATGACACTTCACCATTCTCCCCGGACCCCCTTCATATAAAAAACGTGCCCACTCCTTACCCCGATACCAATTTCTACCAACGCCACTGCTGGGTTTAATTGCGTCGCACATACGCAGGTTGCGTGCGTGCCTTAAGTATAGATTAAGGTTATATAATGCTTGCTGAGTTTGTGTACTCCTGTTCTAAGGCAAGAAATAACGCATAGTCATGCTATAATCAAGACATTTGAATTTTATTCCAGGATAAACATAAAACAAATTTACCACACTGCACAAAATCAGCACGTATACAATAAGTACAAAATGTTCGTGGGCACTACATGCATTATGATTTTCCTTACGCGCCGAAAAATTGACTTTACCCGTAACACATAGCATTATGAGCAATGAAAGCGTCAACCACGGAGCAAGATATAAAGAGGAGCGCCGACTGTGGCCCAGAAAAAATCTTTTGCTCGGGCAGATAATGTCCACGCGCCGCTGGCCGCCCAGCTTTCCCTTTGCTCTCTTCCTCCTTCGTTCGCCCTCTCGTCGCTGTGCCTCTGTACATGGCTCTTCCCTTCTTCGCTCTCCCCAGAGGCATCTTTTCTTGCGCAGCGACGTCTGTCTTATGCCTGTCCTACTATGCAGGAGGCATGCGTGCACGCGCGGAATTTAAACACCCGTGCGCGGCCGCAATAGACGGCGCAGATAAGCGCACGCCGCCGCATACATGGCGATCGCTTATTCCCGGAACGTTTAGTCTGACATTATGAAATATTGTCAGACTAAACGTTCTAAATACTAAATACTAAAAATATTGTACTAACCCAGCACATGTAAGACGCAACTGAACGACGACGACTTCAGAAGCACCAAAGAATGAGCAAGAGTAATATGGAACGCCGTCTAGCGTGATTCTGCTTACGAGGAATCGATGCAGCGCAAAGGTTACCCAAATCCTCCCTGTTCTGTGGTTACCCTCTGTTGTTATCCCGCTCTCCGGCCGCGTGCTTAATTATTTATGCCGCTTCTGCGCACGAACAACGCTTACGAGGGTCGCCCGGAGACTCCATCGGCAAACGGCAATGATGCACATTTCTGTGCCAATGACTGAATTGGACGGCTGCCCTGTTGTATCAACTGTACAAAAACACTGTCAGCTTGATAAGGAACCCAAGAATATCAAACGCATACTTCATTTTAACTCATGCCGCAACTTACCGCCCGATGTTCACTGTCGCTCTACGGTCGTGTTATCTCGTCGATAACACCGCGGTCTCCAAATAAAATGCTACGATTTGTATGGCTGCAATTTTTTGGCCTACCAGGGTTCCCGGCGTTTTTTTTTCGTTAAGCGACTGACCAGCAAAACAACCGGCTCGTTAAACCTTTTCTTTCGGCGAGTTATCGCGAAATGAAGGCTTGTGAAAAGACCGCACTGTCAGGGACTTGATCTTGAGCAGATTGCTACGTCGCGGGCAGTCGCGGGTGATGTTATCGCATTTCTGTTCTTTTCTGATGAGCGTGTAAGTGCCGGCCCGTGTTCTAGGCGCACTCTGTTTTGGACGCAAGTTGCAGAACTGCGAGAAAGCTGAGGGAACTTTTATAATCGGCAGTGATCAGAACTAGTTACTACTTTCGCCTTTTGTAAAACCTGTTAAAACAGAGCCAAATTGGTATTCTCAAATTTACAAAACGGCGCCACATTTTCGGCAAGCACCGCGCAAAAGGTAGTGTTTGTATAGCAGCCATATGTTTGTATGTGGTCTCTATATTTTGTTTTCCCCGCCATGGAAACCAGTCCTTAACGTATCTTTGCCGTACGGCCACTCAATTCCTTCGGGTCCGGGTTACCCGGAAGGTGCTGTCGAACAAGTTAATCAACTGTGCGAAGGAGGCGCGCAATGAACGCGAAGCGGCGCCAAAGCAGGCCCAAAGCAGTCCGTGCCCAAAACTACCGTCGCCGAAGCAGACGACAGAGCCGACGGAATGCGTTCCGCCAACTCTCCCGCCGGCGCACGTGGAACGCCGGCCGCTTAGCCGCCGCCGGCTAAGGTCCCTTTCGCTGCGCCATCTACATTGTGCTCCGCGAGTTATGGACATTAAGAGCCCGCCGGAGAGAGCGAAGTTGGCGCTCCTGTTTATCTTGCTCCGTGGCGTCAACAGCAGAACTACTTTGAAACAAGAGAAAAGAAGTGGGCACTGCATCTTGACGTAGAAAACCGGGCCGCAGGAATGCCGATTCACGAAAGTGCAGCGAGCACACCGCAGCTGCACCGGCGTCTTATCAAGTAGACATGGGTTTCTACAGAAGTTCACTCAGAATTCACGCCTGCAATTTCCTGGTTGCATTATTAGGCAAGTGTAGCAACAGATAAGTAAAAAGAGGGAAAAGGGATCAATTCAAACGAAAGCGACGGCAGTATGTAAAAGCACATAGCAGGAAAGATCTGGCCGCAGCGCAGCACGGAGCAGCACAACACAGTACTGCGATGGAAATAATGCTTGCGCATACAAGTGCGGGAAGCTTACTACAAGCGTTGTAATGCAAATAGAGAAGACACTGAGATAGACAATTAAAGCGAATCGTTTAAATTCGAGTGGTACTACGCTGAGAAGTCCTAGAAAAATAGACACCACTTGCTCCGAGCCAGCCTGATGTGAAATCAAGAGATAACTGTGACATAACAAAGACCCATTTTTTTTCGAAGCACCACCACGTCCCCTTACACAACCCCCGTGCACGTATTAACAGTACTATAGTTTCGCGTTACCTGTGCAAATGAGAGGAAAATGGTGCAGTAAAATGCCAGGCGTACGGGAGTTGCTGTTGCAACCTTTTGCAGCACATCGTTTCCGCAGGTACCGTGGAAAGCACTCCGTCCAACCGTTGGCAGTATCGTCCCGTAGTTCACCGTGCCCGTCGGGCACGGTACTAAACGTGTTCACCGACGATACAACGCACCTCGTAAGTCCATGCACAGCAAAAATTAAGAGCACACCAAATTAACAAGGAAGAACGAATGCAAATCCGCACCACCAAACACGCGAGGGGCGTTTCCCAGCAGACGAACTTTAGGAGCGCCTTTTCGAACACTACAAGCACTGCATCACAGAGCAATGACATGTGCCATTCTTCAGAGGGCACTACAAAAAAGGTTTTTGAGAATGAACAGCATTTTCATAAATTATTTGCACACTGGGCCTAAATAAATGTGATTCAGAAATAAATATTGTTCATAAAATATAAACGTTGTTTTGTTGTAGAACAAAACTTGGTTTTTTGTTACTAGTGTTTGTTCCCTCCTCACCTAGTCGCGCTTCAATCGCCACTCCCATAAGCCCCCATGCTGATGTCGCTGGCAATAGGTTCTGAACCGCTTTTCGCCCGAAGCTTCGCTACCATTTATATTTACCTTGACGTGTCTTTTAAGTGCGAATGCACTTTATAAGCGACCCCAAACCATCCACCGCCGGCAGTGGCGGCGGCGGCGGCGGCGGCGTCCGCAGTGCTCCTCTATATTTAAAAAAGAAACAGCATCCGGCGCCAGGTTTCGATCCGAGGACTTTGCGGCCGCAGCGCGACGCTCTACCGACCAAGCCACGGACGCGACGCTGATATCAGTGTTAGTGACGCGCCTTATATCTTTAACGCATTCAAACTACGTCGTCAGCGGCGTGCGTTGGCGACTCAGCGGCGTTATAGCGGCTTGATAACTGCGTGGTGTACACGTGATACTACAAACCCGATGGAAGAGATGGAAGAGAAGGCGGCGAGGCGGTGGGCTGCGGGGGCCGAGCGCAAGCGCCGCAAGCGGGCCGACAACCGTGCATTCGCACTTTTACATTCTCCCCCTCGGGGAAATGCGGGGGAATTTTTTGCTACATATTCTCACTGCAAATGGTATACTTGCAGTGCGAATGTTTGCAAAAAGGTACACTTACATGAAACAAGAATACCAGCGACTGCCAATATATTGAACCCCAAGTGACGCACAAGTGCCCCCCCAAGTTGGCTTTCACTCGGAGCGGAGGAGAAAGTCCGCTGGCACACACCTAAAAGTGGTTCAGCCCGGCCCTCATGAGCAGCGGCTGGCTCCTCCTCCTCCATGCCCGCGCTCGTGACTGTGACTGCACCACCGTGCTGTTGAGGGCAAGTCGTCAACAGCGTCCCTTGCGAACAACCATCCTGGCACGCCCGCCACGCTTTTTTTTCTACGTTCATTGTGTTTGCGGTCTTCGCGCTTTGTGGTCTCTCTTCCAAAGGGTAGCTATGGTGGCTAGCACTAGTGTCACTAAATAAAGGCTTACCATATTTATTCGAATCTAGGCCGGCCCCGGCCGGCCCCGGCCCAAAGGTCCAAAGCCACGGGAAAAAAAAAAAAAAAAAAAAAAAAAAAGTTTCGAACGCAGGTCGAACAAAAAGGCAAGGTCAGCGTTCACAAAAAGAAAACACGTTTGTTGAACATGAAGATGCGGTGCTGGAACTCAATCAGCTTCTCTTGAAAATCACCGCGCAACTTCTGGGCGATTGAGGTTCGACGACGGAGGCTAAAGCCGAAGCGCTTCATCAATTTCTGTAGCCAGCCCCGACTGGTTTTGAAGTGTGCCCGCTGTAGTGTGTTGGGTCTCGACTAGATGGCGCCACGGCGACCATCATCATCAGTGGACGCTAGTGGCTGTAATAAAGCAAGCTCCCCGCCGGGGCGGGTTATGTTCCTGCTGGTAGCATCGTGTGCGTGCATCGTGTGTGTGCAGGGCTGCGTGCTCTGCCGGGGCAGTCCCTCGGCGTACCCGCTCGGCCACCCTCAACACCCGCGATAAGCCTCTTGAAGGCTCCCTTGCTTTTGCCTGGAGCACTTCCGTCGCTTCTGGAACGGCAGCTGCTCGCTGCATCCGAACGAAATCAGCCAATGCCGTCTTCATTTCGTGGTGACGGCCTTCTCGTGGTCCGGTGAATGCCATCCTCGTTGAGGTGCATGCAAATATCCTCTCCCGTTGCATCCTCCAATGACGGACATTTTTTTCATCCACGCTGAAGTCCCGCCCGGCTTGAACGTTAGACGAAAACTCTGCGGCTAAAACAACTTTTGGCACCGCTTGGCAACGACGATCCTTTGCCCACAACCACCGAAGTGATTCATGCAGTTCCTTCTTTGCAAATGTGAAAGGTTGCGGCCTCAGCTGCTCCGACTCTCTGCACAATGTGGAGATGTGCATACCGTCTTGGGCAGCGAGGTTGTTCAAGCAGAAGAAGGTCTATTTTGTGGGAAAGTAAGGCAGTTTCATCAGTAAGGTGTTTTTATGAATAATCCGTCTTTTTACGTCCTGTTCTTTAGCTGGCGTACGTCGAATTAGCCACAAAATCAAACTGATAGGCGTCACTTTGGGAGTCTGATGTAAGCGGCTTTGACCGAGGCGTCGCTGCATCTACAGCTCGGTATAACGAGACGGGCTCTAACGAAATAATGGATATAACGAGCAAGTTGTAATTCACCATGAAAGTCTCCATAGAAGCCAATGCGTTTAAAACCTCCTTTCAACAAGGTAAAATTCGCCCATTACGGGATATAATGAACAAATTTTGTTAGGAAATAGAATTTTGGCCCAATGTCATGGCAGTGCGCAACGTGACAACTGTATTTAGCAGTTCCAAAATCACACCATGCATCCTCCAGCGACCCACGCAAAAGTTTAAAGGAGTACTGACACGAAATTTTGGTGTTACGTTTTTTTCGCTGCTATGTGTGCCTACCAGCCCACTAATCATAGAACTACATATTAGACGGTCGAGCGCAGCGTAAACATTCATTTACGACATCGTTTATTCGTGTCAGTATCGGTTTCGACAAAACGAACGCCGAGTGGCCGCCATGACAGGAGGTATCACATGACGTCACCATTCTTGCCGTATCGCTGCCGCTCTAGAAGCGCGCGTGAGCGAGCGCACGCGCGCGCCCAGACCGGCCAAGGTCTTCGCCGTCCCCACAGGCCCGGGCAGCATGACGTCAGTCCCAAAACCATGACCTGTACATGTGCCCAAGCAGCGCGTGCCAACCACAGCCAGCGCGTCAGCTTCGTCACGGGAGCCCCGACGTTGGCAGTTTGGGGCAAGTAGCAGATGCTGTCATGTCGGTCCACTCTGGGCCTTCTCGTGCGGGTGAAGATTAAAATGGATTTTAAGTATGTTTCGCTGAACGGTTGCTGTTGAAACTTGCTGGGAGACATTTCATGATAAAAAGGCAGCATTCTACATAGTTACCTCAGCTTTGAAATTTCATGTCAGTGCTCCTTTAAAGCTGTACTGCACCGTCTGCTCTTCCAATCCATGCGTCCGCTGCGCCCACGAACCCAGCGCCCCCTTCACAGACTACGCTGTCTCTGGAAAGGGAAACAGGCTCCAGTGTAGGCGCACTTGCAAAGGCTGGCTGCATGGTGCCCTGCCGTCTCTCGACCTTTGGCTGCACGCATGCGGCACGCATGGCCGTGGCGGGCTAACTTGCTGGCGTGTGCTGCAACAGCCGCGTTGTGGAAGTTGTGGGCGTTTTTTCCTTTAGGAGTTGAGCCTCGTTCTCTGTCGAGCCGCATGAGTGCACCAGGTGGGAGGCGAGAGAAGGCGGCCATGATGATCAGGCGGGAGGCATCAACATCCAATTACGGGCTTCATTGCAGCTGAGCCTGTTTGAAATGTGAGCTACGTGTTTTGAAGAGCAATAAGCGTGACTTTTCCTTTGTATCGGCGGAATGTGGTTATATTTCGTTGTGTAACACCTTGTGGTGAGATCCAATTTCACCCGCTATTTGTTTTGGGCGCGTGCAGTGCACAATATTTGCAGCAAATATCTGCTACGGCTATAATGAAATGTTGCTTGCGATGAGCCAATCGCGGTGCCCCTTTGATTTTGGTATAATAACGAGACTTAACACGCATACAGTGATACAGAGATGCATACATACAATAATACATACAGTGATGTATCACTGTATGTGTAGGAAACTTGTCATGAAACAGTGCGGGGACACAGGACAACAAAACATGCACAGATGGGGCGCTCAATAACAGCGGAGTTTGATATTGCTTGGCAGCAATGAATAGGAACAAACAGATTGCACAAATAATGGCAGAGGTAGAATACAGTAATAAAACTAGGCAAATTGTGAGAACAAGTGCAAACTTGAAAAACAGGTCGCGGGATTACACCATGTGCCCAATGTTGTCCAGCTTTTCATAAATGCAATTTTTTCGTGCGAGCGATGGGTGGTGTGTTGACACAATCATCTCGCCTCCTTTGAGTCTCTCTCCTGGTCCTGTCCCGACACTTGGCACTGCTCGAACGCAGGAGGGCATGTGCGGTTGGCAGCAGCAAGCGTCCTTCACAGGCTCCTGTGGGCGGTCGTTGAGGCAGCGCCCCGTTTGTCTCACGTACGGAGGGATCTCGCTTACCACCTCGTCCTAGCATTGCACAGGCAGCCTTGTGTGCTTCTTTGTGCATTTTCTCCGTGATGAATCTTCACAGTAGTTTACTTTGTGGCGTCTGTGTTGGTTCTGTCGTGCTGTGTTTGTGCTCTATTTCACTGCAAGTTATCTACTAACTGGCCCGTCTCCAATCTGTACGGAGAACTCTTGTGAGGGCCGCACTGTCCAGAAGAGGAAGGCGTGGCGACTAGGTGGCCAGGTCCGAAGTGGGCAAGCGCATCTAAATGGGAGCAAAAAGCACGCAATGACCGTGAGTGGTGACCTCGCGATGGGGCACTATCTAGGCGCACAGATGAAGCCTGTAGCTGAAGCCTTCCAGCAACCTCTTGTAGGTCAGGGCCCTACAGGTTATGAATCACTGAAATTAGGTACTTTTTACAAAAATGCTGCTGATGCAGTGCGGATGCTCAATATCACAAACCTAGCCTGTGTCAATGAAATGGAATCAGGTGAAACGCTCAAATTGCCGGAATTTTCAGAACAGCGTTTCTGGACACTTGCTTTCTTTTTTCTTGGGAACAAAAGATCGTATTTGCTGTCTGTTTTATGATTACAAAAAGTCCTATCCTCAAGTTTTTGCTTGTTTGATGGCACTAACTGTACTCGGAAAGCTCAGTGTTGGAGTTTAAGATAAATGTTGTCACGATGTGGGGACTGATGCAAGGTTCTGGTACCTAATGAAGTTTATTGGAGCGAACTTGTGCTTCACAATAAACCGTGAGAAAAATATACAAATGCAGCCACACAAAGTGACAAGCAGTTGAGTGTCAATGAACCGAATGCCGCGTCGTTTGGCCTGGATGCTTTCATCTTGAGAGCAGTTCCTTCCACAAACGTCCAGTCAGATCAAGAACATTGTCCACCTCAAGCCAGGACACGTTAGGGGGGCAACAATTGGGTTGGACTTCTTCCCCATCACACCAGGTAGCAGGACACGCCTGACACCACAAGGAGCACACAAATGCTGCTCTGTCAGGGCAGGACAGAATAGCTTTGCGTTGTTAGGCACTGTGCCAGCAAAACATAGGTGAAACAATTCACAAAGGCAATATGGAGAAATTGAAAGTAATGCTGAACAGAGATGCCAAAGCCCCCCTGTGAGGCAAGGTTGTGAAGTTTAGAAGCGGTGGTTGTCTGTAACTGGTGCCCACCGAAGCCAAGGGAAAAATGTCTGGCATAGAATTGGGTAGTGTGAGCTGGGTTTTGACTGGTGGGATGTCTTACAGTAGGCAACTCCTGTCCCTACGAAGAAAGGTGTGCAACCATGGTGATGACTGGTGGGGCAGAACCAGGGAACTTGCTGCCAGGCAGCTCGAAAGAGAACGGAGCCATAGAAGGTGGGAGTGGCACCTGGAAAGGGGAAGCAAACTGAGGCTGGAGACCTCCTAGCCCAAATCGAGAGGAAAAAAAGGCAGTTTGGCTGGGTAAGAATCAAGTGTGGCTTCCGAGGGTAGAGACCGGGAATAGGGGAAGGGAGCTAACATGACCAAAAGTGAGGCACGAGAATGGATTTGGACGAATACAAGAGGCCTTCACTGTGGAGGATGATGATCACCAAGTTGCGTGTCGTTCGTGAGTGGACCCACAGCGTGGCCAAACCTGGTCAGTATTTTGCCAGCCAGGTGCCTCGCACCAGGCTTGGAGGAATGGGCGGGATATGCGAGGGGCGTCCTCCTCCCCGGTGGACAGAGAGAAAAGGGGCGTGTGTGGGGCCCGGTGTGTGCAGGGCCAGGCGCGGCAGGAGCTGTCGGAGCAGCTGCGTGAGCGGACAGAGGCGTGTGCGGCCCTGGAGGAGCGGCTGCGGTCCCAGGGGGAGGCCTTCCGCCACGAGGCAGCGCAGCTGCAGGCCCTGCAGCTCAAGGTCAGCCCTTCTTCCCCCTTCCACCAGCGAGGAGGCAGGGGCAGGGCCTCCCTCTTCAGCAGCGGCTGGGGGTGCGTGCGTGCAGGCGCAGGCGGCCCGGGAGGCCGAGCGGCAGCTGCTGGCCCAGGGGCTGGCTGCGTGCCGGGAGCAGGTGCGTGCCTTGGGCCACCAGCAGGCCGCCCTGCAGGCCGACACCCTGCACATGCTGCAGCAGCAGGGCTCCAACACCATCGTCCGGTAAGGAGGGGTTTCTCTCGCCAAGTCGGATACTGGTACGCTACTTCTGCATGCGGTTTGACCTCAGTTGTGGCACTTGGCACTCTTTGCATGGCGATTTCGCGCAATAGCCAATTCATACATAGGGTATGCCGGGAATACCACTAATGTACTCACTTGCCAACGGTGGGCATGCGCAACAGCTTACAAGCAGACATCCTTTTGCACCTCGTTCACAGCTACAGTTGGTGCCACGCTGCATTGCTAGGGCTGGGTGGCATCTTACTGCTCACCAAAATTGCACTCTGCCGTGTACACCGCTGACACACATGCACACAAGCTAGAGACTGGAATGCACATGGCAGTTTGTGTTGCTTTTTACCCCACATCTCGAGGACTGATTTGATCATTTGACTGATCATTTGACTGATTTGAACAACGAGAATTGATCAACAACTCGAAGTAAAGGTTAATCGAAGTTAAAGTAAGTTAATCGACCAGATTTAGGGGAAATCCCCCTAAGGGGGAGTAAGTTTCTGCAAAGGAAAGTTTGACATCCACCTTTGAGTTGTTGATCAATTCGCTCTCGTGCTAGAAACGACTAGTCTCCTGGTTAGCTCAGTTGGTAGAGCGACTGCTCCGGTTAAGCGGTGGTCCTGGGTTCGAATCCTGGACCAGGACGAATTTTTCTTCAACTACGAAGTTTCTGAGGAAGCTGTATAGCCTTCTTTTAGCCATATGGCTGCATTCATGTGGATGTCAAACTTTTCTTTGCAAAAATATCCGAAATGTGAATGTTTTTAAGTTTTGCTATTTTCTTTGTTATATGGTACCTTGTCGAAAGCTTTTTTGAAATCTAAAAATATAGCAACAATTTGGTCATTGTTGTCAAGACACGCTGCAAACGAATGAATTATTGTCACCAATTGGGTGGCCATGGAATAACCTTTTCTAAAACCATGTTGACAATTTGTCAGTACTGCATTTTGCTCCACTAGAAATTCAAGAATCTGTTCAGAAGTAATATGTTCAATGATCTTGCAGCATTGAGACGTTAGAGATATTGGACGGTAATTTTGAAAGCTAGGCCGGTCACCTTTTATAAAAACGGGAACAATCAGAGCCTTCTTCCAGTCACTCGGTAGCTTACCAGTGCGTCTCTATTAGTTCGTATCAGTCTCATACAAACTAATAGCTCGGAAGTCTATTAGCGGTCTATCAGATCTATTTGTATTTGCAAACTAATACAAACTAATAGGTTCATTTGTATTACACTGATACAACTTATACGTGAAACTTATAAAACTCATACAAGTTTTGTAAGACTAATGCATGTCTTATACACCCAATACAAAAATGTATAAGGCTAATACAAGTTTCTATAAGAATTTTTGCTAGGGTTGCCTCGGCGAATGCTGGCTGTCATGTTGCAGTAAGAAGTGTCGCATCGCCGGGGTCGTGATGAATTGTTGCCCGTGCGACGAGCAAGCACCTTGCTCAGCTTTGCCGCATTCCATGTTTTGCCGTCATCGAGGAGGGAGGATGCTGGACCACGTTGCTCGATGACTTCCCTTGGCTTTGAAAAAGAAGTGTCACCCTTGAATGAAGCCAATGGTCTCTTCACCTGCACCACGTCTCCTACCGCTGTCAGCTTTGCTGCACTGTTGCCTGTGCCTGGCACGCCGCCCAAGCCTGGCCAGCTCGGGGTAGGGTGTCGAGCTGTGTTCTTCGCAGCCTTCCATGAAGCAGTACCGCAGGGGCCACCCCTCTTGTGGCCTGTGGTGTGCACCTGTGAGCGGCAAGATAATCCCATACAGCAGTTCGCAGCGAACGCTTTTCCAGACGAACCAGTTGGAGGTATGTCTTGGATGTGCGGTTGAACCGCTCGATCTGTTCATTTGCCTGCGGGTTATAAACAGATGAATGCGACAGGCGGATCACTCGTTCTTTTAGGATTCTTTTGAGGTGAACTGGGGGCCCATTATCGCAGGCTATCTCTTCAGGATGTCCTTCCCTCGCAAAGATATTCAGCAGGGACTCGTTCATGGTGCTTGTAGAAACTTCTCTGCACGACTGCACTTGAGGCCATTTTGAGAAGTAGTCCACGAGCGTCAGTGCAAACCTGCAACCTGGAGGCGCCCTCTCCAGGGGACCAACGATATCAATCGCAAGTTTCTGCCACGATTTCTCCGGCAGCTCGACAAGTTGCAGAGGGGCAGGGGACGTCTTGGCTGATTTATCGCAGATGCTACACTTGCGAACTGCTTCTTCCACGTGACTGTCCATGTGGGGCCACCAAAACTGATCTGATCTGATTGCAGGGTTTTACGCGCCGACGCAACGCAGGCGATGAGGCGCGCCGTAGTGGAGGGCTCCGGATTAATTTTGACCACCTGGGGATCTTTTTCGTGCGCCGAAATCGGCCACCAAAACTGCTCCCCAAGTTTGCCTTTGGTGCGTCCGATACCATGGCGAGTTTCATGCACTGTTGGTACCAGCTGAGCCACAAGAGATGAAGGAACAAAGAGCCTCTCCGCACGCAACAACGATTCTCCAAAGACTGACGATTCCTCTCGAACTCTGAAATATGGTTTCAGCTCTTCAGGCAACTTCTTATGCGAGGGCCAAGACTCGTGTACCTTTTGAAGAGCGGCATAAGCAAGAACTCCTTGTTCAAACTGCTCTTTCGTCAGCCAAGTAGGTTGGACCGTGCCAACAATTCCTTCCTCCAAAGTCAGCTCCGAATCTGCCATATGGACTGGCAACCACGAAAGAGCATTGGCTACTCTGTTTGACGAGCCTTTCTGGTGCTCCACTGTGAAATTATAGCGGAGCAGCCTTGCGCACCAACGTGCGATTCTGAGTGGGTGGCGGCCTGAGCCCTGCAAGGACAGAAGGGGCCTGGTGATCTGTGTGGAGAGGGAAGCTTCACCCCCACAGTTAAGCATGCCAATGTTCTCATGCCCCAGTGCATGCGAGGGCCTCTCTTTCGCCAACTGCGTACTTCCTTTCCGCCGACGAGAGCGTGCGTGATGCAAAAGCGACAGTACGAAGTGTATGACCGGCGCGCTGCTGGAGGACTGCTCCGAGTCCACATTCAGACACATCAGTGGAAATGATAATTGGAAGTGCAGGACCAAACATCTGCAAGACGAGATCTGAGTACAATACAGACTTTACCGCCCGGAAACTTGTATCCACCTCAGCAGACCAGGTGAACGCTTGGTCTTTCCTAAGTGGAGCTCTCATTGACTCCACCACCTCTGCCAAGTGTGGCGCGAACTTGGCGTAGTATTCCACTAACCCAAGAAAGGAATGGAGTTCGGCGGCATTGTTTGGAACTGGAGTTTCCACATTGCGTCTACCTTCCCTGGCAGTGGCGAAATACCGGAAGGCGTCACCTTGTGGCCCAAAAATTCCAGCTCCTGAACTCCGAACACACATTCGCTGTTCAGCTTCAGTCACCTGCGTCATTGATACGCTGTAGAACTGTCTCAAGGTTCTTGAAGTACTGCTCAGCAGATTTACCGAACACAGTGACGTTGTCAATGCAAACAAGGACACCAGCACAGTTGCAAAGAATGAGAGACATCACACCCTGGAAAGCTGCAGGTGCTGACGCTAGCCCAAAACAAACGCGTCTGAACCGGTACAGCCCTTCATGTGTAATGAAAGTCAGTGCCCGGGAGGACGTGGTGATAGGCAAAGTCGAGGTGTTGCCCCCACCAAAGCATGAAGCAACTCATCCATGTGCGGCAGCGGAAAGCTGTCCGCAACAATCGCCTTGTTAGGTTCGCGTAAGTCTACACAAAGCCTAATACTGCCATCTTTCTTCTCAATGGCTACAATGGGGGACACTCATTCTGACAAATTGATACGTTCAATGATGTCCATGCTTTCCAATTGCCGCAGTTCAGAAGACGCGCGTGGTCGTAACATCAAAGGAAGATGGCGAGGTTTTGGTGCTACTGGCTGAACACCCGCATGTGTCTAAATCCTGTGAACAAAACCTTTTGTGTGACCCAGCTCATTTGCAAAGAGGGAGCCAAACTTTTTGCTGAAGCGCTGGTGGCAACTGCGTGGACGGCTCGAACGGACATGACGCAGCTACTTTGGCATTCGGTACCACGCTAGTTTGAAAGCACTGCAGTTGAGACCCTTCAATGCGCAGCTTCAATGCCTTGAAGGAGCCATGAAGAGAAAACACAAGTTTGGTTCATTCAAAAGATTGTCACGTTAGAATCATACTGACACCACTTTTAACGTAAACTTCGCTCAAATAAGCTACATAATTAGGAAAAACGGGAATGGTCATGCGACCCACCAGCTCATTTCCCGCAACAGAGCCTATGATGTCACATGAGCTAAGCTCTGCGATTGGCGGAGGCTGGCAGAAGCAGACGAAAATTAGGTAGAGCTTACAAACTAGACGAACGAGCGATTTGCGCTTAAATTTAGGGCACATTCTTTTACGAAAGCACATTCTTTTACGAAAGTTACGAAAGCACATGTAAACATAGAAGTACTGATGCGTTCTGCTGTTCGTACTGCGCACAGCATGCTTTGGCTTAGCTGCACAGCACTACGGGGCTTGGGGTTGTCTCAGACGACACTGGCCGATTGATGCAAGCAACGGTGTCTTACGTGACCCCATTTGTCGAGCGAGCACTGTTTCAGGGAACGAATATTTTCTCCCAGAACAAAAACAAGCCAGGTTTAAATGCGGGCAAAAACAAACCAAACGCTTGCCACGGTATGGTGGCGCCATCTAGGCTACGGAACGTAAAGAAACGCGGGAACAAACCAACACCGCTACAGGGTGGAGACAACCTTTGAACGGTCCCGTGCCGCCGCAATTGGGCCAACGGGCTCAACGCGTTATTCTTTTCGTTTCCCACGAGACCTAGCAACGCGAAACAGACAATATGATTCAAACTTCTTCAGTAAACCGCGTTGCGGCGATAATTTTAGCGCGGTTTTGACACAATGACTTGCTTCGGCGGCGAGCGAGCAACCGAACATGGCGGCGCCAGCGTTACGTGTCTCTACCCTGTACGGCGGATGCGTGAATGAAGGTACTCTAGGCTGCAGAGCGGTCGGTTCCCGTGATGTCACTTGGGACCACGAAAACGCACGATTGAGCGGGAAAATCAAACTTTTAACCTAAATTGTTTAATTTCTCAGTGAATAAAGCACCGTTTGTATCCGGACAAGCGCTGGGGGCACTATAAAACATGAAATCTTTCGAATAAAACCAACTTGCATTTTCTCTTCATGGCTCCTTTAATACCATCCAATCCTGTGAGAGAAGTGCCCTGTTAAACGACATAAAACAACAGTGCTGCACTGTGATTCTCGAAGGAAACTTCGGAAAAGAAGCAGCCTCGAACCAAAATTGGTCGTTTGGAATAGTCCAGCAGTGTTACACGAGTAACGGGGAGAAGGGGAACGCTGGCACAATGCTGGTCAACTACCTTCCCCGAAATGATTGACCAGGATCAACGAACAGTTCCAAAGGACCTGGCCAACTTGAACGTATTGCAGGTGCAAGCGGCTGTTGAGCCACAAGCATCTGTACCGTTTCCCCCAGCTGAAACTTTGTGGACAACTGTTGGCGACCGTTTTTCCTGTAGCTGGGCAGCGTTGCCATAAAGTGCGATGCTGGCTAGAACCACACCGAAAAACAATGGGAAGAATTCGCGTGTTGGTGTAAAGTCGATGGACGGTGTGCTCGAGACGGGGGATGGCTCCGGTGCGTAACTTGCCCTATCACACTGACTGAAAGTGTGAGCGTGCGACTTGAATGTGGTGACGGCGAACTGTCTTTTGTGAAAAAATGCGCAGATACCGTATTTACTCGCGTAATCCTCGCACTCGCATAACCCTCGCACCCCCAACTTTGCAGCGGCGAAAGTTGCCTGCTCGCGAAACCCGCATGGTGCACGCGCTCTCCAACGCGCGCCCTCCCCCGCCACCTCTCCATTCGGCGGAGAGCGCTGTGTATCCAAGGCCATCCAGGCGCCCTAACAACCTGCATGGCTACTCCCTAACAGGCGCCCTAACACGCTACTCACCTGTCCTTGAGCCCGTTTCGTGCATGTTTTGCGTGCGCGCAACTAGACGGTGTTCGCGCAGCCCGCTGTCGTGTCGTCGTGTCGCCGTCGCGGTCCCGTCGTTGCGCGGCAGCAGTCAGTGAGTCACTCCCGTCAGTGGTGGATAGCTCGCTGCCATTGTGAGAACTTTTTGATCTCTTTGTTTTGTGCTTGGTGCCGCATCGCCATGGGGAGGAACTCCAGCTACACTGCCGCTTTCAAATTGAAAGCGAAAGAGTACGCGATCGAACATGGCAACCGTGCCGCAGGCAGGCACTTCGGCGTCACCGACTTTAACGTGTGTTACTGGAGTAGGGCATGCACATACGACGACGAGATAGGGCGCGCGCCAGAAAGCAAAGGCGGCAATTTCATGATCGCTGATCGACGGGAGACTGTTGACGTTGTAAATAATAAAATAAAAAGAAATAGCTGCTGTTGGCAACACTGAGCTTACATATACAAAAAACGACCGCTACATTTAGCAGGATTGGCACAAGGCAAATAACACTGTGCACCGGATTTTTTTCCCCCGCATAGTTCTCGCACCCCTAACTTTGCATTGACTTTTCTGAAAAAAAAAGTGTGAGGATTATGCGAGTAAATACGGTACTGGCTGCACAGAAACAGAAAATTCCTTCATTTCCGTGGCTACTTGCTCCATTTGACTTGCGAGAGAAACTGCCTCTTCAAACGGCAGTGAAGACCCTTCTAACGGAAGACGTTCCCAAATATGAAGCGAGGACACCCCGGCAACAAATTGGTCGCATAATGACTCCTCTGGTGATTTAAACGAGCGCATCACAGCGAGCTCTGTCGGGTGGTCGCATATTCTTGAACAGACTCACCTGGGGACTGAATCCGGCGACGATGTCGCTCGACGACCAGGTTGCAGGTGGTATCGAAGGGCTCGGCCAGTGTCGCTACCGCGGAGGCATACACGTCTGGCATAGCTGCGGCCCCTTTCTTCTCCTCTGTCTTTGCCGCCTGCGAAACACACCTTGGGGTTCGAGAGAATGCAGCAGCAGAGCCTCGCAACGCTTGGGGGGGGGGAACTCGGAAGCACCCGATGCCAGCAGGTACACCTCGAGTCTGTCGTGCCGTCGTGACCATGGCTGCACGGGACGACCGGGTGTCGGTAGGAACGGCCCCGGTGGGGCGATGCCGGCGAAAGCCATCGGGTAGGTGCGGCTGGTTGTGTCCCGGGAATTGCATTAGTTCTAAATCCTCATCACCATTCTAGTGAGGGAGGGACGTGGCCTGCACACCAGCCGCACGCGTGGCATACTGCTCTTTAATAGACGTTGCTCAAATATGTGCACGCACAAGGACACAGTATTGCAAACCCAAGCACTGCATAACTGTGTACAGGATACAGCGCTGTTGTGTTTCCAGTGCAGGAGGATGGCAGTTGCCCCTCTGCAGCAGTGTCTCCTTCCCTGCCAGCATTTGCGGTGGCCAGCTGGGAGTCAGCCCGGGCATAAATGTGCATGAGCGGCTGGCACATAAACTGTGAGCACCCGTTGGAAGGGAGAGATTGTGAACTCAGATGAACAGCCTGCAACCAAAGGACAAAGGGGAAAGCAATGCATCATTCCGGCACGAACATTTCACTGCCACTGGCTTCATTATACTACAGTGGATCCCCGGTGGTACGTCCCCCCTGGTCTTGCGATGACCTGCTTCTTGCGACGGATCACCGGGGTCCTGGCAAACTCCCCATAGAAACAGTCCTTTTTTTTAAAAACCCCTATTATACAACACTCAAGTGCACGCGGTCCATTTCATACGATGTGCCGTGGCCGCTATAAAGTGGCGTTTTCCCCATCTTTTACACCGCCTCGCCGCCTTGTCCCGACCTTTCTTTATTCTTAACCCCCATTTGACGCTGCTTGATGTGCAAAGGTCCGCAGGCAGGCCAGACTCGGACCACTTGCTGAAGCAAGCAAGCAAGCGGGCTTGGGAAAGTTACGGTGACCTTCAATGGCCCCATGCGGCAGCAGAACACCAGCATGCCAGCCGCGAGAAGTCCAGGTGTCTGGCAAAGCACCAATTTGAAGCTCTCATCGAGCCGAAGAACGTGACAACACGTACAGCGCAACCACACAGCGACGACCACGCACCCGCTTCCCTTGCCCGCTTGATCCTTGCACAATCCTCTCTCCCCTGTCTCTGTGCTCTGCTGATCAGTGCCTTTCTGAGATGCGCTGTTGCTCCCTTCCTTTCTTTTCCACCTTCATTCCTTTTGCTTGGCCGGGCCCCTCTCAATTCGCTCGGCCGCATTGGCCTTCCCAGCCGACTTTGTGTGTGTGAGATGCAGGGCTGGCGCCGGACGGCATGGGTCTCACATGTCGCGCGGTGCACGGCTGCCAGGTTAGCCAGAGGCCGCGGAGGGAATCACACCATAGGCATTGTTTTTGTTCTTGGGATTTCAGCGAAGGGTTCGCGAAATATGCGAGAACGGGTAAATGGAGCCGTTTAAATGAGTTCTTAGCACACCTGTTGTGTGAGACAGTTGACCGGGCCGGCATTTACTCATACAAGCCACCCCAGCCATATGATGCTTTCGCATGGTCCCTTGGAGGTCGTATTATTTGGGTTTCACTGTAATAAACTACTGTATTTATGAACTCTAACACACCGTCGATTCTAAAGTGCACATGATCACGGTGACTGGAAAAAAGGAAAAGCCCAGAAGTCTTCTCTACGGGGGAAGCCGTCCATGGGTGCAAGAGCGCTGTCTGTTGTCACCCAGAAGTGGCAGCACACTGTTTTAACTCCTTTTAATGCACTCGCATGCAGACAGATACTGTGACACAGAGGTCTCTCAATTTCACGGAGAGTGTTTGTCCCAGTGTCACTGACGATGTGGCCGTAACACGCGGAGGCATGGTGGCACGGGGTGTGTTGTTGTCCTCAGTGCCGTCAGGGTAATTGTGGGCACTGGGCTAGAGCACTGCACGGGCCCGTGCCGGCCCGAAAGCCCGGGCCCGACCCAGCCCATGCCACCCGAAGCTTATTATCAGCGGGCCCGGGCCGGGCTCGGGCTTGAATTCATAGGCCCGGCCGTTAATAGTCCCGACATGAAGTGTACAAACGAACATTAAAATGAACATTCCAAGGTTACTTTTACGCGCTTCTTGATTTGTATGCATTGTTTTAAAAACGTGTTTTGCCAGGTCTGATAGTCACTATACTGTAATTTTAATCACATTTCATGTACGGCATCAAGATATATTTTGGTGTATAACATACCAAAGATACGATAACAGGGAATGCCCTAGCGGAGAAAGAATTAATTCAGACTACCTGGAGCTGTGCACCTATGTCTATGTGCACGTGTATTTTAGATGTCGCACCAATCAAAACGCGGCTGCCGTGGCCGGTAATCAAACTCGCGTGCTAGAGAAGCACCAGTGCTTAACAACCACTGCAGGTAAAATATTTTAACGCACGTACATACTCAGGGATTGAAATGCGGAGCAAAAAAGTTCAGCAATACCAACTTGTGGCCGAGACAAGCACGCGAAGGTGCCAAGAGTCTGGTCACCAACGGTGGTGGTGTCTCTCGTGTAAGAATATGAGCTATTATTACGCAGATGTGGCGTGAACTGCAGCCGGTGTAAGGTAAACTATGTGTGCTTTTAAAGGAGCCATGAAGAGAAAACAAAAGTTTGTTTTATTCGAAAGATTAGGTGTTTCACTTACCCCAAGCGCTTTCCCGGAAGCAAATGATGCTTTATTCACTGAGAAATAAGGCAATTTAAGCCAAAATTTTAAATCTCCCGCTAAAATTGCACATTTGGTGACGTGAACAATGGCGTCATATGAGCCGGTCCATGAAACAGATACTTAGTATGTCGACTCCATATAGCACCCACCCGCGGGAGTCAGACAGGAACCGAAACTCGTGCCGAAACCGAGACGGCGGCCGTTTTAAAAATACTAGTAAAACCTAGTGCACCCGCAGCCCTAGTCATGGAATCGCCTGATCCGGAGAACAAAACTCTCGCTGAGGAGCTAGGGCTTGCATTTAACAACCTCACACCACTTGAACGCTCAATGCTTCAATGTGCACGAGCGGCAAGAGTTGTGGGATACGCGGTGGACGGGAAAGCGACCATTCCGCGATAGCCACAACAGACGAACGCCCTGCCGTCGGCACCGCTGCCTCGTCAGCCCCGTCGCGACGGACGAATACAGACTGGTACGTATGTGCCGTATTTTTATTACGGTTAATAATAGTTCAATTTCAGTAGCAGTATCGCTTATGCCAGTTGGCCGGTGTCGTGTATGGAAAGCCGTTCGCGCGAGCTCTCTGCTCCGACCAGAAAGATACGAGCGTCAATGCGCGCTGTGTACGGCATTTTTTCCCCCAAGGTCAGAGCGCTTTGACGGCGATTTGACGAAGTCGGCGACGAGCGCCAGCATGTCCCAGGAGTGAGCTAACATAAGGGTCCCTGCCGTAACCACTTCGTCGGAAATTAAGCGAGCACACTCGTACTTCCTTTAGCTCCCTTTCTCCTCCGTTTGCAAAGTTCACAAAACGTAGCCACTTGCTTCGCCGCGGTTCGTCGTTTGGCAGCACATGAAAGGAGATCTCTTGACCGGCGGGGATGTTGCACTCCCTCGACGATTTGCCCGTACTACATGTGCATTTCAAAACGCAGCAACGAAATTTCATTGTAAAGTACTCGAACAAACTGAAGTTTTCAGTGGTTGTAAACTAGAAACGAGCTCGTAACAACAGCAGCAAGCCAACACCATTCGAAACTTCTGCGACGACTGGCACTATCTCGTCGCTTCTTGCTGTTCCTTACTCCGCTCGTTTCTATTTTTACCTTTGCTGGTTGGCGATATGACGGCCAACCTCCTGTCAAGGGATTAAGATACCAAGCAAGGTTGCGGCTGTACGTGCTGGAACGGTTCGTTGGCCTCTAAGAGCCTCGAACCCGAAAATTCATCTGCGCGACGGCGAGATGTCAAGCTCGGCCGGCGGTAGTTTCGTACGCATTGGCGCACACGCTTGCATGTTCGTTCGGAACTTCAACCGTTTACTCCACTGTTCTTTGTCATAAAAAGAATGTGCAGTATGTTTCATGGGCATATAGCTCGCTATGCAAACTGTAAACCCTGCCTAACATGCGTTTGCTTTTGCCGGCCTCCGCCAATCGCAGAGCATTCTCGAGTGACATCATAGGTTCTGTTGCAGAAAATGAGCTGGTGGGTCGCATGGTCATTTCCTTTTTTCCTAATTATGTAGCTTATTTGAGCGAAGTTTGCGTTATAAGTGGTGTCGTTATGGTTCTAACGAGGCAACCTTTCGAATGAACAAAACTTGTGTATTCTTTTCATGGCTCTTTTAAACCCAGATTTTTTGGCGCTTCAGTTCAGGACGTTCTTGAACAGACAGCTGCTCCGTCTGATTGCCCGCTACGAGGATTTTCAACCAAATATAATAAACAAATTTTCTTCAGCGTCCAAGACCGGGCCTGGTCACACACACGCGGGTGCTACCTATGCTCAAAAATAGATGACCAGGCCCAGGCTGGGCCTGGGCTTGAGACAACGAGCCCGGGTCGGGCTCAGGCCAGGCTCACTTGTGAATGCCCAGGCCCGGGTCGAGCTCGGGCTTCGCAAAGCGGGCTCGGGCCTTAGAATCAGCACGTGCAGGGCTCTACACTCGCTCCCCCCTCATGCAGGGACGTGCTGAGGCAGCTGGGCCAGGCGGAGCAGAGCTGGGAGGAGCGGCAGCGGCGGGCCGACCAGCACGCGGCACGCCTGCAGCTGCAGCTGCAAGAGGCCGCACGCCGCAGCAGCCAGCGTGAGTGGGCCCCCCCTCTCGAGCCAGGCACAGGGCAAGGAGCGCAGGGGAATTCCCTCGGAGCTGAGTAATTGGCTTCCACACGCAGATAGTTTTCCAAACTCTTTCGTGACCGCAGGAAAATTGACCGGTTTTAGGGCTCCAAGAAAACATTTTTTTTCTGCTAAAAGAATTGGTTAGGCACTAATTGCAGGAACACAAAATGCAGATTTAATAGCCTTTCCAATAACACCAGTTTCTCAAATGCTCTCATACATCATAGTTGCGGAAAAAAATATCGAAATCAAATTTTTTGTCAGGTTGTCGAAGAAAATGATAAAAAAGGAGTTGTGTATAACGAACCACTGGTATTGGAAAAAAAAATTAGAATATACGTTGGAATAGAATAGGATTAGAATAAAATATAGAATAGAATATACATTAGAATATATACATTAGAATATACATTTCAGAAACATGGCCTAGAAACAATATCGACTTGCGAGGAACACAAACTATACAACTAGTATATACTATATAAACTATACAACAACGAATCCAGTTTAAATAAAGAATTGTATATTCTGCCACCTCCCCAGCACTCAGCAAGGTTAAATCATTCAAAAACTGTAAGACCATATGCTCCTAAAAATAACACGTCGAAGTACTCTTTTTTTTTGTACGAACCGTTGACGACTGGAATTCACTGCCTTCCGACTGCGTGCATGCTCTGACGTCTTCTAGTTTTGACCTCTGTGTTAAGAACTCGATTTAACCCTCTCCTACTTGGATGGTGAGAAACCATCCGCAGTATTTTTTTAAATAATAATAAAAAGAAATGTTAGCATGTCTGGTGCTCATGCCATGCAGTGAAGCCCAACCTCCATTTCAAAATGTGGAATGTCGGGTGGTTTCTTGGAAGAAATCTGGCAGTTTGACATTATCGGAGGCACGAATTTGCCCCCCACGTAACGTAAAAACATCTTGTCAATGACTGACTTTTCATTTACTGCCAGCACAGTATTTGGGAATGCAGCACAACAGGCATGAAGTAACGAAAGAGTCGTATCAGTTCGTAGCCCGCCTGTTGTGTGAGGCCGTCAACTGAGCCGTCATTTACCCGTACCCTGATCGTACGACACCCCGGTCATGTGCCATTTCACGCAGTTTGTTGAAAGTCGTATCATCGGGGTCACACTGTACTTTTATTGATGCCGTCTCTGCCAACGTTACTACTAGATCTATCGCACAGCTCCGCTTGAAAGCGGCACATGAGCGTGACTCCTGCCCGTTTCCGCCTGTGTGGTGGCGCTGTTGCCACGGTCAGCCTGATCGGAAAGCAAAGGGATTGTTTTTGAGTGGGTCGCATCAGAATTTCAGGTTTTAGAATTTCTAAAGAGGAATTGACTTTAAAAGCTGTGTGGGGATGACTTCCTGCCAGGCAACAATATTCTTGTGCAGAATAAATAGCAAAATGCAAGAGGGTTTCAAGCAGCACCTTTGTGCTGCTTGAAATTCGTTTTCGAGCGAAATGTTTTCCGACTGGCCCAAAAAGCATTTTATTTATTCCCAGCCACCTCTGACAGCTGCCTCTGTGCATCTCTAAACTAGCACAAGAATTCTCCCACATGAAAGATAAACTCAAAAACCAGCAAGTTCTTTTTTTTTTACACGCAAAAAAACAAAACAAAAAAGAGTAGCAGCGGGTACAAGCAATGTTTGTTAATACTTTTTTCTAGAAAGCTCAGGCACCCGCTCTTGTTTCGTGTGCAGGGTCAAAGCATGCGAGCTTCTTTCAGATGGCAGCTGTCATCTTCAATACGAGTGCTTCCTCACAGCAGGAAGGGGCAGATGTGAATTCGTGGTTTCCACAATCAAGCTAAGAAACGTTCCATTGCTCAACGCCGTGCAAGTCATCCCAAAATACGTCTCCGCAGAGAGCAGTGCCATTCTCGAAGGTTTCTCGGGGAGATTGAAGAAATGCTTCTTTTCGTTCAAAGATCACGCTGAACTGTGGCAGCAATGTGACGGTGCATGCTGGCCCACAAAGTGCAAACACGCACATTTTGGGACCGCAGTGTGAATGCAAACAAAAAATGTCACCCAAGCCACGGATGCAGCGCAGGCCCGCGGCCTCCTGGACGAAGGAGGCTGACCACACCCCTTTCCGAGCTCAGTAAAGAACGTTTTTCACCACCACCACCAAGCAGAAACCCACCGCAACATGAGGTGTTGATGAAACAGTCTCTGTTCTGAAGCACGGGGACCAGGCTGACTGTGTCGCGTGCACTGACATGTCGCGGCTTCTGGAAGTGGTCGCACACTGTGGAGGAGTGTTATAGCTGAAGGTATCCAGAAACTCTAGAAGTGTCCCTCGTCCTTTTTGTGCTGCTGCACTTGGAAGCGAACACCCACCAACTTGCCCACCCGTTTACTGCTAGGGACTCGACGACACGCCGTGATTGTGTAATACAGGGAGAGTCCTTCCGTGATCGCATTGCTTTAAGTAAAATGTTTTGCTCTCCTCCTCCTCCTCCCCACAGTGGAGTCTGAGCAGAAGGTGGCCGCGCAGCGCCTGGCCGACCTTCGCCAGTCGCGGGACGAGCTGCTCGCAGAGCGCGAGCAGCTGCACCAGCGGGCGGCCGAGCTGCAGAGGGAGCTGGACAGGGCGGTGGCCGACAAGGAGGCCGCGCGGCAGGACTCTGCCCGCATGTTCCGAGGTGAGCAGAACCGGCTCAAGAGCAGGCGGCAGGCACGGGACGCAGAGCGAGCGCCATCACGGCTTGAAACAGATCCAGAATTCCACCCTCCCCCAGGTCACCCGCCCCGGTGGCTCAGTGGCTGAGGCGTTGCGCTGCTGAGCACGAGGTCACGGGTTCGATTCCCGGCCGCTTTTCTGATGGCGGTAAAAAGCAAAAACGCCCGTGTGTACGAGATTTCGGCACACGTTAAAGATCCCCAGGTGGGCAAAATTAATCCGGAGCCCTCCACTACGGCGCGCCTCATCGCATGCGTTGTGTCGGTGCATTAAATTCCACAATCAATCAATCAATCAATCAATCAGTCAGTCAGTCAGTCAATCAATCAATCAATCGATTTCAATCAATCAATCGATTTCAATCAATCAATCAATCGATCAATCGGTATCGGTCGGTCGGTATCAGTATCGGTGAACCTGTCTCACTATTCCACCATTAAGGCTGTGCCTGTGCCGTGTGGTGTAATCTAGAGGTAATGTGCAATCGCTATCCTTGCAATCCTTGAGGCTGTTGCGGGAAGAATTTTGCAATCTGCGTGTTCTGTGCTGCCTTTCCTTTCAGTGCCAGGGACAGTGCACTTATCTGGTGTTTATTGCAAATGAAACACAATACAGTGGAACCCCGATGAAAAGTCCCTCGGTTTTATGACGACGCGCTTCTTATGATGGATCGTCGCAGTCCTGGCAAACTGCCCATAGAAACAAAGCATAAAAACACTGGTTATACAATGCTTGGGTGCACGTGGTCCGTCTCATACAATGGATGCTGGCGGGGATAAACCTGCATTTTTCCCACCTTTTACGCCGCTTTGTCCTGACCTGTATTTCTTGTTTTAGTGGCTTAAACTTAAAACAGCAGCAACAAAGAGCAGAAAGACAACACAGGACGAAGCGCAACTAACAATTGGTTTATTTACACATTTACATATGCTGCTTTACATATGCTACACATTTACATATGCCCCCTCCCCCACATAAAAACCTCACAAAAGAACAAGAGCGCCACCTTCGAGGCATCCAAACCAACACCTTTCCCCACCCAACTAGAGCCCACATTCTGGCCCCCACCCTCTACTCCTCGGAATGCCGCTTCTGTGAGGTTTCGGGTGCGCTTTACCATATAGTGTGGGGCTGCGATAAGAACCCCAACTTAGCCCCCCCTGAGCACTGGGAGAGAGCACTGTCCAGCTCGGACCCTGACGACCAGCTTTGGCTGGTGAAGAGAGCCCGAGAATCCGGACGGTCTCAAGGGGTCCTGGAATGAGGACTCTTCCCCAAGACGTTTATTCCTCCTCCTCCACCTCCTCCTCTGTCATTGTCTGTTTTTTTTTTTTTTTGCAAACAAGCAGCGTATGTATACCATATTTACTCGCATAATCCTCGCACCCACAAAATTGCAGGGGCAAACGTTGTCTCCTCGCGAAACCCGCATGATGCACGCGCTCATCCCCGCTCCATTTGGTGGAGAGTGTGGTGTATGCAGGCGCGCCAGCCTCATGAATCGTTGCAGCATGGCGGTGGCACACAGAATGGGTGTTTTTTTTTTTTAGAAATTTGGAGATTTCAGTGAGGGTTCGCAAATTACGCGAGAACGTGCTAAATGTAGTAATTTGAAGAAGTTCTTAGCTCACCTGTTGCGTGAGACTGTCTATTAGGGCAGCACTCACTCTGGTCATACGACGCTTTTGCGCGGTCCCTTGGACTTTGTGTTGTCAGGGTTCCACTGTATGTAGTTAGGCCGTCCATTGGGTCTCGTTGGTGCATGCATCCCTATTTTGCCTCTTTTTCAGATGGCTTGATAGGAGGCATGCTGATGCACGCCTCACCAAGTGTCAAGATTCGTTCAGTTTCAGCGATTTCACGTAATTTCACGCACTTCCTAATGCTGGGCGTATTTTCCAGGCCTGGCACATAGTCTTTGCAAAAGTGAAACAATGGCTTGCCAAGAAGCCTTCTGCATGTTTTCCCTGCCGCACATTTTTGACATTGTTTGCGTGCTCCCCCAACCTATCGTTGTTGATGCATCCCAAAGTTTGGCCCACGTACACTGTTCTGCACACTGTTCTGCACGGGGTATTTGAGCCCACGTTGCAGCGGGGCCAGTTGGTGTCCCTTTAAGGATTTGTCCGTGACCGGGCTGTGATTCTCGCCTGATTGGTGTGGCGAGCCTTTTGAAGGGGCCCGCCAGGCGTGACGGGGCGAGTGCCGGCGTGCGCAGAGGCGGAGGCCGGCCGGGTGCAGCTGGCGGCGGAGTGCGGCCGCCTGCGGGCCGAGCACCAGGAGGAGCTGCAGGCCCAGCGCAGCCAGGCAGAGGCCACACTGCTGCGGGAGAGCGCCTTCTGGAAGGCCAAGGTAGGGCCGGTGGTGGGTTGCCGCAACCCTCGGGCGGCTGTGCGAACGCTTCCAACTCTCAAATACTGACACAAACGATGCAGTAGCTGGTGTGGTTTCGAATCGGGTAGTGCTGCGTGGCACAAAAAACTGAACATGTTTGACCTCAGGGGATGCAAACAGGCAGTGATACAGGGTAGAGCGCTTTAAGGGGAGACGCGGGTCTTGGAATCCCGACATTTGGCCAAAAAATCGATTTTTAGAAATCGCCATTTTCGGAAAGTAGAGCTATTTTTCTACCGGTTAGCAAAATATCCAGACCCAGGAGTACGTATTTGAGCCATAATATCAATTTATAGCACCGACGCCCGCTGAAATCGGCCAAGATTCGACGCGAAAATAGCATTTTTTCGACGACTCGCCCCTCGGGTTCTACATGCGCCACGGCGTCCATCTTGGTCTCATTTGAAAGCGCGTCCTTTCGTTTTCAATTCCCCGCCAGAACCACTCCGTTTCGTCCGTTGGTTGCGAGTAAAACCGGGGTAGAAAAGAGACGGATCGCGCCGCCTAATTGGTTACTGACTGCACGTGACCGCAGGGCGCAACCTCATTGGCTGGGCGCCGTGGGTCGTCTGCTCGGCACTCTCATCACAGGGCAACGGCTCATGTATTCGTCTATGCGAGGACCGGCAAAAGCCCCGCATGGCGTAAAAATAAAGTAAAGATGTCTATCGATAACCGAAAGGAAGAACAGGCATTAGTATAAGCGCCTGAAATACGATTTTCTGCTCCTGTGACGACGGCTTATCGCGAGAACGGCGCCGAGACGGAGGTAGGCTTAGCGCCCGCGCGGGCTGCCGAGACGATAGCGTAGCGATATGATTACGCCTGCGGGGGCACTAAGGTGCGTCTATCTTTCGATCAGCAGCAAATAAAAAGAAAAGAAATGATAAAGTGGAGGATGCCGCATGCCGACGTCGCAAGGGAAGTGTGTTCATTCTGTTATCAACGATGCCGCGGCGGGTCGGCCCGCACTCCGGCGCGCGCTTCCTCGTCGGCAGGTTACCATATAGATGAGCGATATGAGAATTATAAATGTTCGCGCTGTGCACAATGTGCGTTGGTGACGTGATATACAAGTAGATTAAACCGAAAACATGGTTATCCCACCTAGCCAAGCGCATGCACGTTACAGAACAGTGGCGGGCATTCCGTTACCAGCCCCTTCGCAGCAACTCACTTCACGCGATGCAAATCCGATTTGATTGCTTAAAATGAAGTAGTAACATAACAAAATAGCGTTTACAACTGTGGTGCACACTCGGCACCTCAGCCCTAGTCGCCAAAGAGAGACGGCGCGATGCCAACAGCATAAAAATTGAAGCAACGTTCTGGCTTTGCTTTTGTTCAGTTTTTCTGCCAGGTGCCATCAGTAGACAGAGGATTTCATAATTTTCCCACCAACTGATTTCAGCAAACTTGGTATGCTCGTGTTGAGCGAAACGCGAGCTACATTCTAGAACCTTTCTTTTTTTCATATGCTCAATAGATAAAACTGTCACTTGTAGTAAAACTTCAACTGCGATTTTCTCAGCTTCCCTTTTTTTGCATATGTGCCTAGCCTTACAGGGGTTTTGAGGTAGTTTTTTTCAAAGGATTTCTACAAGTGTTATACCGTTGAATTCGGGATAAAATGAACTGCATGCTGAAGCAATTTTAATTGGCTCATTTTGCCTCAAATAAATGTTATGAGTAATAATTAGAGGTCATTAAGTTTTCAGAAAACTGTACTTGGAATAATTAGATTAATTCTATCCAATCAACTATCTTTACAGGAATATAAATAGCTTCAGCATGCATGGCAGGTCTTAAGCTACACATCCATACCATTTATTTAAAAAAAATTGAATAAAAAGTTCCTTAACGGCCCGTAAGAAATTACTTAATTAGGCTCCAGTGTTTTCTTTATAACTCAAAAAATAATTTTACCATTTGAAAACTAATTACATATTTGAAATGAGGAAGACAAAACACATATGCACAGTGACTTTCATTATCACAGACCAATTAATAAAAAAGTTCATTTCAAGACCCACGTCTCCCCTTAAACGCATGGCACGGGAGTCGCAAGAATCCGCACGATAAGCACTACAAAGAAAACACGTGCGAATCCCATCACATCGCAATCTATTTTTCAGTCGTTCTTTGTTTATCATCACTCGAACGAAGGCAGCCTTTATTTCATCTTTTTTTTCCCACATCAGCGGCTTCTTTAGAGTTTACACGCTGCTGCATGGCCTTACAAGACGTGAGCGCTGTTTTAGCTTCTTTGTGTTTGTGTTTTGAGGGAGCACAGCTAGGCTTTTTAGCGTCTACGAACGAAGGCTGCGGGACAACAGGACAAGAACGCAAGTGGGATTTTCTTTCTTTCACCCCAGCTCGCGTTCGCCATGCCAAAGGCAGTTGTGCACTACCAGCACAGCGTACAGCTGGGGGAAACCTTGGGCTTAACGGCTCGCTCTCTCCGGACGTTCAAAAAAGAAAAGGGCGGTTGCTTATCTGCACAACATCCGCACAGTGGAATCTCGATGGTGCCAATCCTGCAGGACCGCAGAAAATATTCTTATCATCTGAAATTCGTATGAGCCAACACATTTAGCGCAAGAAAAAGTTTTTGTTTATTTCTTTTCTTACTTTCGTGCAAAGAAATCCGTGATGTTTCTCTGCTTTTTTTTTTAACCTCCATGTCCCTGAGCAGTCCTTTCTGCAGGGGTGAGGGGTGAGGCAGCTGTGCATATTGTGCAGTTTTGATGCAGTGCCGTTCTCCTGCACCATGCTGCTCCAAAAGCATAAAAATTGCGCCAAACTGCTCCAAAACAGACTGAAAGGCAAGGATTTCAACGCTTATGTCAGTTTCGGTGGGATGAATCGCAAAGTTGACGACGTGGTTTTCAAAGCAGCCCAGGCTGTTTTCTTGCGGGCACGGGGTGATGACATCTTGGTGTTGCTAGGTCGGCTGAACCCTCATCTTCTGCCGTCTGGTCACTTCTTTTATTGTAGCTCATTTGCAAACACAGAAATGACAGTTTTAAAAAGAAAAACTGAAATGACGCAAGTGATAGCTTCTATAGCGTGATTGGCTCTCCAACTGGGTTCACTGAAACGGTCTTTTAAATTGGGCGTGGCTATGGTAACAAAGAGCATGGCCGCTGGGCGAAGCAGCTTCTGCTTATGTAGTTGAGGCGCTGAGTGCGCTTAAGTTACACGCTTAAGGGGAGACGAGGGTCTTGAAATGAACTTTTTTATTAATTGGTCTATGATAATGAAAATTACTGGGCATATGTGTTCTGTTTCCCTCATTTCAAATATGTAATTAGTTTTCATGTGGAATAGTTATTTTTTGAGTGTTATGAGTGTTTAGTAGCAGTCAGTTGGATTCCCGTTTTATTTGTTGTGGTTAACGCGGGGCGAATGCTTGAGAACGTGGGCCAGATTACAGGAAGTTGCACAGTTCGAAAGACAGAGTTCATGGAAAACTACGTGGTGTCAACGGCCTTGCCGTGACTTGTATTTGAGTACGAAATGCGTTGCGTACATCTATAGTCTGGGTTCGTAAAGCGAACGTTTAGACTCATTGCGATGTTATAAAATGTTATTGCTGTATTCGATAGCAAGCTCGCGATCCTCATGAATTGAATGATTGACACGCCAGCAGTTGTGGCGTGTGCAGTCGCCGCACCGTGTTCAGGCATGCACTCAGGAGTGCTATCAAGACTGATAGCAGGACTGGTTACACAAGAAATAATAATTGATGTATGTGGTGTGAAATTTAATGCCAAAGGAGAGGTGGCTAAACATACATAGCAGCATTATTCAAATCACGACCGTTGTGAATGCACACTTCGGGGATTGAAATGGGGCGACGACTGCCACCTCGCTTTGTGCAACTTTTGCCGTGACACTGGTTCGTACAAAGCAGTCAAGGATTATAAATATAACGTCAGCATTCAAATGGTAAAAAAATACAATTGCAACATCTTTCAATTTGAAATTGTTACTGCATTTTACATTGTCTATGCATACAGCCTAAATTTAATTTAAGAAGCTTTCGAAAATGTAACATTTTCCCTAAACAAATTATTTGAGTGTTGTGTGTATTCCAAACTGATTCAAAAGGGGTCTTCTCCTGTAGAGTTGCTACCATTTCGATTTTTAAGCCCCGAAGACAAAGTTATAAATGCTGCGAACTGCTCCACATCAAGGTTCTCCTGCTCCAAAATCGAAATTTTGCTGCTCCAAAAACTGCTCCCAACTCTGTTTCTGGAGCACGTAGAACTTCGCACTCGTCTCCTCACTCGTGGCGCCCAAGCTCACTGTTCACCACAACAGTCAAGGGCACGTGCGGTTTCGCTGCCTGTCTCATCCGCGATAAATACGTCCTGTGCTTCGCACTGTGATAGAAGCGTCAGCATCCATTCACTCACCGCTGCACATGGCTTTGTATAAAAGACCCTGCCACTGCTTGGAACAGTGAACCCACCCGCCAGAGACCTGACAGTTTTCAATTCCAAGCGAAAAGGCGACATTGTCGGCTTACTCCCAGGAGAGCACTTTTCCGTCGACGTTCACTCCAGCTGCAGTTACTCCCTTGAACCATGCCAGGAGGATGTCTTTGAGCTTGACATGCTGGGCTGTCTTGGCCTGCTTGGCATTTACGCGGAAGGGCTGCACGTTTCCATCTCGTTGCCCAACAGTGGGACACAACCTTGATGGCGGCAGGCCAAGATCTTTTGCCAAGTCTCTGCGCTTTCTGTTTGGCTCGCTGTCGACTTCATTCCGGATCTCCAGCCGCTCCTTGAAGGAAAGGGCTTTTCTTTGGCGCGACGTAGCTGGCAAGGAGCCTGGTTGATTTGGTTGGGAGAAGCCCGTTCACAGAAAAAAGCCTCACACACGTGTCTTGGCGACCGGACCATGAGCAGACGGCAGCAACGAAGCCCCCCACCCAGGACCAGTGCGACAACAGTCACTGCCTGCCCAGGGCCATCAAGGGGTTCTCATCCCTGGTGGCACGGCTGCGGTACACCTGGGGCGCCTCGAATTCCTGGCCCTTCCCGGAGAAAGAGTGGCACAGAGGGAGGAGAGAGCCCGCACGATGCCGTCACTTGCTCGCTCGGCAGTCGGGCGCCTCGCCGGCTCGTTTGAATCATCCGTCCGGCCACGCAGGTCCGTTCGTAACAGCCGAAATTTCGCCCATTGCAAACAACGCAATGTTGCCACGACTTCCTTCACCAGGAGTTCTCAGAAATTTGTATCACCCTGAGTCGTATCATCGAGATCCCACTGTAATAGAAACAACTTATTGCACGAGGAGGGGTGGGGAATGTTCCGAGGTGCGTCAAGCAAGGACAGTTGTGGTTATCACGCGCATGGAAACAGAAGAGGGCCTATTTTATCTTTTCAATGTCGAAGGTAGAGGAGAGCAGGAAACACGCACTGCGTTGGATGGCTGATTCTCGCGACCCTGAAAGGATGCCCTAGCTGCGCCGGTCGATCAGGGCACCTGCCAGAAAAGTGCACAATAAGCGGCATTGCGCTTTGGGCAACCGCATTATAAGCGGCAAGCTTATGGATTGACTTCTATGGGAGGCCTGCCAGTGGCCAGGAAAACCCGTGTTATATCCGGTCCTGCACTATGAGCAATTACATTATAAATGTAACTGTACATGAAACTGCACCTTGTTTAAAACGTCAGATCAGGTTGATGGTACGGCAAAGGGGACTTACTATGTCTTGGTCCGGACAGGCCTCCCTGGCAACATTTAGCACTAGGACTCGGTCAACCGAGGGTAGCGTGGCTTTCTGGAGGAGCTTTCATGTATTATACATGGGCTTCGCGCAAGAACAAACGTACACAGAGTTGGACGGCACCCCTAGCCTGGAAAAAATGCCAACATAATTAAGATCAAGATGAGAAACATCACGGGGCTTAAAGGGACACTGAAGTGATTTGTAAACAATGCGGGATTACGACCGCAAATTGTAGTCCGGAGTCCCTAGGCCCTGTTTCGACCACTCTGAGCGCGTTTACGCGAATTTATTTACTAGAAAAATCAATTCGAAAATGCTGTCCTCCTCTCTGCACTCTCGCCCATTTTCTTTGGAGTTTTCGTGTGACATCAGCAGGAGAGGAGCTGGCAATTGGCTGCGCTACTGCACGGCTCGCCGACCTTCCGCGGCCGAGTCAGTCGGCCCAACGTTTAGTCCGCCGGCCGCTGACGGGTCATGGCAATTCGCTCGATCAGTTGAAACTAAGCCACAACACGTTTGCGAATGGAAGAATGTGCCTTTCTTTACTTCGTTAGTTTGTACTCTGTATCTAGCTCCAAGTCAAGGTCGCTTCACACAAGCGCTGCACAAGCGCACATGTGACGCTTCGCTGACTGGTACACCAGTAGGAAAATATAAGGCCTCTTGAAGGCGTGAGAAGAGTCAGCGAAGTCAATATAGGTACTAAGGAAATAAAATGAACTGATATTTTTACCGTACAGCGTAAAACTAGGGTGCGGGAAGCACTTTTCTGCGCTGGGCGAACAAGCACAGCGGTCAGCAGCACGACTACGCATCTGCGAACGCTTTTCCGTCTAAGAAATGCAATTGCTAGACGTGAGTGGTTGTGGAAACTCGGGGGACGCTTACTGCACGAGCGCAATACAACAAATGGTCACCTGAGCTGCTTGAAATACAAGAAATAAATGAAAGTGTAAACTGGTTATACATTATATACCTTATATTTCCATTGCTGGCAGCGCCCGCGCCCGTGGCCGTGTGTTCTGGAGCACTAGGTTTAACTGCGCAAGTGTTTTGCCCGTCAGAAGTTCGAATCCCCGCGGGTACAAGTTTTTTTTTTTTTTTTTTTTTTTTATAAGGTAACTTTTTCGTTTTTCGCCGATGATTTCTATACTGACTTCACCTTTTTTTGGCCGCAACGTTCACTGCTCCACGAACTAGTCCGCAGAACTCGCGCAGCCTGGCACTGGCGCGCTAGTGAGTTCTCGTTGGCGTGCTGTTGCCATAAGCACAGACTGCTTGCGGTCAGTGGGCACAGGCCAGAATCAACAGACCCTTCGCCTGGTGCGAACACGCTTTTTACGAGACAGGCATGAGTGAGGCAAGCTCCAAATATAGGGGAAAAGCGCATGCATTTGTGCGTCTTCGGGGACGCGAAGGGTGTTCATGCACTGCGTAGGCCTCGGCTAGTGAATGCTACGATTCCAAGCCGTCCTGTGAGGCTTATCTTATGCATTTTACAGCCGACAACATGGCAGAAGCGCGGTACTACGATTACTGGGATATTGAGAATGCCCATCCAACGACGCCATCGGATGTCAAACATGTTGTTTTACAGAACCGAAACCGAAACCGAAACTTGTTTGATTGCTAACTTTGGGCATCGTCCAATCACGGTGCCCCCTCCTCCCAACGTCACAGCGTAGTTGGTGCGGCCGCCGCAAACCGCGCGTGGTAGTTTTTCTTATTTCATGCTTTGTAAAATAATTACCGATTTGTCAACCGGATAAACGATGAAAAGTGGGCTAATTTGAGCCAGTCTACGCAGTGCAAGCAAAAACGGGAGCTTGACAAATTCACTTCAGTGTCCCTTTAAGGCACTAATAAATTATGTTTTATTGTTGGCCCATATGACGTCATTCTTGCTCATAACACGTCACTGTGGCGCGAAATTTGAAAGTTTTTAAATAATTCTTGCTTTTTTTCGTTAAAAAAACATCTTTTGTGGCTGTAATGGAGCTGAGTGAGATACTGAATCCTAGTTCTTTTATATTAAACGAAGTTGTATTTTCTCTTCATGGCTCCTTTAAGTTCAGTACTGTGGTGAGGCTCAATGAATTCACTTTTTACAGCGTTGCACTGTGTCTTCTTTAACTCTTTCGGGACCGCCGGAAAAAGTGACGAAAAAGGGAGGTCGCGGTACAAATTTTTTATTACATAAAGCAAAGGCACCATCCTGCCTTAGCATATATCAAAATGCAGCTAATTATATGTTCTTTGACATACAATACCAAGTTTTACTTCAACACTGACGATAGAACAATGAAAAAATCTGAAAGTAAGAACTTCGTAAAAAAACTGCAGAAAAAGATGGAAAAAAGTGTAAATATAAAAATATTAAAAAATATTAAAATAATTTCAGGATATACAAAATCTAACACAATGCTTTGTTTCTTCATCGCAAAGGTTTGATGCGGCTAGGTGTAACTGGTTTTTTGTTTTGTGTGTGATCTCTTTGGCACGAAGGCCATGGCTACGTCGTCGCCCAGGTACACGCCGGGTTCTCGTCTCGGCGAAAACTTCATCCGTTTCTGCACTGGTGGCAGGAGATCACCACCATAGGTAGTTAACACCCTAGCGAACAAATATAAACCAGCCAGAACATATTTTGAGCGCACATATTTACTCCAGAGCCAATTGAAACCGAAACCAACACCCACCTTTGAGCGCGATTTGATGTTCCAGGCTGATCGACACCCGAATCCTCACTCGAGCTGAAATCCGATCTCTAAAGCCACATTACGACTCTTCACTGCCTCTCTCATCGTTAAAATCCACAGTAGAAGGCGAAGATATGCGAGACGAGACGAGGCGGATTTCTTATCGCGCTTGCGCGAGTATGACGCCATGTTTGTTTACATTTGAAACCACTGCCCGTCAGAATAAAATATCTGATACGTTGCCGCCTGGCGATAAAAAAAGAAACTTCACAAAAGAGAAAATTCCAGTTTTCAAACTATCTCCCAGATGTCGCTAGGTGTTCCATCGAGCGAAAATTTGTATTCTGCAGGCTCGCGAAACCATCGATCATATGGGATCGATGGCCTATGGAGCGGTCCCGAAAGAGTTAAAAGGTGTTTCTATGAGGCCAAAATGTGTGGCTATTCACTTCCTAAAGCACCGCGAGCCTGACAACGGTCACCGTACACCTGACATACAGTAAAACCTCGTTACAAGAGACACTCAAGGGAACCAAAAAACGTGTCTCTTGTAACCAAGGTCTCTTGTATGCAGTGTTGCTAAAATGGCGAACATAGGAAAAACAACCAAACTGCCTTCATTCAAATGTCTCTTATAACCAAGTGGCTCTTGTAACAGTGTCTCTTGTAATGAGGTTTTACTCTATGTCCCGCCCATTCACAAAGTACACAGAGAACTCTGCCCATATCCATTAGACTACAAAGGATTGATGGGCTTCTAGTAATGTATAACATTAGCAGCAGTAAGAACATCATTGACAGGAAATTAAATACCATCCAGCGCTCCCAAAATGTATAAAAATATTCGAGAACTCTCTAATAACTCATAAGCACAGCTGCGCCGCTTTCCGTAATTTTAATTTGTTTTCCTTTCGACCAGTAATCTACATTTACACCCTTACAGTTACTAAAAGTGTAACGTCATCAATTATGGGATTTTTGACGATACAGGGTGTTACACGGTCAGTGGTTTCGTGATTTTTTTGTGTTTGCAGGTTTGTATTCTGGGCGAGCAGCCGCTGTCGTGACAATGTATGGCAAGATTGCTGCCAGTACCCGTTTTAGTGTGTTTGCATGCTCGCGGAGACGATCGTTCAAACAGCGCCCGGTCTGACCAATATAGCTCTTCCCACAGGACAAAGGAACTTCATAACAACGGAGCACCCACATTCTGCATACGGTTTCGTGTGGCCTTTTTCGCAAAAGGTGCCCCTTGGCTCATTTATGTTCACTCGCCTACAAAGGCCACCCAGTTTGTTTGGTGCAGAAAACACTACTCCTACACCAGCGCGACCCGCTACCTTTTTCATCATGTGCGAAACCCCATGCACATAGGGAACGACAGCGATTTTTGCCGGCCTGTCCTTCAGCGATCCAGCTTCGCTGCGTTTGCGAAATTGCCCTAGCAACACTTCAGCTAAGTCGCGCAGCAAGGCCGGTGGGAAGCCTGCCGACAAGAGCCTCACAACCTGCGAATCCACGATACGCGTGTTGCAAGAACGTATAAGGGTCAGTGTGAGCGTGAAATCTATGTAGCTTACCTCATTTATAAGGCAGGCGGCGATTATGTGAGTAAGCCGTCCATTGAATTACTAAGTAAGGAAATCCGCTATCTAGATTCATAAAAAGCTTGACTGTTCAGGATTGCCTTCCTTGCCTCGCGCCTCTGGCCAAGTCTCGTATCAGCGTTGCTACCACTTAATCAATGCACGTGTATCGATCTTATGTTTTGAGTGCAATGTTCGATGCACTTCTTCTTTTTATCGTGTTTCCTTCTCGCCTCCCTTTCTTCGGTATATTTCGCAAGCCGCACAATAAACCAGCCAGTTGTTAGTCAGCACCTTGTGTCGTCGTTTCCTTGTCCCGTCTGTTTGTGCTGTTTTGAATTTCAGTATGCACCAACTAGCCCAAACCACCATTCTAACGCGAGCTGCAGTGGCAGTGGTGGCTAGTGGGGGGCTTACTGAGTGCTTTGAAAGGCAACCAGGGTGAGCCCGACGAGAAATGGCAAGGAGGACGACGGGAGTGAGGGTAGGGTGCGAGCATCCCGTATGGGAGGAATCAAGGGCAACTAGTGGACGTAGGGGCATGTAGTGAGGAGCATCGACAGCTGCACTACAAGTGGAGGGGTGAAATTTGAGGCAGAGAATGGACTTGAGCAGCGCAGGCTGGAGGAACGCTGGAGGGGAGAAGCATTCCTACTCCTGCAGCAGCAGCAGCAGCAGACACAACAGTAGTTCTGCCATGTTGGCGCTGGGTTGCACTTGTCCCTTGTTTCTGTTTCATCTTCTGCTGCTGCTGCCTTCACTTGGCCCCGCTCCGGGAGGTGCTGGGAGGGGGAGCTGTTCCCAGGTCCCGATGGAGCCCCCCCCCCTGCGTGCAGGTGACCCTGTGCGAGTCGGAGGCGCGTGCGTGCCGCGTGGAGCGGGAGCAGCTGGAGGCCCAGCTGGGGGAGCTGCGGGAGTGCCTGTCGGACGAGCGGCAGGCCCACCAGGCCCAGGCGCGGGCCCTGCAGCAGCAGCGCACCGAGGAGCAGGCCGAGGCACAGCGCCGCCTGCTGCACGAGGGCCAGGGGCTGCACCGCACGCGGCTGGCCCTCAGCACGGCACAGGGGCGCCTCTCCGCCCTCGAGGCGCACCTGGGGGCCCTGGCCGGTGAGGAGGAGGCCCTGAACAGCTTGTCGTGGGCGCGTCTGTGTTTAGGGCACTGCAAAAAACAGCTGTGGCTTGGTAGAGTGCTCGATTGGCAACAAAAGCTACCCGGGGATGCAGCTCTGCACACTTCCTGACGCTCTTACGGGCGTCACCACGGTCACCTCCGAACACGTCAGGCACAAGTGTCGCCTCATATAGACTGGCACAGTACAATGAATGTGGCTTCGCTTCGAACATATATATACGTCGTAGAAAAATCTGTCGCGGGGATAGGATTATCCCAATAGCTGACTAGCACTTGTGCCTTTAACAGGAATATAAGCCGCACAAAAATGTTACACATAGCGCAAGGCTCTGTGTCGTTAAGTATGTGCACGCTCGCGCTTATAGCAAGAACCGAGCTAATGAAAGCATGGAATAATTATTAGTCTGCAAGTCACGAAGAAACAGAATAACTCGTACGGGAACAAAAGAAAACCAGTGCAGTTTCAGAAATGCTAAAGACGTTCGTTTGAACAAAATACTAGTTTGTTTTATTCGAAAGATTTCGTGTTTTATAGTGCTCCTAACGCTTGTCCGGCAGCAAATGATGCCGCATTCACTGAGAAATTAATCAACTTAACTTAAAATTTTGATTCTCCCGCCTAATCGTTCGTTTTCTGGACGTCAGCAATGAAGTCATAGGCGCGCGTACACAAACGAACTTGCACTGCGTGATTCGGCTGCAGCGCTGCTTGCCATCAGTCTTCCCAGATGGCGCTACCATACTCGTGCACGGACCAATGACTGCCGTTGCTTCGTTTTCTGACCATATTTGCAGCCGGCTTGTTTTTGTAACTGTAGAAAGTAATCGTTTTGCGAAACATGGAATATCCTCGACAAACAGGGTCACGTAAGACAACGTCGTTTATGCCAATCGGCCAGTGCGTGTAAGACAACTCGATAGCGGTGGACTGCTGTGCAGCTAAAACAAGCATAGTGCACACAGTACCAACAACAGTACGCATCGGTACTTCTATGTTTGCGTGTGCTTTCGTAACTTCCCCTGTTTATCCCCCCATTCTTACCACTATAAAAGAATGAGCACTAAATTTAACCGCAAATAGCTCGCTCGGCAAGCTTATAAGCTTTGCCTAATTTGCATCTGCTTTCGCTGGCCTCTCCCAATCTCACAGCAGGGCACGTGACATCATGGGTTCTGTTGCGGGAAATGAGCTAGTGGGTCGCGTGGCCATTCCCTTTTTTCCTAACCATATAGCTTATTTGAGCGACGTTTAAGTTAAAAGTGCTGTCAGCATGATTCTAACGAGGCAATCTTTCGAATGAACCAAACTTGTGTTTTGTCTTCATGGTCCCTTTAAAGGGACACTGAAGTGATATGTAAACATTGTGGGATTACTAGCGCAAATTGTAGTCCGGAGTCCCCAGGCCATGTTTCGACCACTCTGGGCGCGTTTACGCGATTTTATTTAGTAGAAAAATTAATTCGAAAATGCTGTCCTCCTCTCTTTACGCTCGGCCATTTTCTGTGGCGTTTTCGTGTGACGTCGGGAGGAGCCGAGCTCGCAATTGGCTGCGCTACTGCACGGCTCCCCGGCCTTCAGGCAGAGTCAGTCGGCCCAGCGTTTCGTCCGCTGGCCGCCGACGGGTCGTCGCAATTCGTTCGCTCAGTTGAAACGAAGCCAGGACACGTTTGTGAATGGAAGAATGTGCCTTTCTTTACTTGGTTAGTTTGTACACTGTATCTAGCTCCAAGTCAAGGTCGCTTCGCACAAGCGCTGCACAAGCGCACATGCGACGCTTCGCTGACTGGTACGCCAGTAGGAAAATATAAGGCCTCTTGAAGGCGGGAGAAGAGTCAGCGAAGTCAATATAGGTACTAAGGAAATAAAATCAAGTGATATTTTTACCGTACAGCGTAAAACTAGGGTGCGGGAAGCACTTTTTTGCGCTGGGCGAACAAGCACAGCGGTCAGCAGCACGACTACGCATCTGCGAACGCTTTTCCGCCTAAGAAATGCAATTGTTAGACGTAATATATTGTGGAAACTTGGGGGATGCTTACTGCACGAGCACAAAACGACAAATAGTCACCTAAGCTGCTTGAAATGCCAAAACTGAATAAAAGTGTAAACTGGTTATACAATATATACCTTATATTACCAAGGTCAGCAAAGCCCGCCTCGTGGAGCTACTGTGTGCAACTTATTTCTTGTAGCCAAAGTGTTCTATGTCCTTCAGGTGCTGCCCATGACAAGAGTTTCTGTTCAGAAGCTACACAGAGTGTTTGCGGTTTTTATTTGGGGATCGACTTGGGAGCGGACCAGCCGCTCGAACCTGTTCCGCGCGGTTCGAAAAGGAGGCTTGGGGCTCTGCCACTTGTTTCTGAAGCAGATTGTGTCCAGGTTTTGTTTCTTAAGGGATCAGAATAATCCCTTTCTACGTACTGTCATTCAAGTGCGCCTTCGTGATCACATACCTGAATTTGTTGTGTCCTCTTTTGGGGGTAGACGAACGAGTCTATGTGGTTTCCTGCGCGAAGTTGTATGGGCGTTCAAATTATTGAAAGTGAGATTTTCGGTTGAGTACTTGAGCAATGTACCACGCAAAAAGTTATATAAGGACCTCATTGATGTTATGTTACCCATTCCCCTATACAGGTCTATGTATGCAGTGGGAAGGGAAGGTGATGTGCTCGAGAGGGTAAAGAGAATGCCCGTGCGCGCCTCCGTTAAAAGTTTCTTTTTTCAGCTGCACAGTGGCACGCTTCCTGTAAAGCCATGGCTCCACGAGAAAGGGTTAGACATACATTGGAACATTAACTGTCGCATATGCTTAAAGCCGGAAACTATTGACCACATTTTTCTGACTGCTCAGACGCGAGATTTCACTGGGACATCCTACAGCGCACTGTTAAGAAGGACCTGCCCATAAACCCTTTCGGGATCCGTTTTCTGTCTGTGTGTGATACAGGGGGCGTGCCATTCGACATGTTTATGTTGATCAGCATGCACAGCTTGTGGCGCACAAGGATGGCTGACAGGCATGCCGATCCCAATGCGCAGCCCACCAGAAAGTATTTCATTGAGAGTATGGTCAACATACGTGAGGTATACAAAGCACTAAGCGAACCACCTGAATGGTTACCAATGCTTGATGACCTTGTTCAACTGAAGAGATTTTAAACTTGTGTTTATCGCAAAGGTGGCGAATGTTATAAAATCATTGTAACCTAGTTTTTCGTTTGAGACAAACGGTAATATATTAAAAAAAAAAAAAAAAAAGCCTCGTGGTCGAGTGGTCTGGAGCGCTGGGTATGTCATTGCAAGTCGCGAGTTCGAATCCCCGCGGGTGCCTACTTTTTTTTTTAATTTAACTTTTTCGTTTTCCACCGATGTTTTCTATACTGAGTTCACCTTTTTTTGGGCCGCAACGTTCATTGCTCCACGAACTAGTTCACAGAACGCGCGCAGGCTGGCACTGGCGCGCTAGCGAGTTCTCGTTGGCGTGCTGTTGCCATAAGCACCGATTGCTTGCGGGCAGTGGGCACAGGCCAGAATGAACAGACCCTTGGCCTGGTGCGGACACGCTTTTTACGATACAGGCATGAGTGAGGCAAGCTCCAAATATGGGGGAAAAGCGCATGGCATTTGAGCGTCTGCGGGGACGCGGAGGGCGTTCATGCACTGTGTAGGCCTCGGCTAGTGAATGCTACGATTCCAAGCCGTCCTGGGAGGCTTATCTTACACATTTTACAGCCGACAACATGGCAGAAGCGCGGTACGATGATTACTGAGGTATTGAGAATGCCCATCCAACAACGCCATGGGTTGTGTTTTACAGAACCGAAACCGAAACTTGTTTGATTGCTAACCTTGGGCATCGTCCAATCACGGTGCTCCCTCCTCCCAACGTCACAGCTTTAGTTGGTGCGGCCGCCGCAAACCGCGCATAGTAGTTTTTCTTCTTTTGCGCTGTGTAAAATAATTACCGATTTGTCAACCGGATAAACGATGAAAAGTAAGCTAATTTGAGCCAGTCTCGCAGTGCAAGCAAAAACGGGAGCTTGACAAATTCACTTCAGTGTCCCTTTAAGCCAGGTAGGACTTACCATACCCAACTGGATGCGAAATGCTCTGCTATTTAGCAGGACGTAGGGGGAGGGGCAGGGGGATACTTTACTATGGTTGTGTCCGAATGCAGAACGACATCAAGGAATTAACATTTTAGTAATCACACGCACAAGCTGCGTGTTTTCTGGTTTTTTTTTTTTTTTTTTTTCAACTTTATTAAACAGCTGATTACTTGGTGGATGCATTTTTCGATGTACAGGGCAGGGAGTTCACAAAGGATAAAAGGTGTTATTGGAAGAGTGTGGTATCTTACAAGGTGTTCAGGTTTTAGTTTGTGCTAGTTTCTGCAGGTTCCTGTGTCATATGGTGGTGTTTCGAAGAGGCATTTAGTCGTGGACGCAGCATAGTCTATGAGCCCGTCGCCACGCTGCTCCCAGGGGATATACCTAGCAAATGACGAATGTTTGCAGGCGCTCGCCTCTGGATGAGACGACGCAGCATTAAATTCTTTGTCGTGTGCTCATCCCTGGGCATAAATTTGTGTTATCCGCCCTACTTCTTTTGCACACTGTTCATGCAATTCATGCCACATTGACTTGTCTGGCGTAGTTATCAATATTGCAGGTATGATATTGGCAAGCGCAACTAGCGTGCTGTCAGGTATGAGTGCTCCACTAGATTATGTTGGTGCACAATTTACATCATAGTGTGTAGCTGTGGCATGACCATCTGAGGAAACACTGCTTATGGAAACACGAGAAGTAAATTTCAGGGCAGTGAAAAAACAATCAGCTTCATGCATAGGCCGGCTTCACGACGCTGGTCTCTGACACAGACAAGGTGATCAAACAGCCTGAATGTACCACACTAAGATCGCGTCAGAAACGTTTTCACTCTCGTAAATACACCACATTTGCGAACAGAGCAAATTCTTCACATTGTTTTGTATTTCGAACGCATACAAATGATGAATCTCAGTTGTGAACGTGCCCAAAAAGCAGCGGCGAGAGTGGGAAGCGGGCTGGCCCTCCACAGGCAGCGCCCAAGACATGCATTTGGCCCTGTAGTGCCCCCGGCTTAACCACTTAATCCCTGCCACTTGATGCGCCTTGCAGCTGCGTTTCCTGCCTGTTGTACGTCCTTAGGGTGCGCACTCATTTGTTAGCAGAGCGGAATTTATTTGGCATTTCCTACGCCTGTGCATACGCTCATTTTCGCTTTGAGAGCAAATAACGATTTTGGTTAGATATTTGCTGTTCGAAGCCAATACTGTGCAGTTCAACACAAAAGGGATTTTTGATCTCTTGAGTAAGTGTTCCGTATTGGTGTAGAGGCCCAGCCCCTTTGTTAGGTGGCCACCACATTACAATTGTTCTGTTTACATTGAGGATAGTACTTCTTGCTTTTGGCTTGGCAAGCATTTGCGTGCATCATCTCTTTCTGCGGGCCACTCCCGCAGCACCCACCACACAATGGCTGGTACAGAAGGGTGGGAAAATATAATCGATAAAACCTGGGAGCTTGATTTAAACTTCCGTATGGCACAGAACAGCCACAGAAACGAGCCTAAATCGTACAAGTGCAGGAATATTAGAAAATTTTGAAATATTTATTGGGGTGTGTGTGAATATTTGAAATTTTCAAATGCAAATTGAATACAAATAAGGCAAAGAACTGTCTTGGAATATTGAATCAAATATTGATAATGGGCGCAGTATCACAAAGGTTCAAAACAAGGGGCTAGTTACCTTTTCAAAATGAATTGTTGAAACTGCATTCGAGTGCATTTACTTGTAGTAACACACTCATTACAAATTATCAAGCAGAATAAGGAATTAACTTCCTCACATGTTTCGCAAGTGTGCACTTTTTGTCCACCATAACAGTCACGCCGAGGGAAAGAAAAGAAGAAAAGCCCCGGAGTTTTCACGGTGCAGGCTGTTGCAGACGGGTGCAAGGAATTGATTTTATTTTGTGCTAGGACGGCCCGTGCCAGCCACAAGTTGCGACGTACGGTTTGGCCGCGTTTACAGATGCACAGCGAGAGAGGCACAGCGAAGCCAGTTTCTGCCTTGCGTCAATGTCATGTTAAGAGCATGGTGGCTGTTCTGGGAAGTGGCAGCAAAATCACCAAGCTATCTTGCTGCGGGGCACTGCTAAACAGTCCAGCTACGTAAACATGGCCTGTGGCAAACCAAGCATTGGGGTCGCCCTTCAAAACTCGGAAAATAAAAATGATCGGGCCTTGTTATGTAGAAAAAGGCGCTCTGCCATCTGGGCGCACAAACAGGGGCTCTGCTGCCTTCAATCTCAGTTTACCTTTTGCCGACTCGACAAGGTAAAAGCAAGGCCTGGGGAGACCCCCACCACCCCGCACACCACGCCTGGCAGATAACACGCCTGCATCCTCGAGGTGGACATTTTTTTGTTAGTGCATGCATACACGGGGGGGAAGTGCGCACCTTGGTGCTGCTGCAGCAGTGTGCAATACCTTGCATGCAGTACGTGGGCGCTTTGCTTCAGGGTGGCATTGGTGACATTTTTCTCCACTTCGGCACTGGCGCGTGTCGCACATTATTCAACGCTTTGCGGCTTTACTAGCACAAACATACAATCATGGTTGTGCCGTTGCGTTGATAACGTAAGCAAGCAGTAGCACTGTCTGGTGGTACTGGTGTCTAACACGCATGCGTGCCTTCTCTTGGGGGAAAAAAAGAAAAGAGCGAGTTAGAAGAGATTATGCGCATGCTTAGAAGAATGAGTGCCATGCATGTGGTGCTGCCCAGCCAACTCCTAACAAACACATTGGGAAACAGAAATCAGTTTGTTATAATTCATTTTTTGCCATATCTGAACATAAGTAATCTACAGTGTAGACCGCCTTGAACGCGTGTCGTGGGAGCTGCAAAAATCCACACTATAAGCAAAGCGCACGCGAATCCAATTACACTGCAATCCACCTTTCATTTGTGTGATGATAAAGAATCATCACTCAAATGAAAGCCTCTTAAAAATAGCGGCGCAGTCTTTATTTCATCTTTTTTTTTTTTCGCATCAGACGCTGCTGCAGTTTAAGAGCTACCACTGCACGATCTCACAAACCGCGGGCACTGCTTTAGCTTCTTTGTGTTGATGTTTTGAGGAAGCATGTCTACGCTGCGTAGCGTCTATGAATGGGTGCTGCGGGACAATGTGATAAGAACGCAAGTGGGGGTTTCTTTTTTTCCACCCCAGATTGCAATCGCCATGCTGAAGGCGGTTGCTTATCAGTACAGCGTACAGGTGGGGGGAGCCTTCAGCGTCGCTGCTTGCTACCTCCAGATGCTCAAAATGGGAAAGGGCGACTGCCTCTCTGCACAACATCATTATAGAAGCGACTTACCGCGGGAGGAGGGAGGGAACAAGGGGCTCGCGATCTTTCGAGGTGCAGTAGTGTTTATCACGTGTGAGCAAACAGAACATGTGAACTAATGGGGGTTGTAAAACATCTTTATTGGTGCCCGTTTTTTTTCTTTTCTATTAGAGGAGAGCAGGGAGCGCAGTGTCAGCGTTACTATTGTGAGGCCACATTGACAACCTGTACCGCAATACATATTAGGGGCAACGCGTGCACGCTGTGGTTGGGGCTTGTGCCGGCAGGCTTGAGCCTCTGTGCTTTGCTGGCCCTCGTGTGTGACGTGTGGCGGTGGGAGCGTGGCCAGCACTCTTCGCAGTGATGTTCTGTGTTCGCGTGGGAGGGAAAATGGATGCCGGGTTTGTCCCTCGACAGAGTCGAGGGTCGTCAACTGTGTGAGGCCTTTGTGAAGCGGTTGCTAGAAGAATGGGCTTCAGCGGGCAGGCATGCCTTCAGAGTGCCGACGGACATGCTCGTGCCCCGTGACTGAGCTCTGCTGCTCCCCGTGCAGAGACGCGCCAGCGGTCGGAGGCGGTGCTGTGCTCGCTGCTGAGCGCCCTGCGGTGCGCCCTCGGGGTGGCCCCCCCGCCCCCGGACGGCAGTGCCGAGGCGGAGGAGGAGCAGCAGCTGGTGGTGGCCGCAGTGCAGGGGCTCGTCAGTCGGGTGGCCGCCCTGGCCAAGGACAAGGTTCCTCCTCTCTTCTCTCTCTCTGGCGGGAAAGGGGCCATGTGGGGAAAGGCAGACACCGTTATAAGAAAATCGAAGGGGCACCGTGATTTGTTCATTATAGCCAATAACCATTATAACCGTAGCGGGGATTTATGCACATAGTGGGCACTGTGGGGCCCCACAATAGGCCTTGTTTTTCTTCAGAAATTTCTGCTAAAGGTTTGCAAATTACAGTGGAACCCATATGATATAGCTTTCAAGGGACCACGTGAAAGCGTCGTATGAGTGGAGTACGGGTAAATGCCGGCATAGTAGACAGTCTCACGTGACGGGTCAACTAAGAACTTATTTAAAGTAGTATATTTAGCGTGTTCTTGCATAATATGTGGACCCCTAACTGAAACGTAATGTTTCTAAAAATAAAACGTCTATTTCGTGCCCCCCTCCCCTCCATGGTGTATGCGCTAGCCCGCCAGCCATGCACCGCGCACTATGCGACCCCCGTGCCGTCTGGCGCTGTTTATAGCCTGCCAGCCTTGTGCCTCATGCACGTGAGATAAGGCTGGTGTGGTTGAGCAAATTGAGAGGGGAAAATGCAAGAGTGTGAAACTGCCAAGGCCAAGGGACACGAACAATAGTATGAAGCGGCAATGGAAAAAAAAGCGACAAAGAAAGAAGCAAGGCGACAATGTGGCTTTGAAAGACGCTGATAAGCAGAGAGCAGAGAGAGGGGGGTATAGAGCATCGTGAAGGGGAAAAACGGGTGTTCAGTCATCGCCGTAAGGTTGCGTCTATGTGTTTTCGCGTTCTTCGGGTACTTGGATAGTCAGCTCGATGGCAGCTCCAAATTTGCATGTGGGAACGGGGACATTGCCAGTTGGACCGCCGGTGCGGCTCAGGAAGGACGACTTACGGTGGACACCGAGCGAGCGAGCCGTCAGACAGTGGTGCAAGATGGGCAGGGAGATCAGCACGGGGGGAGCTTTGTCACTCGGTTCGCGTAGGGGGCTCGCTGAAGCACCCTCGGGGGGGCCACTTGGCCTGCTGGGACAAGAGACAGAAAGAGGCTTAGTGTTATTCATGGGGCTGTCTTAGCTGGCATGGTGTGCTGTGTGGCCTGCGTTTTTTGTGGCATCAGCTTGTGCAGCTCAGCACGGCTGCCAGATGTTCTTGTTGAATGACTGCCCTGAGAATGGGGCACCCTTCCGGTGGCACAGTGTCTTACCTCTTACTTCACGTCAAGTTTGCGCTGACGATCACTTTACGTGACCCAAACACCAACGTGTGTCTCTCCAGAGTCGGAATGGGTATCACTTATTGTGCAAACATCCCTGTGGAGATGGCGCACTGCTCACTTTACTTGCACGCTTGGATTGACCGTGTGCACTGCGAGTGTCGGAGCACAGGGAGATGGATGGAAAAGCTAAGGCATCGCTGCATATTGTTAGAACTGTGCGTGTGCTGGAAAAAGAAAAGAGGGGCCAAATTTCACTCTTCCCCACGGAAAACCTCGCATTCACACGGTCAACTGTGTGTGACTGTGCTAGATGCCGATGAAACGCTGGCGCCCACTGGCTGGCAGCGAGTTTTGCTGGGCTGGTATCCTGTGGGTGTGGTACAGCGGCGTTTGTTTATTTGTGCACTTGTCCTTTTCATACTGGGTACATTGAACTAGCATTAAGGACGGTTCACGGAAGGAACGAAGCCACAGGCTAGGTTTCCTCCCTCGTGTGTTCCATCCTTACCGCCAGTACAATGTACTTTGACCAACTAACTCAACTTTCCGTCCTGAAAGGTATTTTTCATGTAGGGCACTGGTGCGAATGATTTGCCCAACAGATGCCATTGTAGCCATTGAACAGCGAGAGTGGCCAATCAGTTGGGGTGTCCATAGGCTTTGGTACCACATATCACGAGGGAGCACGGCAGCCGATCTGGGGATTTATGCACGTGTTGACCTTTGGCCCTGTCGCTTGACCAAGAGAGGCGTTCCTGTGCGGAGAAGCCCGTGTGCACACTGGCTGCACATGCGTGGGGGTCCGACTCTGCCGAGCGTGCTCGTGTTGCAAGGGGAAGGCGTTACCCAGTTGGACGAGCAGCTGCTTGCAGCCCAAGTTTCCTTGGGGGGAATTTGGAGGTCGAGATGCGTGGATGGGGCAGCAGCCGACTGTTGGTGCACTGCTCTGTGCGGGTGGGACGGGTGACTGGCAGGGCAGCCCCTGCGTGTCGCGAGTGTGGCCCTCTGGCTGCTTGCCCGCTGGGAGGGTGGTGGGGCCCTGACCGCAGCGTGTGCAGGAGGCGCTGGAGGCGGAGGCGGACCAGTGGGGCCGGGAGCAGCGGAGCCTGCGTGCGCAGCTGGCCAGCTCCGCGGGGGAGCTGCAGAGGGCCATGGCCGCCCGGGACAGGCTCAGCACGGGTGAGCACCAACGGGGGCAGGAGGAGGAGGAGGAGGAGGCTGCCGTGCCACCAGGCATGCCCCCAAGGAGGAGGGCGCGCACGGGCCGTTCCCCTTGGAGCGCACACTGGCACGGAGTGTCATCTTGCATGGTTGCAGAGAGATCTGAACTTTGAATGCCAAGACTTTCAGTAGTACAAGAATGGAGTGTTCTAATTCAAATTGTACTCGTGCACAAGTGGCACTTTGCAAATATAGTGCTGGGTGTGATATCTGAACATCCCCAACAGAACTCTATCTGGTTGGGTGAAACTTGAGGGAGAGACAAATACACCAACCAAGGGCTTTTATTGAAAGCGTTCCCAACATTTCGGAGCCTGCTGGGCTCTCACAAATGCTGCGACCCCATTTTGTGAGGATTTGGCTCTTCGCCAGCAAGATCGCTGTTGAAATGTTGTACAGTTGAACCTCGGTATAACGAACCTCGATTTAACGAAATTCGCGATATAACAAATTTTTTCTATCAAAATATGTCCAAATGCATGTATTTTTATCCCGATTTTGCTAACTAATTTCGTGCGGCGCTTCTGATTTAATGAAGTCATTGCAAGTAAAGCAAGAACGAGATTCCGGTTGAAGCATGTTTTATTTTGCTTCTCAGAGCCTGCATTGAAAACACTCTGTACTCGCATTAACTCTTAAAATACTAAAGCGAAAGAAAAACGGTGAAAGCTACGGTTGAAAACAATTAAAAGTGATAAAAGGAGCTGCTCAAGCTGCTAGCGTTCATAGACGACTTAATAGTGACCCCACTATTTTGACGTCTCCATCGACACCTACGCCAGTGCTGCCGAAGCCTACTTCAAGCTTTTTTTTTTTTTACGCCTCACTGATACCCACATTATTATATTTTGTTCGTGCATCATTAGGTGAATCTTGTTAGCAGCGTGAGCACTCCAAGAAAAAGAAAAGTGCTCTGAAAGAAAAGTGCTCTGAGGAAGTGCCGGTGAAACCGACAGCCTCCGAAGTGATGGATGCCATGGACGTTCTGCAGAGGCATGCAGGCGGCGTTGCTCAGGCAAACATTTAAGAGCCAGCCTTGTTAGCGCTGTCAGCACACGAGCTTCACGTAAAGCCGGCCCTGGTCAAGAAACGCCAAGCACTGCTTACGGGCTTCTTTACTATGGCCTGAACATCGAGTGCTGGTGGCAATAAATTGCTCCCTTTGTACGTGGTCATCTTCATTTCACCCGTGTTCATTTGACAGCTGCGATGCGGAGAAATCGGTTTCTTTAGGGCTCAGCCGTAAAACTGATTCCTTAATAGAATTTGGCCGTAAGATATTTAATCTGAGCTTTCCACTTTAGTGGGAGCACGTAAGTGCTGCTCCACACAGTGAAGCGGTTCGCGAGTACCCTTCCAAGGGACGCAGATCGTTTTTGGCGCTTGGCTGGCGTGGACTTCTACCAATTAACTTATTAAAAAATTAATAGTGGCTAGAACATTAATCGATTAATTGGAAGGTTAATCGACCAATCGCCCACCTCTAGTAATAAAAAATCCTCTGCCCTTGTTGCAGAGAACGAGCGGCTGCGGTCGGAGGTGTCATGCCGGCAGGAGGAAGCGTCGCGCCTGCGGCTGCAGCTGCAGGAGCTGGGCTGGGAGCGGGCCTCCCTCGGGGACCAGCTGCACGAGGCCACCAGGCGGCTGGGGCTGCTGCAGCGCCTGCAGGTGGGCACGCTTCAGTGCGGCCAGCGGCCGTCCGCTTAGGCGTCCAAAGGCACCCGAGAAATGCCACCTCAAAGCAGACACAGGGACAAACACAAGCCACAGTTCCCATGACAAATGGTGACACTCTTATTTTGAACATTGCACCTCTTGAATGACAAGCCAAGGTATTTCGCTGACTAATCAATCGTACGAGGAACTGAGGAACAAGTTATGCAAAAAGTTGGTGCTGCCATCATTTTTTCGTTCAGACAAGAAGGCGTTCTCGTCTTCGATGCTTTCTCCGCGAAGCAGTCTTGGCAGATTGTTGGCTAACACCCCTGTTTGTGGGCACTTGCAACGGCTATCATAAGAACAGAACACTGTAACGTTAGGCACACCTAAAAGGGCAGAAGAAAATACAGCGCGCAAGTGTCTTTTGAAGTGCTGAGCAATGCCTCTCTGATCAGTAACGGTTATTATTTGGGATGCTGGTCTTTTTTCTTGGTTACATAGTTCCAAAACTTGCTTGCATCACTTTTGGTACCGCCTGGAAGTGAAGTATTACAGTAGTAATTTCTGGCTCTCGATCGCGTTTTGAAGGCTTATCACTAGGGGTGTGCGAATATCAATTTTTTAATTTCGAAGCGAATTCGAATAATAAAAATAACGTTCGAATCGAATCGAATATTTTTCGAATATTTTTCGAATACGAATACTTATGGTTTTTTGTAAAATTAAAGTCTTCACCATCTAGAGACACAAAAACTGCAACTTTATTGCACAACAATTCATACAAAGTAAAATTAGAAATTACACAATACC